>NC_079147.1:51411048-51733510 GCF_945859685.1 Eupeodes corollae
TTCTGCATCTTTCTGCCTTATTATCTGTATAACAAAGTTTATTTGAAGTCGATATCTCTTCTGGTTCTTGAGCTATGGACGACGAAAAAACGTCGCGAACGTACGGACAGACATCTTTCTAAAAATCTTTTATTTCGACTCTAGGGACCTTGAAACGTCGAGAAATGTCAAAATTTTCAATTTGACAAATCGGACCCATTACAATAACTTCCTATGGGAAGTTAAAAATTCAGATATTGAGGGCTAACATTCGATATTCTTATTATTATTTGGAAAAATAATAAAAATCGTAAAATTTTTAAACAAAAAATAAAATTGGTATCGCAATAAAAAACAGATACACAATAAAAAACAGATACGTTCTTTTATTACAATTTAACTTCAAAAATGAAAAATTGAAATTTTTAAAACATATGACTGTTTGACATTTTAGTAACGTAAAAATCACAGAATGTTTACTTTGGCTTCGTTCAATCAATTCAATTGATAGAGTATCCGGATACCTATTTGTTAGTTTTTACATGTAAAATAACGGCTGAAATGTCAACAAAGGAATCCAAAGGTATTAAAGAATTTATGGGGTATATAAGTATCTGACAGAATTGCTGATTCAACACACGGGTGAATTTCAAGAAACTTGAAAATTGATTTCAGCTTTTTGAGATTTTTGGTAAACAAAAAGATACAAAATGTTAGTTGAAGTTGTATTTGAGGGTGTTCTGTACATAATAGACAGAATAGATTCTGTGCAGAATAGATTAATTGTTTTATCTTACAACAATTTTGACTTCAAAGCTTAAATGTTTCTCTGCTTTTTGTAAACAGCTGAAAGTAGTTTCATTTTTTGACAGCTATCTCAATACAGCTATCCAACTCGTTCAACAAGGTATCTAAAAATCCACCTATCCAAGATACCCTATGCATCACGAGATTGAACGCAGCCTTTAAGTATCACTTATGACACTTACGTTCAAAATTAACAGAAAAAGTTTGTTTATAAACAGTTTTCGAATTTAAGGTAGAAATTAAAAGAATATTGCTTAAATATGCTTAGAAATCATATTTTCTTTGTTTCAATACCTAATATCTCGTTTTAAACTTCACAAAAATGAATGTCCTCCCTTTTCAGAGAAAGAAAAGACAGAGACGAAAAAAAGACGTTTTAATAATTTGAGCTTTTTTCAAAATATTATTTATTCAAACGGACTTTTGATTAATAATTAAGAACTTAATAGCTATAAGATTCTTATCTTATTCTATTATTTGAATATATTGCTTGCTTATAATTTTACAAATTGTATCTAAACGATTTGTTAATTGTGTACATAATTATAATTAATTAATGCTTTTTTGATGTCTATAATACAATATTAAAAAGATTTAATGTACATTAAAATAAAATTAAAAATAAAGATCCTTCTTGCAATGGTTTGATGAAAATTAGATTTTGAATAAAATTGGATTCTAGTTGTTTTGTTTTTCTCAATAGAATGCTTGTTTCAGTGCTGCGCTTGTTATCAAAAATGCTGATCCAATTAACATAAATGTTATAATTTTAAGAGCACTTGGCCTTCCGGAAGAATCTAAAAATAAAGAAATATTTTTGGAAACATCAAGTTGATAAAATTATAGCAGACAACTTTATAGGACATGATATGACAGCAAGTAAACAACTTTTACATTTTTATGAAGAACTTTGACATAAAATCGAGCTTACTTTTTTTAGGTCCTACATGTGTGCACGTTCTTTGTGTCGTTGATGGCTGATATCCAATCTTGCATTGACATATTGAATTTCTACATTCGATATTTTCAGGATCTTTTTCCAAGTGACATTCGCCGGCTCTTGTACACGCTTCGCCCAAACCTATTATGACATTTTTGATCATTAATTGTTTTAAAATAAATATTTTCTAAAAACAACAAACTTTTTTGATCAACGCATTTTCCACCGCTAAAATGTTGTTTGTCACCGCAAACGCATTTTTTGTCTACACAGTTTGCTAAAAGTGGCTTACATTGTTCTGTTTCTACACATTCATCCTCGGGTTCTACAGCTGTTGAAACATTGAAAGAACAATTTAAAATTCAAATTAATTATAATGTCCTGTCAAATTCGCATTGACAGAACTTGAACATCTGTTTGAGAGAACTAAAACATCTAATTGACAGAACTTAAACTTACCTTGTTTTAAACATTCATCTTTAAAGTGCACATATCCCTTACGACATTGACAAGCTTTAGATTTTTCACTTTTGCTCTCAGTAGTCGATTCACAAACTGTATTGGTAGGCAAGCATTCTGAATCATCAATACATTCAGCTCCAACTCCTTAAATTTCAAACAAATGTCATTTATAAATTTAATGACAATTGGTAAATGTCACTTTATAATATAAGACTATGTACCTTTTGCACAAGCACCGTTATCTTCAATGTAGTTTTGTTTGCATTTACAAACATGTTCAGAAGAACATATAGAATTTTCAATAGGGCAACTATCGTTTGTCTCACATTGTGCTCCCAGGCCTTGTTTATAAACACAAAGCTGACTTGGTTCATCGTATTCGGCATATTCTTCACATGTGCATCGTCTGGGTATGGAAGGATGGCAGAAAACGGCACCAAATGGACTGCATTGACTGTTCGATGTACATGACAAATGATATTGGATGGCTGTCAAAAATTAAGAACAAATATTTTATTTTACCATTTCTATATTTGTTGCAAATAGTTTATTAAAACTTTAACACATACGTTTTCTGCATGAACGAAGACTACGCTCATAGAAATAGTTCTTTTGGCAAAGACATTTTTTAGTTGCTTCTTCGAATTCAAATTCACACTCGTCAACACTTTCGGCTATCTCTCCCAGTTCTTGAAAAACACAAATATTTTTTAACTTATTTTGTTAATGTCAAGTTTAAATTAAAGCCGCAAATGTGCTGTATTTAATTTTGAAATTCTGAATTTTAAAAATAAGGAATGTCACAGATTTAGATTGAATTTTATTTAAGGTGAACCCAAGTGTCTAATTATGAAACTTCTAATAATTCTTAAACGAACCTATTTTTGGAAAAATAAGCCAGTTTAAAATATGAGCGCTCAGAAAATTTCTGAAACTATGTATTTTTTTTGATTGATTGATCCATATAATTTGCATAATATGTAACTTAAGAACTGTCATTGAAATGAAAATGATACGAAGACATCAAATTTATTACCTGCAAAACACTTTCCATTTTTGGCGTAGTAACCTTGGTTACAAAAACACACATTATCGGCACAAGTTGAATGAGCCAATCCCGGACATGGATTACCATTGTCTGTACAACTGCTGCCATCTTTATAAAAGTTATAATTATGACAATTATAAAAAAAAACATAATAATTTAAATCGAAATATGGGTATACATTTCTTTTCATCCACATCATCGTCGGTATTCGATAAAGTTGATAATGTTTTATCTTCTTCATCGCGCGTTATTCTTCCGGTTGCCGTCGACGAAGCTGGATTTTCAATTGAAATATCTCTCTTAAAGTTGTTTAATGGTTTTAACTCGTACGATTCTAGGCTAGTTTGAACGGCAATTTCTCTTTGATTACGTGGGAAATCACCGTTTGTGCTTGTTGACGCACATACAAGATTTACACATTTGACATTGCTGCCAAGTTCATCACAGTCAGTATTAACGACACAAGTGTCATTAATTGCTGGAAAATAAAAACAGACATTTTAAAATTTAAAATGACATATTTTGTGAGAGATTGTAAACAATTTATATACCCATTGATTTGCGGCGACAAATGTTTCCATGTCTATTATAATATCCATCTGCGCACTCACAAATTTTATTTTTGCACATAACCGATTGGCGATCATATCCAAAATGGCAGTCGATGTCCTGTGAATAAATAGGAACAATGTAATAATGCAAAGGGGTTTATTAATTAAATTCGCTACTCACTGTTTGACATGAATTTCCGAGACCGTTTAATAGCCTACAACGTCCCCGAACATATGTATAACCATCATTGCATTCGCAGACCCCCTTATTACATTTAGCTCCAGATGGCATAAGATTGCATTGACCAGTTTCTTCACATTTTTCACTATACAGTGACGTCTTCAGACATTTTGTATAGTCCAATGAAAAGACATGATCAAAATCACATTGGCAAGTTCCAAAATTTGAGCATGTAGATTCCTCCGAAGTGCACTCTTCATTCGATTTACATGGCCAGACAAGTCCTTGTGATGCTATTTATAAAAAAAAAAAAACAAATTAGAAACACTTTTTGACACATTGCATAATTAAGTTCGTTAAGTTGAAATATCTCAATTCACTCGATTGCAGTACTGTCAACCAATACACTGACTTTATATGGAAAATATTTAGCTGTCAAAACAACAAAACACTGCTATTTTTATCCTCAATTTCTACTTCGTGAGGCGTTACACTGCAACTATAATAACTACAACTCAAAGGGTCATAGACAGGGTTGCGTATTTGTAGCGAATAAATAAATCCTCACTATATTTTCTTTTGTTTTCATTTTAAAGAACATTTTAATTACGCTGTCATTGGTGTTGCTGATGTTGTGTTGTTGCAGGTCTTGGCAAGTGTACATATGTACGGAATATAAAGCTGTGGAACAGACATTAGACAACCTCCTGTATGCCAATTAAACCGATTGGTTTTATTATAATGTCCAATGCAAGTTGGTGCAATTAAACTCCTTCTTGATAGTTTGACACGAAAAATATGACGGTTAGTAGATAAATTGGAGTTACCATATGGAACGAAATTGCTATTTTATGGTGGCTATTTTTAATTTTGAATATTCTAAAATTTGATTTGGTCTGATTTATATTTCAAACAATCTGCTTCAATAAAACAATAAAAAAAAATGCTCACATTGAACTCTTGACAATTATTTTGACATATCATCACTTTCTCTCGCTCCCATTCATTTTAAATTCGAATACAATTTTTGTTTAAATTTTAATCTCTTTCAGTGTCAAATGGGAGATGCAATTATGATTATTTCATCTGGGCCCCTCTTTGCGACAAAATAGGGGCCGTTTAGTGAGGGAAAATTTAAAAATTGGTCCGTCTATATTTCTGAGAATTTGTCCGTCAAATTGACAGATTAGGAGTACAAAAAGCACAACTCACTATTCCTTCTCACCTATAGTTATCAAAAGTGGGATATTTAAATAAGAAATTTTGTTGTTTCAAATTTACAAATCTCTGAGATCATAGAAAGAAAGGGTGATTTTTTAGCTACTATTTTTTTGAAAACACTTTTCACTGGTTTAAACAGCTGACACAAGTTTCGTGTTTTGTTTCCCTGTCATATACATCTTCAGTTTGGTCTTTAATTTAACCGTGAATCGTATTACAAACGAAAAATGCTTGCAAATTATTGAATTGTATTCTCAAAATGCGTGCTCTGTTAAGAAAGTTCATCGCGTACTTTTAACAGCAAAATTGTGGTCAGCGACAAGCTCACTTTTGGTTCAATGGTTACGTAAATAAACAGAATTGACGATTTTGGAGTGAATATCAGCCAGAAAAATTGCAATTCCAATGCATCCAAAAAAAGTCACAGTTTGGTGCGGTTTATGGCCTGGTGGCATCATTGGACCGTACTTCTTCAAAGATGATGCGAATCGGATAATATTCAACATTTTTTGCCCAAAATGCAAGAGCTTGACTTGCATGACATGTGGTTTCAACAAGACGGTGCCACATGCCACACAGCCCGAGCATTAATGGACTTATTGAGATGTGAGTTCGGTGAACATTTTATTTCACTTTCGGGACTGGTCAATTGGCAGCCTAGATCGTGCAATTTAAGGCCTTTAAACTATTTTTTGTAGGCCTATGTTAATGCTCATGTCTATTCAGACAAGCCCGCTTTAATTGGCGCATTGAAAGACAACATTGAAGCATTTATTCGTGAGATATGTTGATATGAAATGCTGGAAAGAGCATGCCAAAATTGGACAAAGCGGATGAACCATTTGAGGCGCAGTCAACATTTGCAAGAAATAATCTTCAAACATTAAATTATTTGGACCGTACTATCGATTCAAGTAAAGATTTTATGCATTCTGACCCTTTACAAACTGGATTAATTTATTTACATTAATTAGAGTTTATACAATCAAATCTAATGAAAATAGAACTAATGAATAAAATAAAATCGGGCAAATTCATAGTCATACCTTAAAACCAAATCTAATTGATTTACAAGCCAGGTAATACACAGACATTCGGTGTCTTGACTTTGATTTATATTTGATTTAAAATTTAAAATAAAATGGATTTGCCCATACATTTCAGAATCGGAAGTGATGAAGACAAGCAGTGACTTAAACTTCGAAAAAATAAACCGATACAAAAATTGATTTCTCTGCGGATTAAAAAAAGAAACTGGCTTCGTTGGTCAAAGCCAGTGAAGCTATTTGGAAGTTGAAGCATAGGCTTCACAAAAATAATTCAGCAATTTCGAGCCTCTGGAGTAATATAGCTGCAGAAATAAAAAAAACTATTTACTAACTGCTCAACAAAATGTTAATAAATTGAATTCTTTTCCACTTTTGTTAACCAGCAGCTGACTGTCAGAACTTGTCAACTGTTTTTGACAGCTGACAGAACTCTCCACAAATATTTTTCCGCTGTGGTTTTCGTTTTCATTTTGCTCTGCCCTTGGAGACCGCCAAAAAAAATCGTTTTACTTCAGCTGCGTACTAGGCTTTATATAGAATTTGGCAGTTCTGTTTAGTAAGAAACTGGCTTAAGGTATAATCTACTACAATTCTAGTCCAATTTCATTTTAACCAACCACGAGACCTAATTACATACTTTGAAATCATTCAAACAATTCTGCTGTCTGTTGGTTGAAAATTTCCATGAAAAACCCCAAAGTCACATTACGTTTGTCACTTTGGTGAATATTCCAAGCGAAAAATGAATAACGTAAACCGGTGTTTAATTTAGCTAAGACAAAATCAGAACTTATCAAAGAACTATGAATATAGAAACATTTTAATATAGGGTCCACCATCTAACGTATTTTTTTCAACAAATGCTTATTTCGTGAATGGTAACACCTAGCTCATATCTGATTTGACAGATAATTAGTTGTATCCTTCCGCTCAACGAATATGGTATATGCTTGAACAATGATTAGGAAAGATGCCGATTTAGCCAAAAAAATTATCTTTTAAGATGAAGTTTATTTTGATCTTGGCGGGTATGTAAACAAGCAAAATTGTTGCATTTGGGGCACAGAAAACCCGCATGCGTACATTAAAAAGCCGATACACCCAAAACTATACGCTGTTGGTGCGGATTTTGTTCCATAGGCATAATTGGGCAATTTGTCTTCAAAAAAAAAGAGGCTGGGATGCGACCCACACTGATAACTTCCCATCGCGTCTGTCGATTTGTCTTGCTTAAAATTTTGTCTAGATTTAATTTTTTATGAAAAAAACGGACTAATGGATTTTTATATAAAAATTACTGAATATCGAAAACAATATTTTCTGTGAAATAAAATAAGTTTGAAGCCAATATTTTTAATTTTTGAAAAGCTATTTGAGTCGAAAGTATAAATTTTTAGCAAGTTTTAGTATTGTTTTTTTTAGAGTTTTATTTTTTGTAAAAAAAACTGTCAATTCGATTTTTCTCAAAATTTGTCTTGATGTTGAAAACAATATTTTTTTATAAGTAAAAATTAGTTTGAAGCTATTATCTCAAACTTTTGAAAATATATTTGAGTCGAAAATCATTTTTTTTCGGTTTTTACTTTTTTGTAAAAAAAAACTGTCTATTCGATTTTTTTTCAAAATTTCACTGACTGTTGACAACAACATTTTTTTAAAGATAAAAGTAAATTAAAGAAAATATCTCACAGTTTTGAAAAGATATTTGACTCGAAAATCAATTTTTACCAACTTTTATTAATTTTTTTTAGGTTTTTATTTTTTGTAAGAAAACTGTCAATTCGATTTTTTTTAATTTCAGAATGTTGAAAACAATATTTCTTATAAGATAAAATAAGTTTGAAGACTAAATTTCAAGTTTTTGAAAAGATATTTGAATCGATATTTAATTTTTACCAACTTTGAGTAATGTTTTTTTTTAGATTTTTATTTTTTATAAGGAAAACTGTCAATTAGATTTTTCTCAAAATTTTATCAGATGTCAAAAACATTATTCTTCGCTGCAAAAAATTATTTGGAGATGAAATCATATTTTAGTAGTCAAATATTAGGGGTGATACATTTTTTTTTCAGTTTTTTTGACTTATACCGTTATATGGAATTTTTTCAAAAAATATACTTCTTTATATCACGTTACAATATATTATATAAAATTTAGTTCAAGTCTCTAGCGTTTTTGGTTGGTAAGATATTTAGGGTTAACGAAAATTTTCACCTTTTTTCAAAATGCTATGGTAACGAAATCACCCACGCAATTTTCTTGAGAGCCCTTTCTGCATCTTTCTGCCTTATTATCTGTGTAACAAAATTTATTTGAAGTCGATATCTCTTTTGGTTCTTGAGGTATGGAAGACGAAAAAACGTCGCGAACGTACGGAAGTACGGACGTACGAACGTACGTACACACGCACGCACAGACACCTTTCTAAAAATCTTTTATTTCGACTCTAGGGACCTTGAAACGTCGAGAAATGACAAAATTTTCAATTTGACAAATTGGACCCATTACACTAACTTCCTATGGGAAGTTAATAAGCAATGAATAGCCATTACAGTTAATGGCGATCGATATCGGGCCATGGTTTCAACAGGACGGCTTACAACAAGTTACGATTCCTTAACTCTCAAGAGGGAACGCTTAAATCTATAAAAGGTAAAAGAAAAGAACAATCAATATGATAGGATAAGATATCCTTCCTAAAAGTTATAGCAAACATCTTTCGGCGGTTTTCTAATGTCTGATTGTCAACAAGGTGACACCGAACATTGTACCAAGGCATTTTAATGTTCCATTCAAGTTTGTTATTGTTTACTACAAACCTTGTAAACTTTTTTGTACTTTTTAGATTCTACTGATATGGTTGTTATAATGTGGGTTCCATATTATGCAGCAGTATTTCAGGATGGACCTTACCTATGCAACGTAAAGGGATTTGAGTTTGTAAGGATTTTTTAAACCGAAAGAATTTTGTGAGACGAAGCCCTGTATAGAGTTGGTTTTATTCACCATACATTTTATATGACTTACAATGTTTAGCTAGGAGGCACATATTACTCCAAGATCCTTTTTCACCGAAACTCTATTGATAAAATTGTTTTGAATGTTGTAATAAAAAAATAGGTAATAACCGACGTTACATTCACATGTGGAAATATTGAGGCTCAATTGATTCTGCAGCAGAAGACGCATAAAGTTTGTAGGGATAAATATAAGGAAGAACAGTGGACCTAAATGGCTGCCTTGTGGAACGCCTGATGTGACTGAAATAGGATTTGATATACAGTGGCTGACAAAAGAAATTGGAAACCAATGTAAGCAAATGTAATGATACAGTTTTGTTTAAAATGTTTTTTTTTAATAAAATTACACAAGAAAACAAGTGAATTCATTATAAACTCAAAATGTATTTACAAAAAATACAAAAAAATGATTAACAAAAGCCTACTTACGATATGTAAACTAACATAAAAATGGTCTTCAAGTCTTAAATTTTTAAGAAAATCAATATTTTGTCGGCCAGTAGTCGTCTGGGCATCGAAGAAACTAAAATTTCGAGCTCAGTGGATGTAATATTTGGCCATTCTTCCTGGAGCTTCTCCTTAAGCATTGGAGCACTGCTAATATAATGTTTTCGGATTTTTCGATGTAGAATCTCCCACACGTGCTCAATAACATTGAAGTCGCTTTGAGGCGCTGTGTACAGTTGTCGAAAAGCCAATCTTTCACAATCTGAGCCGTGTGATTGGGATCGATATCTTGTTGAAAGATCAAACTCTACCCAAGACTTAAGGCATCAACTGATGGTTTTAAATTTTGTTCTAAAAGGGATTTGTACTGAAAGTGATCCATGTTACCCTCAATAATTACTAATTTTCCTACTCCAGACGCAACAACAGCACTCCAAACCATGACGTTGCCTCCGCCATGCTTAACAGTAGAGACTAAGTTCTTCGGATATATGGCTGTGTTTTGTTTGCGCCACACTTTTTCTCTCCCATCATCATCACTTACAAATGTGTGAATTTGTTCATCAGTGAACAAAACTCGTTTCCAGAAGTCCATGTCCTTTTCAATATGCTTTTGGACGAACTCCAAACGAAGTTTTCGATTTTTATCGCTTATAAAGGGTTTTTCTAGGAGTTCTGCTGTTAACCGTTTTTATTCAAGGTTCTTTGAATAGTGCGTGGATGCACAATAGTTTCAATCTTGTTGCGAGGTCTTGGCTAATGTTGTGGCATTAACTTTTGGATTTTTCTTAAATTCTTTTAAGATGAAGCTTATTTCTTTTCGATTGAGGTTCTTCGGGCGTCCACTACGCGGCTTGTTTTCAACTGTACCAGTAGTATTAAAGTTACTAAATATGGTTTGAACTGTAGACTTACTTAAATTTAATAGCTTTGCTACATCACCAAAAGATTTTCCTTCGTTTCTATGTTTATAACCAAATTTGGGACATTAATTGAAATTTCCTTGCAAGAAGCCATTATTGAAATTAAAAATTTGTTGAAACGTTTTAAGCTTCAACTGTATACTACTTTGTACAATGCTTTCGTTCGATAAAAGCCAAATAAAATAAATAAATAACAGTACATCTCGTTTAGTGGTCAACAACAAAAACAGTGCTGTCGGTCGTATGTACATTTTTGTCAGTGTTTTCAATTGTTTTTAGTTAAAATATTTTAAAGTAAAAAATTCAAGTTTGTTTTTTTCGTGCAGGAACAATAAAAATAGATTTAAAAACAAAGTGTATCATTATTTTTTATATTTAAAGCTTTTGTTTTTATAAAACTAAAGAGTGTGGGCGAACACATTTTAAGTAGAATAGGTGGAATTCCATCAGGGCCTGTATCTTCATTTACGCCAGAAAGCTCCTCTTCGTACTGTGGAATTCCATATATTTTTAATGAAACTCCAAAAACATTTACTGTTCATTTTTAACTTGGATTTTGTTGAATAAATATAATTTTTGCATACAAATATATTAAGGAAATAGAAATATTGTTCCAACACAATGTAAAGATTACGCAAATTGACATTAGATAAAGACGATTGCAATGATTTATAAACTCTATTCTTTTTATTACTAATATTAATAAGCCGTTTGTTATTTCACAAAGGCATATGTAGATGCATTTTTAATTTTAATTTTAGAAACAAAAAGATCGATAGCTTCCTTAAGACAGTCAAGAAAATCGTTAGTAAAAAGTTTGACAAGTCAAGAGTTGAAGACACACATAATTATTATTAACGTGAATAGCAATATTATTGACATTAGCTTTAGAGACATTTATGCCTATTCTGCCACATCTGTTGTTATGCTTTGAATTTTCTGTTATAAGCAATTAAAGATTTTCACCTTAAAGATGTTTTATAATTGATATTCAGTTCTTCGATCTTTTATAAAATTTTGTTATGGAACTTCGAAAAGGAAATTTGTCAGCAAACAGAACTAAAAACTTTTATCATAATCATGTATCCGTCGAGCCAAAATCGAAACGGCAACGAACGACTACTAGCCATACAAAATGCGATAATTATAAAACTACTTACTTCATTGGTTTGAACCGTTCTGAGCTCTCGTTTGCCTTCTTGCTTTGTTAGAAATCTATTTTAAATTCTATCGAAATTTTGAAGAAAAAAAATCCATCTGAAGGTCGTTTAGTTTAAAAAACATGGGACTGTTTTGGTTTTTGTTCTTTAATTTTGGATGGATTTGTCCTGTTTATAGCATTTTGTTTACCAAATAAGAGATAATCCATTTTTAATTGAATCTGCTTAGAAATATTTTATTATAAAAGTCAACAAAATGTGCCTTTTATTCTTTTACAATGTATAACAGATTTTAAAAACGATTTTGGCGAGCTGAATACCAAAAATGCGATTCGTGACAAATTGTGTGCTATGTTCGGATTCTTGACAGTACACAACGGATCTTATAGCAAATTTCACAACAGATTTCGCACACTGAATACCAAAATTACAATTCAAAAAAGATTTTGTTGACAGTTCATAATTTTGTACATATATGAATTTGTAACAGAATAGTAAAATAAAAGATCTTGCGGAATATGCTTAACTGTATTTATTATGTGATGGTATTTCTTAAAATATTATTGTGAATGAGATGAAATAACTAAACGTCAAAATAAGTGCAATCACAAGAGTTCAATGTGATGTGATCACCGTCTTTAGGTATAACAACTGTTTGACGTTTATGTATTTAAATATGTAAATGCCACTGACTTTTGCAAAATTATCATGGGTGACATGTTTATTAAATTCAAAAAAAAAAATTAAGTTCTGAAAATGAGCTGTTCAAGAAACTAAATATTTCCTAGCAGACAAGAACATTATCAGTTAATTTAACTATTTCATAGAATTAAAACAAACACTGTCCAATACCCCATCATAAAGTATATAAAACAACACACAAATTAAATGTCCATAAAAATGTATAGATAAATCGAAAAGGGCCTTGCCACCTAAAATATCCGAATTTATCAACAATTAATCAATCAATAATAATGATAAGTTCTAACATTGTGTAATTTCGTTCTTTTACCAGCCACAGCCGTAGACAAGAACAAAAAAAAACAATTTGTGTAACACCTTCTGTCATGCATGTACATATACATACATTTGTAAGTCTATTAGTATGAGTATTTTTCAAATTGCCATACACATTAACAAATAATAAGACTATATAACAAGTAATTTAGTCCAAATAAAAGAACCAAAGACGTATAACTAGATATTGATTGAATTATTTTTAATTTCAACTTAGTGTCAATTTACAACCATATAACGAATGTAGCGTCATGTCGAATCCTTTTTGTAATAACGGTACCTGCGGCTGCAACTACCAACCATTCAACCAACCAAAACAACATAATCATGTTAAGGCTTTTACACACTGTTATTATGGTGTGTCGGCACGAAAACTACATCAAAATAAATAGAGTGTGATTAACGCAGGAAATATGTACTAAGTATTGGAATTTCCTTTTTATTTATTTCAAAACTATTTTTGTAATCAGTTTATTTCTTGATTATGAACATCTACTTAAGGTTGAGTAAAAAAATAAATACATGTATTAAGATGAAACGAATTAAGGAAGGACCTACATTTTTCCAAAGATTAACAACGCACTGCTGTCACTTAGAATACAAATAATATCGATGGATCGATGTGATGTTTAAAGTTATTTAGAAAGCAAATGTCATATGTACATATTGCTTCATTTACTTGAAGACAAAACTTGTTTAAAGTTTGCCTATAATTTCGAAACTGTTCATTAAAATAAATCCACAATAACTGCAATTATTTATGGTTTTTTTCTTGAGTGATGTGACACAATTGTCATCAACAGATATTGAATTAACGGTATATTCTCTTCGCTTATGTCAGAACTTTTTTTTTACATTATTTTGTTTAAATTTTTTCACAAAATGCCTCTTTTCTCTGTAACCAATGGCTGCGTTCAATATCAGAGATGGGGTATCCAGATAACTTTTTGTTAGTCTTTTACGTGTAAGGGATGTCAAAAAAGTAATATTAAGGTATCCAAGAATTTTTGGTATGTGTTTGTGAGTGCCTGACAGAACAGTTGGTTGAATTTAGGAACTTAAAAATAGATTTCGAATTTATAGGTTTTTTTTGGTAAAAATTCATTAAAACAATGAAGTGAAGTTGTTTATTAAAATCTTAACTTTTCAATAATTTTCGACCTCGAAATCTAAATACTTAGTCGGCTGTTATTGAACAGCTGAATGGTATTTTAAAAAGAACCTATCTAGGATGCCTTATCTAACACGAGATTGAACACAGCCAATGATGGCTGAAACACAAACACGCTTTAACTTCGGCTTTGCCTGACGTTTACGAGTTCAGCCATAGAAATTCAATGCATGCTATCACAATGAAGCTTCGACCTCACGTTTCGTTTGACAATTGTAAGAAAAACAACGTAATGTAACGAATGTGACTCCAAACGGAAGCTCTAGTTCAATTATCTGAACATTTGCTTTGTCTGACAGCTCATCAGCTGTAAAAAAATGTCAACAAACAAAATATTTGCTCTTTGGAGGGATGAAATAATAGAAATGTCATTCAAAGCAACCTCGAAGCAGGTAACGCAGACGAAGCCGAAGCTGAAGCGTGTATGTGTTTCAGCCATGATGATTCAAAGGCTGCGTTCAATCTCGTGTTGGATAGGGTATCTTGGATAGGGGGATTTTTAGATACTTTGTTGAACGAGTTGGATAGCTTTAATGAGATAGCTGTCAAAAAATAAAAACAACTTTCAGTTGTTCACAAAAAGCAGAGAAACATTTAAGCTTCGAAGTCAAAATTGTTGTAAGATAAAACATTTAATGGATAATCCAACTGATTCGTCGGACGATGATGAATTGATAGGTGTGTAACAATCTAATAAATAATTAGGTATATACAAAACGGGAACAAAATAAGTCCATCTTGAAGTTTAGAAAAATAGATTATAATTACCTTCGTAAATTCGGAGGCAAATAGCTTCTTTATCGTCTATTATGTACAGAACATCCTCAAATACAACTTTAACTAACATGTTAACATGTTGTATCTTTTTGTTTACCAACAAATACAAAAAGCTAAAATTAATTTTCAAGTTTCTTGAAATTCAACCATGTGGTGAATCAGCTGTTCTGTCAGATACCTACACACCCCAGAAATTCTTGGATACCTTTGGATTCCTTTTTTGACATCTAAGCTTTTTTGATCAGCTGGTATTTTACACGTAATCTGTTTGAGATTGAACGCAGCCAAAAAGTTTTATTCTGATTTAGACTATAGAATTGAATAAACTTACATTACGACTGTACAACCGTATTTTTAATTTTTTTTTTAAATTACCGTTGTGAATACTTACAAAATATTTTAGAATAAACTAAAAAAGTTATTAATTAAGTTTAAATCCCTTTAAAACATAAAAATGACACACTGTGGAGTAATCATACTCATTTTTTTAGTAATTTGTATTGACATTTAAATGTCAGAAAATAAACTAGGGTTATTCTTAAAAGTTTAAGATTATTTACTTCATACTATGTACATTTATGCATTGTATTACGTTGTTCCATGCTTCTTCGTGATGTAAGTATTAAAGTATTCATTAAGGGTTCCAAAAAAGAATGTCATCATTTATGTTTTTAAAGTTTTGAATATTAAATTGAGTGGATATTATGTGGCATTTACATACAAACGTTATGTGATATTGATAATAAATAAAGAAAGTATTCCCAAATGAAAATTGAGCTTTAACTTGTATAACGTCCTATAATTGAATTCAATATAACAGAAGTTTGTTTTAAGAGTTGTCATTTTCAAGAAGACATAAAACGCATATATTTATAAGTTATGACCAAAAGTTTTAGTAAGTGGCCAACAATTTTAGACCACTGTTTACCGTATGGGTGGTACCCGTGGCATGATGGTTAGTGCGTTGGACTGTCATGCATGGGGTCTTGGGTTCAATCCCTGCCTGTGCCACCTTAATTAAAAAAAAATAATTTTCGCGGGTACTGCCTCTTGCGAGGAATTAACAAATCCTTCAAGAGTAATTCTTGTTATGAAAAAGTGCTTTCTCAAACTAGCCGTTCGGATTCGGCCTAAAATTGTAGGTCCCTTCCATTCCTGACAACAGTACTCGCACACAGGAATGGTTGAGAGTTGTAAGCCACTAGGCCCTGGTTCACAACGGACTGTTGCGCCACCCCATTTGATTTTTTTTGTTTACCGTATGGGGCCACTTTGGTGACATACAGTACTGTGCAACATTTTCTGAAGCTATCATCGCCAATCAAAAAATCGAACATTCGTGTATATTAAAGTTGTTCCAATCAAATTATTTGTATAGCTCTAGACTTTTTTATGTGTCACCTAATTGTTCATAATCTAAAAACTCTGATTAACAGGCTAATTCTACAAATGCAATGCTTTTACAAAAAAAGATAATGATTTCAGTAGTGCAAAACATTTGCAACTAGTGGGTATTTCTCTTTTCGTCTCATTTCGATAACTGTAAGTCTGACTTATTTTTAGGTTGGTAAGTTTATACGTGTAGCTTAGCTTGATTAGTTTAGTTAGTTTTAGCAGGGACTTTGATCGATACAACGGGTTTTTAAGATAAATTCTTTTTAAATTGAAAAAGAAAAAGATTTTGTTTTAAAAATGGCGGGAAACAAATATTATAAACAATAAAATCTAGAATTTTGAGTGCTTTCAAAAAAGGAGCATTGGAAAAAGAAATTTCAAAGAAATATTCCATTCAAAAATCAACTAAATATTTGTAGAATCATCAAAAATGGAAAGGTGTTATGCCATCATGGAGGAGGAAGGTCTCGAAGCACCACAGTAAAATATGATGGAAAAATAACAAATTTCTTCCGATGATAACCCACAGAATCATCCAGGGAAGCATACATTTAACTTAAGTTACACATTGACTCATCAACCATCAGACGCGGCACACTGCAGGCTGGATTGCGTTATTTTTAAATAGCAAAAGTGTCATTTATTTAAAAAAAAAAATAAAATGTGAAAGCTCGTTTGGCGTGCCCAAAAACTTATCTCAATTGGAGTCCCCAAAAATGGGAAACGGTCTTGTTTACTGACGAATCAAAGTTCAATATGCACTGATTGGGTGGAAAACAATATGTCAGAAGGCCAAGAGATGAAATGCTAAAACCAAAATATACTAAAAGAACGGTCAAACATAGGGTTCAATTCAATTTTGGTCTTAGTCTGCTTCTTTGGCCAAGGAATCTTGCCAATTCGACAAGTGGAGTCTTACCCTTTTACTACCCTTATTATGTAGACACAGTGTGAGCACTATGAAAGAAAGAGAGGGGTTGAAAGGAAAGGTCTGTGCACATTGGTTTTGAATTCCTGAATATTGCAATGGCTGGGAAAGACAGAGTGTGGCAAGGCATTCCACATTCGCATAGTACGGCTAAAGAACGAATCTCTGTGCTTGACAGTACGACTGAAGTTGGGCTCGAAGGTATATTGATGAGCATTCTTAGATGCGCGAGTATTATTGTTGAACTGTGGGATGAATGCAACTGGCTATTTCTCTAGAGCATAAACCATTAAAATATAGGTAAAAGAGGGTGAAACAAGAAACATTTTGACGATGTTCGAGCGACGCAAATGATCTTGTGATGGTAATATCACCAATTAATCTTACTGCTCTACGTTCAGTACTGTCCAAGAGGCTTAAGTAAGTTGCAGGAGCACCAGCTCCAGCTGGAAGTTATACTCAAGCTTTGGACAGCCAGATCAGAAGGGGTGAAATGCTTTTTGCATCGCTTAAGGAAACCCAAACACCTGGCGGCATTTTTGGCGACATCGCGTATGCGATCATTCCACAAGAGGTGGTTGGTGACACACATACCGAGAATATCGATGTGTTTAGTCTCATTGATGCAAGTGCAATCCATGTATAATGACAATGGGGTCTATCTAGCTTTAACGAAACAAGACAGCATTGGATTTTCGAAGCATTAAAATCCATGCGGTTTTTTAACCCCCATTGAACAATGCTCTTTAGGTCGGAATTTAATGAGCTTATCATATTTGTCGTTGCAGTTCCACACCCGAAGAAGAGGGATATGAGTCTGAAAACGAATATGAAAAGCTTAGAGTACTGTCGTCATCGAAACAATGTATTGGATTAGAAGTAGCAGACAGGAGATCATTTATAAAAATGACCAGAGCCCTGAGGCACACCAGCATTTATTTTATGGTTTTCAGACTTGAATCCATCCAATACTACTTGTATTGAACGATCCGAAAGGTAATTACTAATCCAATGAGGAAGGGATTCATGAAAACCGAAATTACGCATTTTCGATAAGAGAGCCTTTTCTCCAAAATTATGTGAAGATTTGTTCCACGGTTCGGTAAGATGAACCATGAAATCACCAGTGGACCTATTGCTACGAAAGCCGTAATGTCGGTCATTAAGAAGCTTTTGATCTTCGAGATATTTTTTAAGCTGATAATTAATCAGCATTTCCATGACCTTGGAAAGAAGGGACGTAAGTGGAATCGGTCGGTAATTAGACGGTTAGAAAGATTCGCCTTTTTTTGGTATAGGCTAGGCAAATGCGGTTTTCCATCCGCCTGGAACAAGACCTGAGGAGCAGGACGGAAAAAAATATTTGCCCCATAGAATCACTAACTCGCTGAAGTACAGGCGGTTTCATAACACTGACTGGCAGCGTTGAATTGACGGCGATATGCCTAGCAAAGAGATTTGCTTTCTCCAAAGCGCTAACATATGGAGTGTCATTCACAACGAGCGTAGGAACCGAGGAAGAATTCCTCATATTTTTTACTAGCTTGCTTGAACTTATTCCGGTTTTCCTCAGTTGGATTGGCTTTAAAACAACGGAAACTTACCTTCTTGACACTAATAACCTGCTTACAGCTCGAATCATGCGTTTTCCTTAGATCTGATGCTTTAAACCCTATTCGGGTTCTCATTCCCAGGAGAATCAAACTTGTGATCATATCAGCGCTGGCGTCAACGTCACTATCGAGGAAGCATAGTGACCAGTTAAAGATCCTAAAATAATTATTGAGACCGAGCCAATTGACTTTCTTGTATTGCCAAACTGTTCTCTTAGAACCTCTTTCTTCAATTGGAGAGTTTTTATACGAGAAATTTGCTGATATAACACAATGGTTACCTTATGCCCATTGGAAAATGGACGTTCCAATACGATAATGATACCAAACATAACTCGAAGTCGACCACAAAGTAGATTGCAGAAAAATGATTGAGGTTTCACCATAGCCAGCCCAATCACCAGACCTAGGCCCAATTGAGAACCTATGGAAAATTGCGAAGAGAAAAATTTGGGCCAACATTTTAAGCACAAAAGTGACCTCTTCGCTATAATTCAGAGGCAGTCGAATTCCATTCTAAAAAGGCTTATTATAGTAACCCTATAGCTTCAATGCCCAGAAGATAAACATCCGTTAAAAAAATAAAGGGAATGGTTTGAAATTTAGTTGGAAGATCTAAATTGCAAATGTTTTGCACAGCAATTTTACCATCTATGAAAGTATTTAGTTATATATTTTTTGTTTAAGTGAAGAGTGTTAATTTTTGTCCAACAATTATAACGGAATATCAAAAGAGAAAGAATTTTCCTGTTTGATTTTCTAAACAATTTAATTTTTTTTTAAAGAAAAACAACTAACCATTATTTCGTTAATAAAATTAAAGGCTTTGCAAACGTAGTTGGGGAGTAAGTCAATTCATTATGAAATAGCAAACACAAACTGAGCATAAATAAAGTGACAGCTGTCCAACTGACAAACTTCGAAAAAAGTTGCCGAATTGAAATTTATTATGAAATATGAAAACGCAAACTGAGCATAAATCAAGTGACAGCTGTCCAAATAACCGACTTCGAAAAAAGTTTTGCCGAATTGGAAACCATACGTTTATATATTGAAAAGGCTTTATTTCTAAAAGTTTTAAAATATTGTTTTTTATTCCCAACCAAGTTTGTTACATATAACCACAACTAACATAACTTAATATTGTGACGTTAGGTTTTAAGTAAACATTGTTGCAAGAAAGATTAAGCCTGAAGCTCCATAATAATAAAACCATTTATATACGTACTCGAAGTAATCGAAGAATGGATACAGATAAAAGCAAATATTTTTGTATTGCCAGGCTGGTAAACACCTGTTCTTTTATTGATAAGATAGATTGTTTTAAAATGTAAAGGTTTCATTAAGCTTGTTAAAAACAAACCAAAAAATAAAATAAAAATATAAATGAGGAATAAAAACTAATAAATAGTTTTCAATTATTTTAAAATTCATCATTTATGACAACCTATTAACAAATTTTGTATCGTTTTTTAACCACACGATAAACAAGATGATAAAATCTTTATAAAAATCGAATTCTGGAAGCGAAACATACATATGGATAATCAAATAAATTTTACACTAAACTTCTAGATTTACAACATGTGTTCAGTTCTTTTCTAAACGCTTTTTTGGGTTCCTCAATTTTAGGATTTAATTAAAGTTGGACTGCACTAAGAATGATAATAATTAATTTTTACAAGGCTTGTTTAATAACATTCATTTGATCTTATGTGTACTGACTTACTAGATAGTTTTTAAAATAATTAAAACACCCAGTCCATGATGATTAGTGCCTTGGACTGTCATTCAAGAGGAGTTGGGTTCGATCCTTGCCTGTAACACCTACATTTTTTTCACGGGTACTGCCTCTTGCAAGGAATTGACAAATTCTCCAAGAGTGCTTTCTTAAGATCCAAATAAAAACAATAAATTAGGCTTTTCACACCAAGGCCAAAACCCTGTTTTCGCGAAATTATCGGTTTTGACCGAAAACTTACATCGAAAACTCAAGTTTTCCCATACATTTTTGGTAAACCACAAGTTTTCGTAAACCACAAGTTTTATATAAAACCTCTCCAAACAATTCAAAGTTGAACTAAATATAAAAACCTTTGGAAACATTCAGCGCTCAAATTAATGTCAACAAAACAGCTGATGGCTGCTGTCAGAACAAATATTTCATTTTGAAATAAATTTGGTACTGGTAAGTAATATTATTTATATATAATTGTTTTTTTTTATTTACAGAATATGGAAGAGAAAACAAGTGTGGAAATCGTTGTTCCAAAATAAAGTGGGCTATTGCCCCTTGATGCACATCAAGAAGATCCTTAGTCCTTTGGACAAGCCAGGCGAGACCTCAAAGAAAGAAACCAAAGAGATTGTCATGGAGAAATTGCAGCCCATCATAACAGCTTCAGTGATTGCTCTCGATGAGTGTGATTTTGGTACGAATCTGGAAATAGGAACTGACCTTTTCTGCTCCGGCCATTAGGACCTACACGAAATCGTTCACAGTCTTCTCACTCCCCGCTTATAAGTTGCTCACTCGGCCATATTATATGGCAATTCTATTGGATATGTGTATTCAATCTGCGCAAGTGGATGAACCGAAAAAGAATAACAATACCAAACACGTGACACGGAACGATAAAGTAGAACTCCAATAGATTCTGATGGGACATTTGGCCAGCAGAAGCAATTGTCATAAGTTCAGTATTTTGAATTAAATTTGTTGTGAAAGAAGAAGAAGAAAATGTTTTAAATAAAATTAATTTGTATTGTAACAGTTTTGTTTGTTGTTGGTTCTATCACCCCTGTTCTGATTTTCGTTCGAATTTCCAAACCGACCGTTTTCGATTTTTTTCAGTTCTCTTTTCCGTATTGTTTGACGTTTTACGTATTTCATGGTGTTCTAAAAAACAAACAGATCTGTCTTTTTGTTGGCGAAAACAGATTCGGTGCAACAAAAATGTAAGTTTTTTTTTATTGTTTTTTAATAAAATTAAATTAACTAAACATATTTTTACAAATAATAAATGAAACTTAGGGGAAAGCATACAACACAGCAATAATTTGTAATGTTAGTTGCATTTATGGAGAAGTATTCTGACCATGGAAGAGGGTGGGTTGAAACAGATAATAGAGCCGAGCATGTGGATAGATTGTAGGAAGAATTGACGAAAGACTTAAATGCTTTCGGACTTTTAAGGAGAGATGTGACTGGATGAAAAAAAGTAAACTATTTGCCTCGAATTTGTAGTGCATTTTAAAAACGTTTTTGTATTTACTTTACAGGTGTGGTCGGAATACAAAGTGTTTATTAAAAAAAAAACTGATTCAACACAAAAGTAGTAGATGCGACTGGAGGTGGTGAATGCAACCAATTATATCTGACGCCCATGGAATCAAAAACTCTAAGACATTTGGAGTCAAAGAGAAAAACAGTTTTTCTATGCCACTTACATCTTCAATAAATGGAAATCAACGAATAAAGCACCAACCTCAGAAACAAGTTGAAACATACCACACGTCCGTGTATGAGCCCTTTACTCCAAAAACCAAGAGAACAATGAAACTATTGAGATGTACGATGATTTAGAGATAACTGTCTGTTCGCCAATTTATGATCCGACCACGCCAAAAAAAAGCCGATACAGTGTCTACAGTGAAAAAAGTAGATCGCCTGATAAAAGTTCAACACAAATTGCAGCTACTACCATTAAAAGTTCTCCCATGGATCATAATGACACTGTTCCGGCGGTTACATCGCAAAAGAGCACTTCATCAAAAACATATAAATTGCTAGAAACGCAGATGGAAATGAACCAACGATTCCATATTGAAAAAATGAAGAAGTTCGATGAAATGATAAAAACCAATAAGGACGTGAATTCCTCGTTGAAAAGAAGTTATCATGCTACAGAAAAGTTGTGTGATATCCAAAAAAAAAATAAGAATGATCTGTTAAAAAAAAAAACAAATCGAAAACGAAGCTGCTGTTAAATATTTGAAAAAGAACAATTTTAAACAAAAATGTTAAGCAAAATGGAGCACATCAAAAAAGAAAGCGCGAGCTTTTAGCGCAGAAAATTGAATTTAAAAAAAAAAATTCTCTTGTTGGAAGAGGAAAGATCTCAGAAAAATTTGCTTTTGAAGATGTTTTTACATGCAATATGTTATTCGTTCCTGTTTTTTTTATATGTTTTGCGTTAAATTGCCTCACGGCACTCTCGGGAATCGTATTTCTGTATGCTGTCATTAGGAAAGGTTCTAACCCATAACCCGTATATCCTAATAACCAAGAATTCCTCATTCCATTGTGGTATTTTCTTTCCAAATATGATTTAAAGCTGCTAACATTCCACACAGCAGAATCGTAACAGGAACCTGGATGCGTTGAACCTACCGCCATGATACGCATTTGGTAATCACAAACCTTGAGGTAAATACATATTACTGCTAACGAAATGTACTCGTATATCAGAGTTTTAATAACTTACTATCATAACGTTTAGACTTAAATATTGCTTTCGACAATAAAAAAGATTCTTGTCTGTTATAGATTATACAATTTGTTGAAATTATGAACTGCAAATCAACCTTAAGATTCAGTTCTGTATCTATTATCTGAACATACCTTGTATTTCTTTTATCTAAACACACCTTTTAGTATTCTTACATTTTGAATTGTTTCATTCTCTTTTTGGCGCTTCTCGCTTTTAGATTATTCTAGACTTCTCTCTATTATTTTATATTCAATTAAAAGTATTTTGTAATTAAAAGTAAAAGCGTTTCCTTTCGTCATTTATTCCTTGGATTTTTATCAAATCCCTTCACAATTTTCATTAGTCATGGAACTAAAAATTATTACAAATTATTTTCTATATATAAGGGGTTCGAATGGTCCCTAAGCGTTCTTCGACATCTTCGCGTTGCAAGGAGTACATTTCGCCTTTCTAAAGCTTCTTCTTCCAGTAAAATCCAAACTGATACATCTTACTTCGAATAAGACAATGGGAATGGATTTACCGATTTTTTTCTTCAAATGAGGTTTAGCTTCAAATTTTTGTTTGTATATTGTACTTAAATTATACAAATTTAATAATTTTAAAATTGAAACTTGTTGACTTGACAACTTCTTAGCTGATTTCGAAAACGTTTTGTTGATTTTAAGTTGTCTACACTGCAAATTCAATTCGACTGGAAATCAGAACAACGTTTTTTAATTCGCACCGATTTGATTTACGTTTTCGTTTTTAAATTCGGTCGGAAATCAGAACAGCCGTGTATGATATATTTTCTAGACAATTAGCTAAATACTGCTAAGTGAATTGTTCGGTCCGGTTGATGTAAACAAAGAGGATAGCTGCAGCCATGTTCATATCGTGGGCCCATTCCATCCGTCTCCCCAGAACTTCAGTTGAAACTCTTCTTCGAGACGAGCAAGTGTTACGTTAAAATCAATATGAATTGATTAGAATTCATTTTATTTTCACAAATAATTTTGTATTCACAAATTTTTGTATCAATACAAAATTTGTCATCCGGTGTTAAATAAATTTAAATGTCAAATGAAAACGTGCAAATGTTCGGTGTGAACGATTTTCGGCTTTTCGAAAACTTTTTGTCGAACACTCGGTTTTGGGTTTGGTGTGAAAAGGCTATTAAGTTGTTACCTCCACCCATACAAACTACACTTGCACAAGCTCCGGTGTTAAGATAACCTTTATGGCACACTTTAAGGAACAATTTTTTCTTTCATATTATATCAGACTTATTAGAGTTATCGATCAACTTGAACAACATTAGCAAAACTTAGGACAATTTTAAGATGTGACTTTTTGAACAAAAACTAAATTTTTAACTCTTAGTTCATGCTCATGAACTACTGTAGTTTAACTGCAGCAGTTTAAATTGTTCTTAAGATCGTGTAATTAGTGCAGTTATTAATTTTAATTCAAGATTTACACAAAATGATTCACAATTAACACGCACTTGGGTCTGAAAATGAAAATTCAAAAGTAGTTTTTGAGGGTACAGAAAGATGCTTGTTTATAAATTAGGCATGTAAAAAACGGAGGGTGCAATCAAAAAAATAAGACTTAAAGAATTTTAACACAATATATGTACGAGTATCTATTACAAAAACCAAAATACCTTTTAAAAGAGTCACAAAAACAATTAAAACAACAAAATACTGCTTCATGATGGTAATGTCTCTTATACCACTGAGACTTCGGAGGTTCGTTCCAAAACTAACTAACTAATCAAACTTTTAAATCCCAATAACATTCTTCGATACTTGACCTTATCGTGTAGAAATATCTTATCGTAAGATGATTACGTTGAACTTTTGTTTTATCCGAAGAAATTGAATTTATTGTTTTACTTTATACTTGTATTGGACTATTTTTTATTTTATTAATTTACAACTTATCGCATGACAAGTGCTTTAAGAACACCTGTTTAACTTTATAACTATGTATTTATTTCTGATAATCGCATTAAACCTGTTTAATAATATTTCAGAAACTGCAACATTTTCAAGAACACCAATTTGTATTAATTTTTGTATGTACATAAATAAATATATGAAATAAATTGTCTTTGGCTTGAAACTTAGAGGAAATTCATTTAATCGTCCCTGATAAAGGCTTGCAAAAGAATGCAATCTTTTGGGAATTCAATCATTATAAATATTGAATTAAACTAAAACTTTTACCAAAAGATTGGGATTTAAACATTTGTAATCATCAATCATTTTACCTTAAAAAGATTGCAATGATTCTTTCTCTTTCATTCTCTTTTTGCATTTTCTTGAAGTCTATGAGTTCTTTAAAAATCCTTGCATTCACTTGAATTCTTTGCATTAACTTGAAGCCTTTCTATTCTTTGGTAGTCTTTGCATTACTTATTACATAAAGACTCTTCGGATTTTTAAGTTTGTGCATTATTTTGTTGTTCAAATGGTAGACATGTGCAATCAAGAGGATACAAGCGCCCACAGGTTTTTCTCAAACCCCACCTCTGTCTATCAACTCCTACTCTCACCTCCCCGTGGTGAACATCGGGTGCCTAGTACCTCAACTGGAGATTGGGTTCTAACCCCAGTGGAAAGTTGTTGGGGGAAGCAAACGAGAGAGAGGGGGGGAGAGGTGCTTCCACTAAGGCAACCTCTCATTATACAGACGGCAGCGGAGGAATACTCGAAATGGAATCAACGGTGGCGTCTACATTTCCAGTAAGGTTGAACTACTTACGAGTAGTGAACACCTAATAGGGCTTCTACGCCTTATTCGGAGCCCAGGCTTATAAGGAGCGGTTTATCCGGCTCCCCTTCCTTGGAGTTATACTAAGGATCTGGCCCTCCAGGTTGGGGTTGTGCCGTCGGGGTGACTTCCTGACCACGTAGAAAATACATAAGTTGCGAAGCACCAACAAGTCTCGGATACGGACGGATTCACTGTTGACAACCCAAGCAAACGAAATAAGGACAACGAACTCCGGATATGTACGTGGAATGTTAGGTCCCTTAACAGACCACGAGCAGCCGAACAACTAGCGGAAGCCCTAAACTACTGCAAGTCAGATATTACCGCCATCCAAGAAGTGCGATGGGATGGACCGGACAAAGAAGAAGCACAGCTTCTATTTGGGTGTGGATTTGTTGTTGGAACTAGACTCATGCAAAAAGTCTTGAGTTTCAACAGTGTGAGCGAGCGCAACACGACAATCCGTATTAAGGCTAAATTCGCAAGGCTAAATGCGCGCATGCCCCAACAGAGGAAAAAGATGAAGACACCAAAGACATATTGTTCCAGCTCTTGACAAAGACATATGAGCAGTGCCCTGGCTAAGAGAAGACATCATTGGTGCTACAATTAAGAGATACAGCCTGCACGAAACCACCTCCGACAAAGGATTCAGGATGCTCGATTTCGGTGCGCGGCGAGACGTACTGATAGCTAGTACTCAGTTCACACATCTCAATATCAACAAGAGGACATGGAAATCTCCTGATCAATCAACCGTCAACCAGATTGACCACATTGCGATCGACGAACGGCACAGTATCCAGGATATCCGAACATTCCGAGAGGCCAACATTGACTCGGACCACTACCTCGTTGTAGCCAAGGTACGGCTACGGATATCCCGATCCAAGCTAAAACAAGGAAGTACTGTGAGAAGTTTCGACGTTAGACGGCTACAATCGCAAGAGACTGCCATGTCCTCCTAGTCTCTAGTAACCTCTTAAGGCAAAACAAGAGGCATACAAAACTGCGCTGCACAGAAGGACCAGAGCTGCTCGCGAGCTCTACGAGCAGAAAAGAAGAGAGGAACACCGGCTTCTTAGATCGAGGAGATAGAGGGATGTCACAACAGGAATGAAGTTCTTAAATTTTACCAAAAGTTAAAAAAAAAAACTTACCAAGGGTACAAGCCACGACCCGAAGCCTGTAAGGACGATCAGGGAACATCGTAGTGGAACCCCACTCTATGTCGAGAATATGGAAAGACCACTTCTCCAAATTATATAGCGGCAATGACAACTCAATTCTGCTGTAAGGGAGATAGAGGCACTCAACCTAGGCGACGCAGATCAACAATTCCGCCTACTCGACCTTGACGAAGTGAAGATAGCTTTATCTCATCTGCAGCATTAAAGCAGCATGCGATGACTTGGAGTATATACAAACTCATTTGCAAAATATGGTCGAAAGAAAGCATAGTTTGTCCGATACATAAAAAAGGAGACTCTAAATTGTGCCGACTATAGAGGCATCAGTCTCTTAACATTGCATATAAGACCCCCTCTGCCGTACTATGTGAATATCTAGAGCCGTTCGTCAACAGCCCGATGGGTCCTAATCACTGTGGCCCTATACCAGGAAAGTCCAAATATCCACACTACGGCAGATCTTGGAAAAAACCCAGGAGCTTTAAATAGATACCCACCATCTCTTTATCGCTTTTAAAGCCGCCAATGACAGCATCAATAGGAAAGAGCTCTACCGAGCAATGTCTAGTTTTGGCATCCCTCTCAAACTTATCCGTTTGTGCAGAATGACCATGCAAAATGGACGCTGCTTTATTAACGTCGGAACCTATCTCACCGATTCATTTGATGTCAAAAAAGGTTTTAGACAAGGCGATACATTGTCATGCGACTTCTTCAACATCGTTCTGGAAAGAATTGTGCAAAACTCAACCGGAAAGAATTGTGCTAAGGTCCATCCAATTACTCGTATAGGCAGCGTGATGCCAGAAGCGTTTTTGAAAATTGCGGCGGAAGCGTAGAAGATGGGTTTAGTGGTCAATGAGGGCAAGACCAAGTATATGCTGTCATCAAAAAAGGACACTGAAAAACGACGTCTTGGACAAAACGTCACCATGAACAGCTATAACTACGAGGCAGTTAAGGACTTTGCCGCTATAAGCACAGACAAAGACACCAGCGATGAAATTCAACGAAGAATAACTCTTGCAAATCGCTGCTTCTTTGGACTTAGAAGGCACTTGAGAAGTAAAGTCCTCTCTCGATCATCTAAAATCACCATCTATAAGACACTCATCATCCCGGTTCTACAGGCGCTGAGGCCTGGACCCTGTCAAAGAAAGATGAGAGCGTCTAAGGATGCTTCGAGAGAAAATTCTTCGGGTAATTTTTGGTCCCGTATGCATAGATGAAGAATGGAGGCGAAGATATAACGACGAACTGTACGGCAACACTGACCTAGTAAGCAGAATTAAAGTCCAACGGCTTAGATGGATGGGTCATGTAGAGCGAATGGACATCAACACTCTAGCCCGGAAAGTCTTCGAATTGCGAGGGACGGCGCAGTAGAGGAAGACTATGCCTCAGCTGGCGCACTCAGGTGGGTGAAGACCTCAACCGACTTTGCGTGCGAAACTGGAGACTGCTAGCTAGGGACCGAGCTGGCTGAAGACGCATGTTGGTTGAGGCCCAGGTCCACCCCGGACTCTTGTAAAAAACAAACACTTTACATTTTTATTTAGAAGTGGTAAGTTTTTGAATTTGGCTTAAGTAATAAATTATATAAGTAATGTATCCAAAATAACTCCAAAAAGTTTTTGTCTAAATTTATTTTTATTTTCACACCTTTTTTTCAAGTTGGCAACCATGGGTATATCTTTCGTACTTAAGTAGAATTCACATGAGGATTATTTCTTTTTGATCCAGAAGTGAAGCCAGAGATAGCATTCGCTCCATCAGCTCTCTCCGAGCTACAATGCCCGACAAATTTGGAAAACAGTGTTACAAGCACATCTGGTACACAAACACAGCAGCATCACATTATACCAGACCCCTACAACTCGGATGATGACTCTGACAATGCTCCACTCTAAATATTGGTAGTTCAAACATCGAGTTTAAATTCTGCGCCAAAAATTACAGGACTAGCTTCAATGCTTCAAGCAGAGCGTAAAAAAAATAAAAAATATCCATTTACAAAAACTGCTTCCCACACCTAAAACTAAGGCAGTCGAATGACAAATCGAACAAATGCCTTGAACTTCAAAGGCCATGAAGTTACCAAACATCTTTTCGGAGAGAATCAAAGGGAATTGGATACAGCTTCTGAACCTAAACCATCAACATCCAAACGAAAACCTGAACGAAAGAAACGGACAGGAGCGTGTTATTGTCACGCCTGTAAAGTAGATAGGATGGAAGCCATGGGGCAACGCCAGGCTTGCGGCGCTTGGTATCATGAAATAATATGCGTCGGGTTGACTGAAGAGGACGAGGCTTTAGAATATCCAGGTGGATGTTAAGTTTTTATTTTTTATTTTATTACAAAATGAACTGATTTACTTTAAAGGCTGATTTTTCAAAATCAATTTCAATTTTAAGACTCTCCTTGAAATATATTATACAATATATATCAAAAAGTAGTCTTACTTACTTATTTAAGGTTGCGCTACAGTCCTGTTTGAACTAGGGCCTCACACAACCAACTTCTCCATCTAGCTCGGTCTCCAGCTTGTGCGCGCCACCTGATCCGAGGTCTTTCTCTACTGCGCTGTCCTGTGGGTGTATATTCAAAGACTTTCCGGAGCCGGAGCATTGGTTTCCATGAGCTCCACGTAACCCAGTCATCTTATTCGTTGGACTTTTACCCTTCTGGCTAAGTTTACGTCACTGTAAAGCCCGTACAGCTCGTTGTTCCATCTTCTCCTCCACTCCCCTTCGATGCATACTGGACCGTAGATCACACGAAGAACTTTTCTCTCGAACCGACCCAAGGTGCTTTCATCCGCTTTTGTCATAGTCCATGCTTCTGCACCGTATAGCAGGACGGGGATGATAAGGGTCTTATATAGCAACACTTTGGTCCCTCGAAAGAGGACTCTACCACTCAATTGCTTTCTTAGTCCAAAGAAACAGCGGTTAGCAAGAATTTTGCGTTTGATCTCAGCGCTGGTGTTGTTTTCTGCGTTTACAGCGGAGGCTAGGTAAACGAGGTCCGTGATAACCTCAAAGTTACGTCTGTCGATGGTGACGTTTTGACCAAGACGTTGGTGTCTTAGGTCCTTTCTTGATGACAGTACTTTGTTTTGCCCTCATTAACAGTTAAACCCATTTTTGCCGCCTCTGCTTAATACTCACAAAAGCCCAATTGACATCATGCTGAGTTCCTGCTAGTAATTGGACAGACTTTTGAAAGATAGTGCCTCTAGTTGACGTGTGAGCTCTGCACTATTCTTTAAAGCACGATGTTAAGAAAATCGCATGACATCGAAATATTCTGTTAAGTGGTTTCCAACCTTAATGGAGCAGCACAAACGGACGAGTTTGGCAGGGATTACAGCTAGTCCCTGTAGACGCTGTCATATGCGGCCTTGAAATTGATGAAAAGTTGGTGGGTGTCGATTTGGTGTTCTTGGGTTTTTCCAGGATCGGCCGTAATGTGAATATTTTATCAACTGTGGACTTTCCTAGTCTAAAACCACACTGATGGGAACCTATCAGGTTGTTAACGATGGGCTTTAGACGTTCACATATTACGGCAGAGAAGATTTTATAGGCGATGTTAAGCAGACTGATTCCTCTATAGTTGGTGCAGTTAAGAGGGTCTCCTTTTTTCAGGATCGGGCAAACAATACTGAGGTTCCATTCATCGAGCATGTTTCCTTCCCACCATATCTTACAGATAAGTTGGTGCATGCTCCTAAGCAACTTATCTCCAGCTGCTTTAAAGAGCTCGGCATTCAAGCCATCCAGCTGCTTTGTTAGAGTTCAGCTTAGGTATGGCAATCTATACTTCGTCTAAGTCAGGATGACGGGATTGATGGCTTTTGTCGTCTATGTTGAATGGATCATCCTGCCTGACAGCGGAATTCGGTTCGTCTTCGCCGTTATAAAGTCTGCAGAGGTGGTCCTTCCATATCCTCAGCATTGACTGCGGTTCCACTATGATGTTTCCACTTTCGTCTTTGCAGCCTTCGGTTCTAGGTATATGTACCTGTGAATTTCGTTTCACTTGTTCATAAAACTTTTGAACTTCATTCCTGCTTTTAAACCTCTCAACATCTTCGACCTTCTCATGCTCTCTCTTTTTCCTTCTGAGAAGTCGGTGTTCCTCTCGCGTCTTTTGCTCATAGAGCTCATGAGAAGCTCTCGTCTTTTATGCAGCGGCGCTTTGCCTGCCTGTTGTTTGGCTGCATTTGCCTGGCGACATTCCTCATCAAACCAGGGGTTCCTTGTTGGTGGATGTTTGAAACCCAACACATTAGAGGTGGCTTCTCAGATTGCATCTTGGCAATGTTGCCACTGGTTTTCGATACATTGTGTTGGCGGCAGAGAACTTCGAGAGAGGTTACTTGTACCTTGGTAGGAAAAGGATTTTGCCTTGGGTAGTGGCCCGAGTCGAAGTTAGCTCCTCGGAAAGTTCGGACATCCATGATACTAGTCTGGCGTCGATTGCAATATGGTCAATCTGGTTGACGGTCTGGATCTGGAGAACTCCAAGTTCCTTTGTGGATGTTGAGGTGTGGAAAACGCGTGCTGGCTACCATGACGTTTCGCCCCCCAGTTAAACCTATAAGCCTGAATCCGTTGTCGGAAGTGTTGTCGTGCAGGCTGTTCTTCCCGATTATTCCACTAAAGATGTCTTCCCTTCCTAGCTTGGCATTAAATTTTAATATCGTAGTTAGGACACTGCTCATATGTTTTGTCTAAGAGCTCGAAGAACATAGCTTTGGTGTTGTCATCTGTCTCTTCTGTGGGGGCGTGCGCGCATATCAGGCTTGTGTTGCCGAATGAAAGTAGTCTGTTTTAATTACATCTTTCTTTTTTCAGGAAAAAAATTTAACATTTTCTGACAAAAAAATGTATGGGTCTTATTTGGAGCAGAGGTTCTTAATAAGGCCCAACGGAAGGTTTTTTAAACTATGGAAAAAATATATTGAGCTGCTTTTTTTGAAGTTCCCGTCTTATTTTGTATAATTAAACTAATTTTTATAATCCATTTAGTTTTCCTTCATATCTAATACAATAAGGGAATAGGGAAGTTATTAGGGAAAACATATTAGGTGAGCCTTATTTGGTACAGCTACCTTATATCTACTCAAAACCTCTTATAGAGATTAAAACGAGGATTTTAAACTTATCAACTCCATGAGTACATAATGTAGGTATATTCATATTAACATTTAATTTCTATCACTTTTCAAATTGAATATGTACAAAAACATATCTTAATAACTACAAAACAATCCCCACACGAGTTATCCATTAGTGCTATAGGTATAGTCCTTTCGAAAAATATACAAGTCAGCTTCCTGGGAATAAACTTCTCGCATTCTTAAAACAAGAACAAGAGCAGTAGAAACTTTTTACTATATTGACTTTTATGTTAGACACATGAAAAACAAAACAAACATTCGAATTTCTTATTCACCATCATGGCTTGGCATAGCTATGCGACCTAGGTACGACCTATGAATGTACCTTCTACCGATGGCATGGCCTGGTTGAAAAGAATGTCCTTGGACTAATAGACGTGTTTTTCTACATGGAACCTTTACTCACTCTGTTTTGGATATGACATAAATATGAAAGTGTATATGAGGCAAGGGCCGAAGTTAAGAATACGTTAAGTTGGAAAACTAAAATTGAAGAAAAGAAAAAAATAATGAAAAAAACGACGCGACAAGTTCACTCACTCGCATATATGTATGACAGCTATGGCCAAAATAATAGAAACATTTGTTACTTTTGAGTTTAATAGTTTTTTTTTTAAATTAAGGTAAGCTAACGAACCATGAGAAGGCCATATATTAGGTTTAAAAGTTTTTTTTTTTTAAAGGTATATAACTTTATGTTGCCAAAATTATTTTTGTTGACAGCCATTTTGCCAGCTGTCAAGTGTTTTATTGTTACTTTATTTTGTCATTTCAACTAAATAGACTGGACTCCTGAGCAACGCATCCAAAATATGCATTTAAAAAATGGTTCTTTTGTTTTTTCACAACTGAACTTTACCTGTGTTTTGTTGGAAAATCTATCCATAGTATAGTAGGATTTTACACGAATAAAAAAAACAATATCCATAGTATGAATAACACCGATACAAGTTAGAGTAGAATCTTACTATGGATGGGATTTTGACATTTAAACGATCCTCGAATTGATCTTATGTGATTTCGTTCTCAAGTGTTGGTACGATTGATATTGAATTTGTATCTCGATGGCTGTGTTCGTTGAGTAGTTGTGCATTTGGAATTATGTATGTGTTTTCCATTGGGGAAACAAATCGATCTGTTACTGTTGATATTATTTAGTTTTGTTAATAAAAATGGAATAACTGGGCTTATTATACAAAAGAAAACAATAGAAAAGATAATTAAGTTTTTCTTTGTTTCCACCAAATCAATTTAGATTAAATAAATTTTGTTGGTGTTTCCACCGCACAAAAATAATTAATTATGACAGTACTTTCTAAAATGCAAATGGTGCTTCGATATTTTCGATGTGTGAAGTGCTCAAGCTTCAATCTCGCTTCAAAGTTACATGTTAATGTAGTAGTCAACGAACAAACCTCCTCCTTGAAGCAATTGTTAAATGAACTTTTTTGTATAGAATCTTAATTTCCAGATGTTTTCTTACCATTTCTTATTGAAAATCGTCCATTTTATAAGTTTTAGTTATATGATCTCACTGTACAATATATGGAATACCAAAAAACACACCTTTTGTTAAGCAACGAAGCTGAATTTTTGGTTGAATGGATATGTCAATAAAAAAAAAGGTCGTATTTGGAGTGATGGTAATCTTCAAGTGCATGTAAAATTATCATTACATTCACGAAAACTGACTGTTTTGTGTGCTCTATGGGTTGAAGGAATAATTGGTCAGTAAACTTTTTTAAAAAAGTTGCTGGACATAGATCATTTAGTATAGACCCATAATTACTGACTTGTTTGTGCATCAACCATGATGTGCAGAAGCTTTGGTACAAGACGGCGTAACATGACCTTCAAGATTGTTTCATTTAACGCCCGTGCCAATTGACTTTTTTCAGTCGGGATAAATAAATTAGCTAGTCCACACGATAAGCCCAAAACCATTGTCTGCAAGGAGGACAACATTCGCTGCGTTATTACGATATTCGGCTACTAAGACTACGTTAGAAACAGTCGCTGCAGTCATATGCCAGAAATCATACTTAAATTATGATGGAAATTGTAAAAACTCTTCTTTATTTTACTTCATTTCAAAGTTCCAAATAAGAATTTTATGACAATTATGACAAACGATATATTTCATCCAGTTTAGTTCAGCTGGTCAAAAAATGTTCAAAATTGGATGTGACAACATAATACTTATAGTTGTGTTCAATCTCAAATATGAGTTATACTACGTTTCCACCGGGCACTAAACCGAGATTTAGCTAGATTTGTCACAAATCTCCTTGAAATCTCACAGATTTACAATAGAAATTTTAATCTCCTCAAATGAAGATTTCAAATAAAACTTATTGAAATCTACTTGGAAGCATTAGTTTGTCAAATCAAACAAACTTTTGTTTCGGAGAATAATTGTTGAACCCACCCATTTAAACTCCAAATTTTGTTTATTGACAGATGGAAATGTCAACAAAACTATCTGCCTCACCATATGATTCAAATTGAAAACAATAAACAATAAACAACTCAAAAACGAAAACGAAAGAAATCAAAAACGAAATAAAATGTAAGTATACAAAAATAATAAATAGCTACATAGGTACAAGAATAAAATAAAACTAATTACGATTGGTTGTTATGACAACGTCAAATTAATCTCCTTTTCTTTGGTGGAAACACCTCATGATGTATTTTAAATCATTTGCCTTAAATCTCGGATTATTTTTTGGTGGAAACGTACTATTAGTTCATAAGTGTTTTATGCGTACAGCTGATCCAAAACAGAAAATCCAAAGAATTTCTTGTATGTGGGTATCTGACAGAACAGCTTATTCACTATATAGTTGGATTCGTAGGAATCTGGACTGTTGATAAGAGAATATTAAAAATTTTATTTAGGTAAGTTTTTAAGATTATCCATTGAACGTTTTATTTTACAATAATTTTTTACCTCGAATTCTAAATGTTTGCCTGTTTTAAATAGCTATACAGCTTGTTCAAAATGGTATCTAAAAATTTAAATTTCAAAAATACTCTATTCGATACGAAATTGAACGCAACCAACGGTTACTTAAGTGTGTTTTTTGGACTCCCATATAACGTACAATGAGAAATTGCCAACAAAACGATCCACAGTAGCCAGATTTTTGTATTTAAAAATTGGTACAACTAAAAGAAGATCTGTCAGGATAATAATAAAAAAAATACACACAAATAGAAGAAAGTTTTGTGAAAATCAAAAGTTAAATTAACTTAGCAAAAAAAAACTAACTAAAACTAAAAAAATGGAAAATTTTCAAAAATAAATGGTAACAAAACATGTGAAATTGAGATTTTATCAAAAAAAGTTAATTTAACAATTGCTTCAAGGAGGGGGTTTGTTCGTAGACTACTACATTAACATGTGGTGTTGAAGCGATCTTGAAGCTCGCCCTTATTCTTTATATACTTGAACCGAGTTGAAATTAGCTTGATTCGCCTCGATTCCAGTGGGGGATCGGAGTCGAGTCAAAATTTGTGGAGACAAACCTGCATGGAGGAGTTGGTTTTGCAGATAATGCATTATGGTCTGTTTATTTGCATGTTTGATTACAAAAAATATAGTTTTGTTTTATTCAAATTACAAAAAAAAATTGACATATATCAGGTATTCTTATATGGTGCTGAACTAATTAGTTCTTCTTTTTTTGACACGAATCAAACTTGCACATCTAACATCGAAAAACTATTTGCATTTTAGAAAGTACTGTCAAACTCAATCATTTTTAAATCTTCTTGTGGGATGGAAACACCAAAAAGATTAATTTAATATAAACTGATATAAACCATTGGTGGAAGCATAGCAAAACATAAATATCATTTCTATTGTTTTCTCTTGCAAAATAAACCCAATTAGTCCATTTTCACTAACAAAACTAAATAATATCAACAGTAATATACTGATTTTTTTCCCTAATGGAAAACACACATAATGTCAAGTGCACACAACTACTCAACGAACACAGTCATCAAGACACAAAAGCAATATCAATCGTACCAACATTTGAGAACGAAATCACATAAGATCCATTCGAGACTCGTATAAATGTCAAAAACCCATGCATAGTAAGATTCTACTCTAACTTTTATCGATGTTATTCATACTATGGATATTGTTTTTGTTATTCGTGTAAAATCTTACTTTACTATGGATAGATTTTTAAACAAAACACGGGTAATAGCTGTGTTTTACCACCTGCACTAGGCAGAAAAGTGTAGCTTTGTTTCGTTTATTGAGAAAATGTCTTCACTAACTTATGGTACACTAATAAGCGTTCATTGAGCTGATTACTGTAGTTGTAACTATTCTATACTTTCTTTTGAGCAGATTTAAAACATCTGTCAGAGTCAGCAGACGTCATCATAACCTTAAGAGCAGATTAATGTCTGATGATTCAGAGTAAATATTGTCTGCGTTCAATCTCGTGTTGGATAGGGTATCTTGAATAGATGTATTTTCAGATACCTTGTTGAACTAGTTGGATTGAGATAGCTGTCAAAAATAGAAACAACTTTCAACTTTTCACAAAAAGCAGAGAAAAATTTAAGCTTCGAAGTCAAATTTGTTGTAAAGCCTAGTACATACTTGTGAACCATCTCGTGAACCCATACAAATTTCAGTTTTTGGTTCACTCGTGAACTTGCTTGTGAAGCTGAGTGGAGAACAAAGTGGAGAGTTTTCGTTCACGGGCAATTCACGTGCAAAATGTACGGGAACTGTTGGTGAAGCTTTGACATTTGGTTTGTTCATGTTCACAACGTGTACTCACAAGTGTGTCCCAGTGAGCAATGTCAAAAGTTCACTTTCTCCACTGGCGAACGTTCACTTCACGAGGAAGTATGTACTAGGCTTAAGATAAAACATTTATTCTATTCTCTACAGAATATATTCTGTCTATTATGTACAGAATATCCTCAAATACAACTTCAACTAACATTTTATATCTTTTTGTTTACCAACAAGTACAAAAAGCTGAAATCAATTTTCAAGTTTCTTACACATACATACACTAAAAATTCTTGAATGCCTTTGGATTCCTTTTTTGACATATTAGCCGTTTTTGATCAGCTGTTATTTTACACGTAAAACACTAACAAAAAGGTATCCGGATATCATATCTGTCTGAGATTGAACGCATCCATTAAGTTAAATTTTAAAAAGTAGTTAAATAATTTAGTATTTATCAAATAATTTAATTAATAATAATTTAATAACACTTCTCAAATTGTGTTTTAAATTATAAATTAAATGTTAATTGAGGTGAATTTAATTTACTTTCTTTTACACATCTGACGTTTCTGCTTGCATTTGCTGGCAGTGTTCATAAACCTGCACTGCTCTTCAAACTCTACACTAGCTTTTTTTTGGATGAATATGAACAAACCCAATGTTTTCAATTTGTATTATGAATTGACATTTTTTAAAAAAGTTGCCCTTTAGATGGCCTTTTCAGCAGGTTAAACAAAGTTCTGATTTCAAAGTAACAAAATCCTTAATCTCCTTGGGTATCATTCAATTGAGTGCAAGAGTAAATGTGATACTTTAATCTTAATCTGTCAACAAATAAAATAAATTGGATCTTTTGTCGAATTGTAAATTGCTTTTCAAAGTTAAAATCAAGTGTTCATATTATTTTCCCAGCCTGTTTCTTGAATCCTGCGGCAAATACACTTCAAAATCTTGAATGCAAATAATGATTTTTAAAAATGGCAAATAAAGATACACTAACAATATACACATTAACCATTAAAATTAAATGGTTAAAGTTAAAATTTGATGCCTTTTCACAAGTGCTTAAGACATAATTACCAAAAATTAAATGTTGTCCCTATTATTCTGGCCATAGCTGTAACGTAAATGAGTATGTAGGCAGGTACATCATTTTTTAAATTATAACATACACTTGCAATTATATCCCATATATGCACGATATACCAACACTGTGTGTAATGGAGTCCTGCCGTAAACTTTACCTACCAACTAAACAAAAATATAGATACACATTGTACCTAAAAAAAAAACGCCAAATGAATAAATTATTACCTCAATAATAGTCTAATCAATATTTTGTTGTAACTATATGTAGATGTAGATATACATATTTACATTTGGATTGAGTTCTTTTACTTTCCCATACAGCCTATCAGGGTTGCCATATCTTAAACTAGTTAAAGAATCCAATTTAAAAAATATTTTTAGCCCAAAATCGAGGGGGAAAAGTAGCCCAAATATGACATCTTCATTGCAATAATCGTTGATGTCATATTCGTTATTACATTATAGCCCATTTGTAGCCCAAATTTGATTGGTCTGTCTTATCAAAACTGTTGTTAGGAATTTTGAAAAAGGTTAGCCCAATTTGCGACGACTACTTATAGCTCATTTGTAGCCCAAATTTGATTTAGCTGTCATCCTAAAATTGTTTTCGTGAATTGTTGAAAAAAAGATAGCCCAATTTCGCGATAAATAGCCTAATATGGTAAGCCTGCTGCGTATAACTCTCCTCCGTTTGTTTTATCATGTGTTTGTCTAACCTGTAGATTTGTGTGTACCAGCAGCAGGAGAAGCGAGTTTTCTTTTACTTGTTTCCTCCTTGTTTACGAGGACACACAATTTGAATAAAACAAACAAAACCAAAGAATTAAGGACATTATTCAAATTTTGACACTACACAAACCATTCCTCTTCCTTAAATATATGTAAATACGAGTCGTGTGTTTTATTTTATTGGTTCATTTAACATATAGAGAAATAAAAAAAGGAAAGAAAATCCATCATCATCATAATCATCGTCATCATCAATAAAGGAATTTTTACCTTCGGGAATTATATTCAAATCCTGGAAGCTCGATTGATTATTCAATTTCTTTTTTCTAGTAATTTTTATTTGTGATTTAAATATCAATAATTATTTATGTACTACGTATTGTGGGTATATCCTTTTTGTGTAGAGCCCACGTCACCTTGTTGCTTTATATTTTTCCTTTTTTTTCGTTTTAATTTTTTCTTTTTAATTTGCACTTTAATTAAGATAATTGTGATCAACAGCACGTTTTGTATGTTCGAAGTGAAACATCAAAATCACACACAGAGGCACTCGCGCTTTAACTGAATTTTAAATGCAAAATTAATGGTAACACGGTTTACGGTCGTCGTCGTCGTGTCATTTGTCGTTTGACGTTCCAACATAGAATCACCCTTTTTTCTAGCTTTGCATTTTTATTTTAACTTTTATTTTTTATATTTTTCAATTGGAATTCGGGTTTTTTTTTTTGTTTAATGGAACGCACCGCATAAAACAGACTTCGCTCTCGAAAGGATTAACTTGCCGACTAAACTAAAGTACTGAAATGTCAGTTTTATTTTTTAAATAATTTCAAATAGACGACGACTACGACAACGAGGACAACAACGACAAACGAAGAGAATAAGGACAACACAACCAGCAAGGAATCAACCTCACGAATGAAATAGTAAAACCGATAAAATAAAAACAAAAAAAAAAAACACGTCGTCGTATGGAATTTTACCTGCTTTAAATATGACTGTAGGTCTTTAGGTATCTATACAGAACAACAAAAGACCGAGAAGCGAGCTTTACCAAAAATGGGTCAGGTGGAATTTTGTATATTGTCTTCATTGGACGGGGTTGGGGTTGTATAGGGGCATGATGTGGGCTTGATCCATGGAGGACAATAAAAGAATGTGAATGACCACAGTCACCAAACGAACATATGATTAGGGCTATTTATGAACAGGGCCCCTGGTTTTGTGGGGATGTCATCTCGCCAGATTTGTAAAGTAAAATTCTCACATATAGTTTCAGATCAGCTTTAAAAAATTAATTATGCTGTTTCTCGTATTGTCCGTCCGGTGGCAGCACATATTTAAAGAAAAAAACTGAGATAATTCCTCCATTTTGTCTGTCATTTTTTTGGATGGACAGGAGAAAAAGTTGACTAGAGACGTAATTAATCTTTTTGTGAAACATACCAATTTAAGTAGGACACATTAAATTATTCAAGAAATTTGTAATTAATATAATTTATTTAAAAGTAAATAAAATACTATCGTTTTGCATAATTGTTGCAAGAATTTTATTTGGGAATTTAACCTGAGTCATCGAAGGTCAACAGGGGGAAAATTGTATTAGAGTGGAGCAATTAATATCACAGACGGAAAGAAACCAATCAGTGGTCCTCTCATCTCTCTCGCACTCATTTTTTTAGGGGCACATACAAACTCTCAAAAATCGCAGTAAAACTAATATAGCACAGGGTTATCCATTTTGCGGTTTCAAAAGCAAACGTCAATAAAACATTTGTTTTTATGATATTTCCTTTTTATTATAAAATTTGAACGTTGACAATATGTGTGAAACACTACATCATTTCAATGACCACAACGCGAGTTGTTGCAAGCAATACCTCTTTCGAAGTAATTCGACATCTTTTTGACACATATTTGACGGTATCTCAACCATAACTTAACGAATTTTGGGTTTTTGGTTTTTAAGTGCTCAAGAGTTAAAGGTTTATCTGCATAAACACAGTCTTACGCGTAGCCTCACTAAAAAAAAGTCCAGCATTGTCAAATCGCATGATCATGGTGGCCAGTTGATATTGCCACTGCTAGAAACTACTCGGCCATGAATTGTGTCTAGCAATAAAGCCATATTCGCTTATGTTGTTTCACATTTGGCACCGTCTTGTTGAAATCATAAATTCCCCAAATCTTAAGGCAAATAAAAGTCAGTTATCATATGACCATAATGGCTGAATCACAAACACGTTTCAGCTTCGGCTTCGTCTGCGTTACGGTGGGCCTGCTTCCAGGTTGCTTTGAATGACATGTCTATTATTTATCCCTCCAAAGAGCAAATATTTTGTTTGTTGACATTTTTTTACAGCTGTTAAGCTGTCAGACCAAGCAGATGTTTAGATAATTGAACTTGAGCTACCATTTGGAGTCACATTACGTTACATTAAGTTCTTTTCCTTACGATCGTCAAACGAAACGTGAGGTCGAAGCTCCATTGTGATAGCATGCATTGAATTCCTAAGGCTGAACTCGTAAAAATCAGCTAATGCCGAAGCTGAAGCGTGTTTGTGATTCAACCATAACTGTCCGACTTGACGGTGACAATCGTTCCATCTTCGTTTTCGAAGAAGTAAGGTCTAATTACACCTCCGGACCAAAAAGTGCACCAAACAGGTCTTTTTTGGATTTAATGGCCTCTATTCAATTATTTGAGGATTCTCAGAACGCCAAACAACACTTTTGTTTATTAACATACCTCAGAAATGTGCTTCGTCGCTGAAGAAAATTTAACTGGAAAAATCGCTGTCCACCGCCTGTTGTTCATGCACCCATTCGATGTATCTACTACGTTTTGAATGCGGTCAGCTGGCTTCATTTGTTTCTAATGGATGTAGGTATAGATCCAAATACAAAATACGCCATAATGTGCCGTAAGGCAGTCCTTATTCCTAAGAACGACGAGGAATCGACACATTCGGATCTTCGGCAACACTTTCACTTAAGCACTATTCACATGAGCACGACCAACGGCCAACGATTGAACGGATATTCGTCGATTTTGACGTTTCTTTCACATGAGAGTTTTTAATTCGTCTCGAATAATGTTTGACAAGGAGCTTCAGCCACCACCGGAACCAAAACAAGAATGATTTTTTAAGCTTAAGTAAGCACGATTATTTTATTCGTTGCGAGTGTGGATAATGTGGAACGCGACAGTTCGTATCAACTACATTTTTTTTCGCGGCGAATAAATTTGTTTTCTTAAATTTATTAATATATGATATTGAAAAGTCAAAGTATGCATCATAAATCAAATAGAAAACTATTTATTGCTATCGTTTTGTTAAGAATTTGTGTGGAAATACGTCTTCAAACGTATATAAATTCAAATTTTGTAATTCATTAGTCGTTCGTTGGTCGCGCTCATGTGAATGCTGCTTTATAGCAGCGATAATTTCAGTGGTACGAGCGAAACTATGATGCACAAGCCTTACAATATGTGAAACCAATTCAAATTTCTTCACAATTTTAACCAATTGCTTCACCTTTGTTGAAGTAGGTTGTGCGATAGGTATGCGATCCATTTTTGTAAATGTCAACTGAAAAAAAATTGGTTCAAAACAGCATAGTTTGACAGATGTCGAATTCCAGAACTATACTTTTAAAACCACAACCGGATAACCCATTAGTTTGCGCTTGATTGTCTTTTGTCAGTTTGTATTCATAAAGCTGCTTGAAGGCTGCGTAATTTGTCAATAATTCTAAATGTCAAAACGTAGATTTTAAAAGCTATGCACCAACAATAAGTCGAAAAAGTCTTCGTACATCAGCATAGGTTTTAGTGTTTTTTGAAAAAAGTACTAAGAATAAATGCAAAAACCAAAATGATAACATTGAAAAAAATTGTGATTGTGATTTCCAAAAACCCGTTATTCATATATTGTTATAGTAAATATTTTATCTCAAATCATCAAAAAGAATTCTGCTGTACGGAGGCATTCTAGACTATGTGTATAAATATAAGCATTTAAGGCTGAACTCGTTTATAAATATGTTCCTGAGTTACTTAATTGCCCGCAAATTTTATTTTTAAATAAGGATCTAAACAAAGCGAATTCTAAATACAATTAGTATTTTTAAAAATGCAATATTTGTTTACACTGATTTAGCTACTGTCTTGGGTGGCGCAACAGTCCATTGTGAGCCAGGGCCTAGTGACTTACTACTCTCAACCATTCCTGTGTGCGAGTACTCACAAGAGATAAAAAGTGACAACTGCCCGAATAGCTTGATATTCAAAATAAAAAATTTCATTGAAAGGCAATAGACAGGTTCTGGCGCATTAAGGGATTTAAAAAGTAAGAAAAGTTTCCAGCATCTGATTGGCAAACTGCCAAAAAATTGCATTCCTATGAAAGCAACTTTATTGGAAAGTTGACTGGAAAATTAGTCAAGAAAAATCTCCCAAACTAAAAAAGTGAAGTCCATTTACATATGTCAAAATGAAGCTGATCATGTTTCTCTTTTGATTTAAAGCTGGTCTTTATTACTCTGTAAATTATTTATTTTCTGCACAATTTACTTTTAGCTTAGAGTTTTATGACACTTGTCTAACTAACTACTTATTTACTTAAGGTGGCGCTACAGTCCTGTGCGAACTAGCGCCTCACCCAACAAACTTCTCCATGTAGCTCGGTCCCTAGCTCCAGTTTCTCGCTCCAATTTAGGTGAGGTCACTTTCCACTTGTGCGCGCCAACTGATCCGCGGTCTTCCTCTACTGCGCTGTCCAGTGGGTGTGGATTCGAAGACTTTCTGGGCCGGAGCATTGGTTTCCATGCGCTCAACGTGACCCAGCCATCTTAGTCGTTGGACTTTTACCCCTCTGGCTAAGTCTACGTCGCTAGACAGCCCTTACAGCTCGTCGTTCCATCTTCTCCTCCACACCCCTTCGATGCATACGGGACCGAAGAACTTTTCTCTCGAAACGGCTAAAGGTGCTTTCATCCGCTTTTGTCATAGTCCATGCTTCTGCACAGTATATCAAGACGGGGATGATAAGGGTCTTATATAGCAACACTTTGGTCCCCGGAGAGAGGACTTTACCACTCAATTGCTTTCTTAGTCCAAAGAAACAGCTGTTAGGAAGAGTTATTTTGCGTTTTATCTCAGCACTGGTGTTGTTTTCTGCGTTTACAGCGGAGGCTAGGTAGACGAAGTCCGTGATAACCTCAAAGTTACGTCTGTCGATTGTGACGTTTTGACCCAGACGTCGGTGTTGTAGGTCCTTTCTTCACGACAGCATGTAATTTATTTTGCCCTCATTAACCGTCAAACCCATTTTTGCCGCCTCTGCCTCAATACTCACAAAAACCTCCTTGACATCACGCTGAGTTCTTCCAATTATGTCAATGCCATCAGCATATGCTATTAATTGACAGACTTTTGAAAGATAGTGCCTCTAGTGTTGACGTGTGACCTCTGCACTATTCTTTCAAGCACGATGTTAAAAGAATCACATAACAGCGCATCACCTTGTCTAAAACATTTTTTGACATTGAAAGGTTCTGTTAAGTTGTTTCCAACCTCCGTGGTTTCCAAAATCTCCGTGGTCATCCTGCACAAACGGACGAATTTGGCAGGGATGCCAAAACTAGACATGACTTTATACAGATCGTCCCTGAAGATGCTGTCATATGCGGCCTTGAAATCGATAAAAAGATGGTGGGTGTCGATTTGATTTTCCTGGGTCCTTTCCAGGATCTGCCGTAATGTGAACATTTGATCAACTGTGGACTTTCCTGGTCTAAAACCACACTGATAAGGACCTATCAGGTTGTTGACGATGGGCTTTAAACGTTCACATATTACGGCAGAGAAGATTTCATAGGCGATGTTAAGCAGACTGATTCGTCTATAGTTGGTGCAGTTTAGAGGGTCTCCTTTTTTCAGGATCGGGCAAACAATACAGAGGTTCCGTTCATCGGAAATGCTTTCTTCCGACCATATCTTACAGATAAGTTGGTGCATGCTCCTAAGCAACTTATTTACAGCTGCTTTAAAGAGCTCGGCATTCAAGCCATTCGCTCCAGCGGCTTTATTAGACTAACTGCTTACCCTTTTCAAAATGTATGTTCAAAGAATGCAGTTGACTGCAAATGAAGTCCCTTAAATTGTCTGAACCTGTCCAATATCTTAATGCTTCAAATACGTCACCTCCGAATTTAAGCAAATTCGTCTATTTTCTATTCGTTTTTAACTGTCTTATGATTTCGATGGAGCCCCTATGGTTATTTATGTTGCCTTTTATAAACCATAATCCAGCCATGTTGAAATTGGTTTTTTTGTTTTACTTTGTCCAGCTATTGTTTTGACCGTCCATCCATCCACCTCAATTTGTGTTTGTTATTGTTGTTGTTGATTTTTGAAGTTGAACCACGGCAGCGTGTTCCATTCACTTATTCGCGCACAAGTGCAGCCTGCGCAGTTGTCGTTGTTGTTGTTTTTCTATAGATAATTCCTCCTTTGGGTATGTCCTGTTCCTGTCCCTTTACATTCTGATTCCCATTCTACAACACGATAATATTAACTTCGTTTTTGATTGTAAGGATAAGCATGTCTAAGAATATAATATATCAGATTGATAAATCGAGTTTGTGTGCTTAGTAGCTATTAACTATAGCTACTCCTGTATTTTTGTTAAGGTTTAGTCTCTACTGGTTTGGCAGGTGCATTGGGTGAAAGTCCTACAGTGCGCTATCTAATTCTCCATGTAAAGGATATGCAATGGAAATAAGTTCTATTACAATAAATTGTTCTTCTTCTACAGGTTCCTATACTTTACCAAATGTTATTTGGAAGAAGGTATATACCTTACCTACCTATCTAAATTTTAATTGAACTCTTCCCGTAAATTACTTTAACTATCGCATCATTAAACAACCAATTAACATTTTTATCCACCTCTAGTACAATTTATTTTATGGATTTTCATTTGAATAGGATTGAAAATATTTGAACTCAGGAAGTCTTATGCAATTAGTTTTAAAAATGAAGAATGCATTGCTGGAATACGAGTATGCTTTGAGATTTTCAGGATTGTGTTTATCAATTTTTCAACTTTTAGCTTGGTCTAAGTATAGCCTTAAGTTGAGCAATCATGCCGATCATTATTTGAACTTTGGTTCAACAAAAGTTCAAATTTCATGTATTCGGTGGATTAAATGAGTTTCAATTTTGGTTTAAAATAGAAACAAACTTTGTTGAACCTCCCTAAATCCATAATACGCCCCAGCCCACGGCTAAATTATTGAACCCACTACTAAACAACTGGCCCTAAACTGGTGGTGGTATATACTCGTATAGTTTGAAGGATGAGGGCAACATTTTATGTGTCCAATATGCCAAATGCTGCGATATTCTTCCTGTATTTACACGCGATAAAAACAAAACATATTTTATTCTAGTTTTATTAAGCTTACCCTGTCTATTAAAAGGTAAAATATAGAATTCACACATGAAACAAACATTGAAACTTTCGCTTTTGATGAATGGATAACTGCTGTCAATGTTAACGTAGGTAAAGCTTGTATATATTTATTTATGTTTATAAGGATAGATACTTTATTAAATATCTAAAGGTATGTACATACTTGTATGTTGTATGTACTTTGTGAATTAATTGCATTCTTAAAATAGCTCATATGTATGAGAAATAATTTTTCATAAGGGACACATAAAGGAAGACAAATTTAACAGGTATAAAAATGTAACAGACTGCAATATTACGGTATGTGGTGTATAGTGAGTAAATTAGGAATTCCCATGTCACTATATTCAAATGGGTTTTTTACTCACAGGAGAACTGTTAAAAGGGGATATTATTATGGCAAAGCTTATGCTTAGTTTAGATATGGAATTTAGTTGTTGGGTTACAACTTGTCAAATATTAACTCAAATTGTTTTTCTAAATACACGCAATACGTTAAATTTTTGATAACATTAGAATTTTCACATAAAAGGTGTCTCAAAATTAAGGCAAGAATAGATTTTTTATATTTACTAAACATAAGTTTAAAGGTTTTTTTAAATTTCATTTTTTAAACACAAGAGACAATATCTTCCGAAGGTCCATCCAACTACTCGGATGCACTGATGATATTGACATAATTGGAAGATTAAAGTGTGATTTCCGTAGAGCGTTTTTGAGGACTGCAAAGGAAGCGAAGAAGATGGTTTCAGTGGTCAATTAGGGCAAGATCAAGTATATGAACGACGACGTCTTGGACAAAACGTCACCATGGACAGCTTTAACTTTGAATTAGTTAAGGACTTTATCTACCTGGATATCGCTTTAAACTAAGATAACGACACAAGCGCTGAAATCAAACGAGGAATAACTCTTGCAAATCGCTGCTTCTTTGGACTTAGAAGGCAATTGAGAAGTAAAGTCCTCTCTCGAGCATGTAAAATCACCCATCTATAAGACACTTATAATCCGGTTCTCATTTATGGGGCTGAGGCCTGGACCTGTCAAAGAAAGCTGAGAGCGTCTTGGAATGCTTCGAGAGAAAAATAATTCGGGTGATTTTTGGTCCCGTACGCATAGATGGAAAGTAAGGAGAAGATACAACCACGAACTGTATGGGCTGTACAACGTCACTGACCTGGTAAACAGAATTAAAGTCTAACCACTTAAATAGCTGGGTCATGTGGATCGAATGAACATTAACGCTCAAGCCCGAAAGGTCTCCGAATCCAATCCCGAGGGACGGCACACGGTGCAGTAGAGTAAGAGTATCCGGTGGCACAAGCAGGTTGTGGAAGATCTCAACCAACTTGGCATGCAAAACTGGAGACAGCTAGCTAGGGACCGGGCTGGCTGGAGACTCATGTTGGTTAAGGCTCAGGTCCACCCTGGACTGTAGTGCCAAGTAGTAAGAAATGCCCTTACACAGGGTGTTTCAACAAGAGGTTTCATTTTAATAATACAAACAAAAAACAAACATAGGAGATATTCAAACGATATTAGCCAAATTACAAATTCCACGTTTTGCTCATGCAATATCTTGCATTTTTTGCCATAAAAACTATTAATTATTAAACAACACACCGTAATAAAAAAAAAACATTTTAATTTTGAAATATCTACAACCAAAGATCAACGAGCAATCGTCAAACCTGGGTTTTTGTATCAACACTACGGATATAGCAGGTATTCTCATCGGTTGTTAAACAATGAATAATTTTTTTAATTTTTCACATAACTAGCAGCTTAAATTTTTGGACTAATTTCAAAATGTCCGCCTAAGAAGTTGCACCACGATGACACAAACAGGCCTATTCTGCTATTCATCGGGGGGAATTTTACTTTAATTTTCGCTAATCATTATTCTGTTATTCATTCGAAGTGAATCTGTGTATGTCGGTAACGTCGGTAATACTGCGCGGTATTCTTCTATTCACGTGAAAGCATACAATTTAGATCCGCATATAAAATGCAGTGGATTTTTCATTTGATGTCTGGTTTGTTAATTTTTGTAAGCAAAATGTAAGTGAAAACTAATTTATTGCTAAATTTCGAAAATTTGTTTTATAAATAAAAGAATATTAACATTTTTTGGGAAAGGAAGACACTTTTTAACATTTCCCTAAAGCTCTCTGTTTGAGGATTTTCTTATTCCTCTGCTTACAATTGAAATTAAAAGTCAAATACAATGCATTTCCAAAAATTACACAAATTATTCTCTTTAGGTGGATTGATTAAACTTAATTTTTGTATGAATCAAAACAATTTATCCAACATTCCCAAGACCTTTATATGAACAGCTATTTATTTGAATGTCAAATTGGTTTGGGATAATGTAGTTCACCCGATAGATAGACGGATAGTAGAATGCAAAGGCAGTGTGAAAGGGAATCGAATATACGATCCACGTGAATACAGAATAGGGCTGAAAAAAACTTTAGTTTTGCAACTCTTACCCCCAGTTTCACAGTAGAAGTTTAAACTTCGGGTTTGGTTTAAACTTCAGTTCAACAATTTATTCGGTTTCACACTTTCGTTTAAACCTTGAACTGAGTTCATTCTGTAGGTTAAGTTAAGCGCCAGTATTCTGTCGTTTAACCTCAGTTCAACTTTTAGGGACGATATGGAATTCTTCGACAGATTACGAATGTCGAAGAATTCAGCCTACATTGTTTTGGAGCAAATCCGATCCCAACTTGAAAATGCAACTAAAAGGTAAGAAAAAATATAATATTATTGTGTAATGATAAAATTTAAAAATTTTTAATTTGCACAAACCATTCAATATCTGCTGAAACCAAGCTTTTATTAACCTTCCGCTGGGCAGCTCAATCAGAGGTTCTTCATGTTTTTCATTTTCAGAAGCATCTTAATTAAATTAAAGCAATTAATTTACATTTACACAAAATGCTTGTTTAAAAACTAACTTTTTGGTTTTGAAATGTTACTGTCATAAACTGATGTTAGTCCTTGGGCCTGGTCACCAAGAAGGTCGTCTTGTCTAACACATCTGTATTTATGTTTCCTGAGGACCACCACCTGATTGGTAAAGCTTTCGCTTTTCGGAAGCTAAATTTTCTTTTTTTTAAATTTTCATATTTTGTCTTCAACGCATCCGATGATCGGTAATGGGAGCCATTCTTCGAATTAAATTCGTTTGCAATGGACTCCCATACCGCTGTTTTTTCTGTCCAATGAACTCGATAAATTTTTTTGTTTTCAATGATGTGTTTGTTTTTCATAATCAACTCCATCAGCAAATCTATATCTTCTAATGAAAAGTTGTTGCTATTAATTTTCACAATGTTTTTCATTTCTATTTTTTCGTTTAAGCTCACAGAAATCTTTAAAGCAATACAAATTTTCCCCGATTGTCAACAAAATACAAAATATCTGTTGCTGTTTCCCATGTTCCTCGCTTCAGAGAGAGAAAGAAAAAACGATGAACAGCTACGTATTGCTTACATTACGTCACATGACTTACAATGCTACCAAACTCTTTTCATACAATTTAATTAAACTACGTTCAATTGAACTGAAGTTCAGAGCACACTGTGAAACTAGAGGAGTTGAACTTCAAATTTAAACTTAAGTTCAGATTGATCTGATCTTAAGTTTAAACTTCCACTGTGAAATTGGGCATTAGAAATTATTAATTTTTTGTATTGAATTTTATCAATTTCAATGTTTTATAATTTAAACTTAAAACTGATTGTGACTCTTTTTAAATAAATTTAATTGTTTTAATTTAACTTAAGCGTTCGATTTTTCATCGCAAGTCAGACATACGAACGTAAGACTCGAAAAAAGGGCTTAGAGCCAAAGAATTAATTCAAAAATATGCATAATTGTGTACAATAGGTTTCCATGAATTATAATTTGAATATGAATTCAAAAGGGTGCTTTTTTCATGGATAAGGAAAGCAGTTAAACTTCTACTATAAGTTGTTTAAAATGTTTGAATATCCATGAGAACCAAGAACCAAACGAAATCATATTAATATTAATAAAAATATGTATTTATTTCAACTTTTACTCACTTACTTTTGAACTGCATTGACAGTCGCGACTTTCCATAAAATATTATAGCATATAAAAACGAAAAATGCGATGGACTTTCAAAACTATATATTGTATATTTTTTGTTCAATTAATTTGTTGTGGTAGTTCCAACCTTAACTTTGCCCAACTCCTAAACTTACGTTATATTTAACAATATAATAACCTAATTGCTTAGTACTTTTTGACAGCAGGCGCTTCCCCATCAGGTTTACTTGTCTTACAAATAAAATCACCCCATTTTTGTTTTTCTGAGCTTCCAAAATTTCCATAGACTAACATACTGAAAACATAGGAGACTGCCATTGAGTAATACAAATAATTCCATTCTGCTTTACTGCCCTAGAAAAATTAGAATTTATAAACCCATTTAAGATTTAAAGGATTCAAGAATAAAAGAAACTGACCTCTGTGACAACACTTGATATTGCAAGTGGCGCTATAATTCCGCTCAAAGTTGCTGCTGAATTCGATATTCCGGTTAAAAGTCCCGCAAAAGCTGGAGCCATATCAATGCAACTTATCCAATATGCTCCAGTAAAGGAGACATCAATTGAGGCTCCGGCAACAAAGATGAGGAGAACAATTAGCATACGTTGCTCGCACGTCAGAAAAGTAATCAGAAGAATCACCAAAGCTGTCACTAGGTTTCCTTTAAGGAAAAAAGTTGTTATTGTAGACGAATTTAATCTTCATTAATTTCAACAATACCTCCGCAGTAGACTATCCTTCGAAATACTGTCAGACTTAACCTGGATTTTCTATAGAGCTTACTAAAAAGAAGCATCACAATGACTCTGGAAGTTATTGAACCAATGTATAAGACTGATGAGTAGTACCCGTTCTAAGATGCAAGAAATAAAATGTAACTCTTGTTCGATTTGACTTTAGTATACCAACCTTACCTCCTTCAAGCTAAAATGCATAGTATCCCTTAGATACCTGGGCAGACATAAGTTCAGCACTATGAGCCCGTAACTGTGGCAAATATGCGTGATTATAAAAGTGAGAATAGGGCACGACGTAATCATTTGCCTCCATGGAATAGTTGGAACCTTAGAATTGGAAAATGGTTTTTGTATTTATTCTTTGTAAGGTAAGTAATTTAAATGTCTTACCATCTTATTATTGTCGCTGCCTCCTCTAAGGTAATCTATTTCTCTTGTTGAAATCCATGGATGTTCATCGAGACTGCTGTGAATTAGAATGTTGCAAGTTATTCCCAAAACAAGAGCCAATCCACCTTCAATAAAACGCAAAAATATTATAGGTTACGATTTAAAATTATGTCACTCTTTTACCGATAACGTAGAAAACCATTGTCCATCCAGTTTGGCACAGTAAACTAGTAATGGGAAATACCAGCAAGGAACCAGCAGCATAGCCACCATAGGCAAAGGACATCAAAGCTGCTCTTTCCGTGGGATGAGCCCAGACTGTATAAAGTTGGTAAATAGATGGAACTGCAAAGCCCTGTAAAAATAAATATTTACTAAAAATTATTTTCCATTTCGACTAATTGTGAAATAATTAGAAAGAAGATAAACGCGCATAATAGTAATGGTGACAATATTGAAACCGGGTAAAGCATTGTACATTCGTGTAGTACGGCTTAAAAAAGAATCTCTATACTTTAAAGAACGCCTTTAAATGGTTTCAAGATATAAGTTACGAGTATTTCTAGAAGTACGGAAATTTGGTTGATCTGTTTAAGGAGTGGAGTAATGAGTTAAAGCAGTTATTTCACTACAGCATTGTTTATTAAAATAAAACAACGGCCGGTTATCATTCTTAAAGCTCATGTAGGTTAAAGTGTAAAAAATTGTACTCGATTCCTGGATAATTAAAGGTTCTTATAAATTACAGATAAAAATTGGATAACTACTTCTTACGTATATCGTCAAGGAAAGCAAAAACATTTTCAAGCATTTTGGTAACGTCAAATACGTAACCATAATCAATTCACAAGAGATGGTCTATGGTGCATGTACCTAGAATTAAATGTTTTTCAGTCTCCTTAATGCAAGTGCCACCCTGGATAATAGCATTCGGGGACGGTAACGCTTTTGCGCCAGTAGATAGCAACTTGATGAGTTTATCATGCCCTGCCGTTAGAAGTTCACTTCTGGCTGTCAAAACATCTACGTTCCAACCTATTAGACACAAGAGTGGGTGACATTATTACTAAGCTTGTGTCATTTTGATTGGCCAAATGCAACTTATAAATGAATTGAATTTCCTGCTCCAACTTAGTGTAAAAATGTTGGCTACAAAGTTAGTGAACACAAATTTTGACGTTTCACTGCTTCCACGACCTCACACATAACTTCGTCGCATGGTCATTTCTTATTCCATTCGGTCTCTTTTTTTAAGAAATTGAAAACAAAATAACTCCACAAGAGCAAATATTTTGTTTGTTGACATTTTCTTAAAGCTGTTGAGCTGTCAGACAAAGCAAACGTTTAGATAATGGCTGAAACACATACACGCTTCAGCTTCGGCTTCGCCTGACGTTTATGAGTTCAACCATAGGAATTCAATGCATGCTATCACAATGGAGCTCCGACCTCACGTTTCGTTTGACAATCGTAAGGAAAAGAACGTAATGTAACGTAATGTGACTCCAAACGGAAGCTCTGGGCGTTTTTCTTTTTTAGTTCAGAGCTGAGCTCTGAGCATACTCTGAGCGAACAGAGTAGAGTAGAGTAGAGTTCTGAGCAGAGTATGTTCAGAGCTCTCTGATTTAATTATGAAACAACTTGAGCACTAAACTGTCATATAGTTTTTTTTATGTTAGTTTGAAGGCGTTCAAAATTCTCCTTAATCAAATTAATCAGAAAAACAGTCATATCGTTGGTCCATTTGACGCCTGAAATAAATTTGATTCATAAAAATGCTATATGTAATTAGTTTTTCCGAAATTATCTTACCTTCTACACCAGAGCAACCAGCCTCTTCCGCCATTTTTATTGTTTTGATGATGATTTTTTTTTTATTTCCCGGCTTTCAGATATCAAATTGTTTGTGCTCAGCATTTTACTCCGTTTACTCTGTTATTTTATTCTGAGCTCACAGAGCGCGCTCTGAACATGTTCAGAACTAAAAAAGAAACACGAATTTGAAGCTCTGAACGCTCAGAGCTCAAAAAGAAACACAATTATTTTTTGACAGTTCGAGCTCTGCTCTGAACTAAAAAAGAAAAACGCCCTCTAGTTCAATTATCTGAACATTTGCTTTGTCTGACAGCTCAACAGCTGTAAAAAAATGTCAATAAACAAAATATTCGCTTTGGAGGGATGAAATAATAGAAATGTCATTCAAAGCAACCTCAAAGCAGGCCTATCGTAACGCAGACGAAGCCAAAGCTGAAGCGTGTTTGTGATTCAGCCATAATTGAACAAAAGCTTCCGTTTGGAGTCACATTACGTTACATTACGTTCTTTTCCTTACGATTGTCAAACGAAACATGAGGTCGAAGCTCCATTGTGATAGCATGCATTGAATTCCTAACTCGGTAACGTCAGGTGATGCCGAAGCTGAAGAGTGTTTGTGATTCTGCTATAATGCACACGCTGAATTTATTCATTTCACAATTTATTGACAGATGGCTCAACATCTCAAAATCATCATATCTCAAGATCATAATCTTACAGATAAAATGGACATGTCAGAATTTTGGGAAAAGGTCGGTTATCATAAAAACGGTTGGAATGAATATTGTTTTCGAAATTTAGGTAAGTTCGTTAACAACTTGATGTTATTTTCTCACAGCTCAGCTTCTGCTAAGTGGACATTTTTTTGAATTAATTTTGATTAAAACGAAAGGCAGACTTAATTTTAATACCATTAATATTATGATGCTGGCCAAAGAGCTTAAAGATGAAAAAATAACCATAAACGTATTTTTAAAATAATTTTATATTAATTTTATTAAGCAATAATATTCGATCTCCTGACATAATGTCAACAAATTGTGATCTAAAAAAAAGAGGCTGGGATGCGACCCACACTGATAACTTCCCATCCTGTCTGCCGATTTATCTTGCTTAAATTTTTTGTAGACTTTCGTGTTTTGTTAAAAAAGTTGTCAGTGAATTATTCTAAAAACATTAAAAATTACCAACAATATTTTGAATATAATAAAATAGTTTGATTCCAAAACCAATTTTAGTGGCACTTACGTACTATTTTTTTGTAGATTTTAATTTTTGTTTAAATTGACTGTTAGGTTTTTATAAAAAAAATACGGAATGTAGTTTAAATTCGGTTTTCTTAAAATTTTACCAGATGTCAAAAACGTTACTCTTCGTTGCATACAATTATTTCAAAGATTTAACCGTTTTGTGTTCGTTTTTTCGTTCGTTCGAGGTGACAATTATTTTTTGTCAGTTTTTTGATTTATAGAAAAGAACCGTAAATTGTTTTTTTTTTCAAAAAAAGTACTTGTTTATTATCACGTTTTAATATATTATTTGTTATTTGTTCGTGAATTATTTTTTAAGTAATTTCTTTTAATTGCTGCGGTTATGAAAAAACCCGTAGTAGACGTGGCATGATGGTTAGTGCGTTGTACTGTTGACTGATGCGCTTCAATGACGATTCCTTGGCATATGCCATAATCGCCGAGCAAACGGGAGCAAGTCCCTTGTTAGTGACGAAGGTTGAGCTTCAGCTCATCTTCAACTCAATAAAAAAGAAAAAGTCAGCAGGTGTCGATGGTATATCCAACGTTGTACTAAGACATTTACCGATGGAAGCAATTGACATTTACACCACACTCTTCAACAATGCGCTGAATAATGCATATTATCCAATGCATTGGAAGACCGCTGTGGTTCATCCTCTCCCGAAAAAGGGAAAGGACAACTCCAACCCATCAAATCTTCGGTGGATAAGTCTTCTTCCGAGCATCAGCAAAGTTTTCGAAACAATGCACAGGTGCTGTTCTGGTTGATTTGGAAAAGGCCTTTGACACCGTATGGTTAGAGGGTCTTTACCCAAAAACTGAGCAGACTTGCCATAAGCAAGCCATTGTTGTATATACTTTATGATATGCTTAACGGTAGAAAGTTTGTTGTCAAAAGTGGCAATGTAACTTCTACCACCAAATTCTAAATTTAAAATGGTCTTCAACAGGGAGTGGTGAATTCGCCGATTCTCTTCAGCATTTACACCAGCGATCTGATAGGTAGTCTTACAAAGGCAATTGCGTACGCCGACGATCTAATTGCGTACAGGACCGGCCGAAGGGTTGAGGTTATTAGAATTCTCTTGCAGCGTGATTTTGACAAGATTCAGCGATATTGCGACGAGTGGAAACTGAAAATAAATGTCCACAAGTCGGAGACAATTCTGTTCCGGACTCCGTTGGATAGGGCCACGAGGGATACGTGCAAGAATTGGCGCAAGATGGTTATCGTTGATCTTCACGGGCAGCCATTAGCGAGCAAAAGTGTAGTGAAGTACCTCGGTATCTGGTTAGATCAGTATTTATATTTTGACAGACATATAAATGCTGCTCTGACCAGGGCCAGAGGAGCCTTCGCTCTGACGAAACGGCCTATTAGTCGCAAAAGCTACAGTACATAATATATACATGAACTTCCGCTCATCTAAATAGGTTCACACATATTTTCACTTCACCGTTGGCATCTCTTCATATGTATTGCAATGACAAATCTTTTGTATATATTTAATGAAAGAGCATCATTATGTGCTTGTTTTGGGAGAAACAAAACTTTCTTAAAGATTACCGTTATTCTCCCACGGTAGTTAGACTAAATGTATTCATAAAAACAAGCTTTTTTTTTGGCTCATCTGAATAGGTTCCACAATAAAAAATGCAGTTTGCGTTGAGTTGCGTGTTAATTGTAATCGAAATTTTATCCGTCAATAAAGTAAAGTACTATTCACATGAGCACGACCAACGAATGAACGAATATTCGTCGATTTTGACGTTTCTTTCACATGAGAGTTTTTAATTCGTCGCGAATGAAGCCACAGCCGAACACCATTCACCACCGAAACCAAAATAAGAAGGTTAAGTACCGCGAATAAAATAATCGCGCGTACTTAACCTAAAAATCATTCTTGTTTTGGTTTCGGTGGTGAATGGTGTTCGGCTGTGGTTTTATTCGCGACAAATTAAAAACTCTCATGTGAAAGAAACGTCAAAATCGACGAATATTCGTTCATTCGTTGGTCGTTGGTCGTGCTCATGTGAATAGTGCTTTAAGTGTGTTTTTCCTATTAACGGTGAAAATGGGTTGCGGAAAATCTTTAAGCCGGGAAGAAAAAGGCAAAATAAAAGCTTTACGGGAATCAGACCTAAGCCAACGACTCATATCGAAGAAAATTAAAAGAAGTCAACATTTGGTAAGCAGTTACTTGCGAAATATCCAAAATTATGGAAAAAACGTAAAAGGAGGAACTCATACGGCCACATCAATGGCTCTCGGCTGATAGACGTGCTATTATTAGAGCAGCTTCTAATTCTCATAATTACGCCAAAAATAAAAACAGGTGTCAATTGCAGTTAAACTACGGTAAAACGCGTTATTCTCATTTAAAAAGAAAAACAAATCAGAAAAAAATACCACTTAACGAATCTAGGAAAGAAATTCGTCTACAATTCTGCAAGAAATACATGTCTTATAATTCAAAGTGGCAACAAGTGATTTTTCCGGATAAGAAAAAGTTAAATTTAGAAGGCCTTGACGGCTGCATAGGCAGCGTTAGGGTGTGGTGACCCAGAGCTATTTCCTTCTACGGAGCCTTGGAGTTCCAATTGTCCAAATGAATGCAAATTCTTATAAAGGTGTGCTAAACAAAATGCCTGACCTGTTTGGACCAATATCGTGGACATTCCAACATGATGATGCCCCTATCCATACAGCCAGGACAGTAGGGCAGTGGATTGAGAGTCAAAATGTGGATACGCTGGTGTGGCCCCATATTTCCCTTGTTGATGTGTACACATCCTAAAAAATAATTGTAGTTACTCCAACCGAGTGTAAGATGGAGCTACAATCTGTTCATACCAACATTCAATCATCAAACAAACTATAATTCAACATTTTAATAATTACATCCTTTTTTTGGTTTGATTGAATGTTGGTACGAGTGGATTACAGTTTCGCCATTTTTGTAAGCCACGAGGTAAATTTCTCCTAGACTTAAAAATTTAACTTTTGCCGACCACTTGGTGGCTATTTACCATAAATTAGACTAAGTAAGTAAGACCATTATTGAACTCATATAAACGGTGATTTTTTAAGAGCTTGAGAACTATAAAAAAAAAAACGCATAAAATTTGCAAAATCTCATCGATTCTTTATTTGAAACGTTAGATTGGTTCCTGACATTTACTTTTTGAAGATAATTTCATTTAAATGTTGACCGCGGCTGCGTCTTAGGTGTTTCATTCGGAAAGTCCAATTTTGGGTAACTTTTTCGAGAATTTCGGCGGTTAGGATTTTCATGCATTAGTATTTGACAGATCACGCGGGATTTCAGACATGGTGTCAAAGAGAAAGATGCTCAGTATGCTTTGACATTCCATCATGAATTGACTTACTAACGAGCAACGCTTGCAAATCATTGAATTTTATTACCAAAATCAGTGTTCGGTTCGAAATGTGTTTCGCGCTTTACGTCCGATTTATGGTCTACATAATCGACCAAGTGAGCAAACAATTAATGCGATTGTGACCAAGTTTCGCACTCAGTTTACTTTATTGGACATTAAACCAACCACACGAATGCGTACAGTGCGTACAGAAGAGAATATTGCGTCTGTTTCTGAGAGTGTTGCTGAAGACCGTGAAATGTCGATTCGTCGCCGTTCGCAGCAATTGGGTTTGTGTTATTCGACCACATGGAAGATTTTACGCAAAGATCTTGGTGTAAAACCGTATAAAATACAGCTCGTGCAAGAACTGAAGCCGAACGATCTGCCACAACGTCGAATTTTCAGTGAATGGGCCCTAGAAAAGTTGGCAGAAAATCCGCTTTTTTATCGACAAATTTTGTTTTAGCGATGAGGCTCATTTCTGGTTGAATGGCTACGTAAATAAGCAAAATTGCCGCATTTGGAGTGAAGAGCAACCAGAAGCCGTTCAAGAACTGCCCATGCATCGCGAAAAATGCACTGTTTGGTGTGGTTTGTACGCTGGTGGAATCATTGGACCGTATTTTTTCAAAGATGCTGTTGGACGCAACGTTACGGTGAATGGCGATCGCTATCGTTCAATGCTTACAAACTTTTTGTTGCCAAAAATGGAAGAACTGAACTTGGTTGACATGTGGGTTCAACAAGATGGCGCTACATGCCACACAGCTCGTGATTCTATGGCCATTTTGAAGGAAAACTTCGGAGAACAATTCATCTCAAGGAATGGACCGGTAAGTTGGCCACCAAGATCATGCGATTTGACGCCTATAGACTATTTTTTGTGGGGCTACGTCAAGTCTAAAGTCTACACAAATAAGCCAGCAACTATTACAGCTTTGGAAGACAACATTTCCGAAGAAATTCGGGCTATTCCGGCCGAAATGCTCGAAAAAGTTACCCAAAATTGGAATTTCCGAATGGACCACCTAAGACGCAGCCGCGGTCAACATTTAAATGAAATTATCTTCAAAAAGTAAATGTCATGGACCAATCTAACGTTTCAAATAAAGAATCGATGAGATTTTGCAAATTTTATGCGTTTTTTTTTTTAAAAAGTTCTCAAGCTCTTAAAAAATCACCGTTTAGTTTTGAACAAGGTGATTATTTTTTGCCTGGCTTTACGAAAATTACGCTTCAGGTGGTGTTGGTTGCTTTGTGAAAGATGATTACAAAATAATTGACTTTACTTGTGTAGTTTTTGGATCTGCAGATGTTTTAAGGGTTTCCATTGAAGTTAATCGTGATATTTATGTGTTCTTATGCGTTTATAGACTACATTCATTTAATATTTCGTTGTTTTATAATGAATTGTCTGGTCTCTTAGAAAAGGAAAACTCAAAAAATGTAATTATTTTAGGGGACTTTAATCTTAATATTTTGGATAATAATGAAGTCGTTTCGAGTTATTTGGCCTTATTGGCATCGCATGGTCTAGTGTCCTTTATTAATGAGCCCACAAGATGTGAATCAGGTAGCTGCTTAGATCATATTTATGGGCGCTTTAATAATATCAACATTTATGACTGCGCAAGTAGTGTGCTTAATTTAATGATCACTGATCACTCTATGACAGCCCTTTTACTAAATAATGCTATAACTAAAAGTTGTAGGGACTCCCAAGCTTATAATAATTTTACGAAAATAGATTTTTACATGCTTAAAAATGCTCTCTTACAGTGACTCCAAGCCAAACTCGGACACCTTCGAAATAACAAATTGTAGGCAAATAATTAATCAATCAGACGAAGTTGGACAAAAAAACAGTGATATTCAAATAACACTACGTTCCACAATTATAAAAAAAAAAAAAAATAATAAAGAAATTCACTATTGTGATAAAATTAAACCCAAAACACAACTACACCAGAAATTGCAATGCGCAAGCAAAACTCGGACAGTTGGCAGCATTGCTTGAAATCTTCATTATTTTATATTTGAATCGTTGCCAACTTCATTACACGTGTTCCTTAAATTGTTTAATGGTAACTTCCGGTCAGTAAAGTAAAGTTACGGTTGTATAATTATAAAACTCTAAATGGGAAAACAAAGAGGCCAAACTATTTTCGAAGTTAGAGAATTGATTATAAAACATTCAAAAGATGGAAAATCTGTGCGAGATATTGTGAAAATCGTTGATAGAAGTCATTCCACCGTTCAGGATATCATAAAACGTTTTCGTACAACCAAAACTATTGAAAATAAACCAAAAACAGCACATAATAAAATTTTTAACTAGGCGGATAAACGGTTTTTGGTAAGAAAAGTAAAAATTAATCCATTTTTGAGCGCGCCAAAACTCGCTGACATTGCGGAAAAAGAACTGGGAAAACATGCGAGCCCATCGACAATTAGGAATGTTCTTCGTAAAGCGGAATTGAATGGAAGAAGAGCTAGGCAAAAGCCCCTAATTAGCAAACAAAATAAAATGAAAAGACTACAATTCGCTAAAGATTATCAAAATAAGGATTTTTCGTTCTGGAAAGATGTTTTATTCACAGACGAAAGCAAATTTAATATTTTTGGTTCTGATGGCAAGCCATATGTGTGGAGAAGAACTAACGAAGAGCTGGTTTCGAAGAATTTAAAACCTACTGTTAAACATGGCGGTGGATCGGTGATGGTTTGGGGATCCTTTTCTGCGTTAGGCCTGGTGCTTTACATTTTATAGACGGAATAATGAATCAACATGTTTATTTGGACATCTTGAAGCTTAATTTACCATTATCTGTCCAAAAGCTTGGCCTCAGTGATCGCTGGAAATTCTATCAAGATAATGATCCTAAACACAAAGCTTATTGGGTTCGATCCTGGCTTTTGTATAACTGTCCCCACGTCATGGAAACTCCACCTCAAAGTCCCGACATAAATCCCATTGAGAACCTGTGGGAACATCTCAACAAAAATATAAGAAAACACGTTATTTCTAACAAAACTGACCTAAAAAGGATTCTTCTAGAAGAGTGGAATAAAATTGAACCAACATTTTGTACAATGCTAGTTCAATCACTCCCTTCTAGACTTAAAATGGTTCTTAAAAATAAAGGACTGCACACAAAGTATTAAATCTTCCGAAAACCCAACACTTCAAGCGTTTGTCCTGGCTGTCCGAGTTTTGCTTGCGCATTGAAGTTTCTAATGTTATTTTGTTTTGGGTTTAATATTTTAAAATAAATGAATTTCCTTATATTTTTAACTTCCCATAGGAAGTTATTGTAATGGGTCCGATTTGTCAAATTGAAAATTTTGACATTTCTCGACGTTTCAAGGTCAATAGAGTCGAAATAAAAGATTTTTAGAAAGATGTCTGTGCGTGCGTGTGTACGTACGTTCGTACGTCCGTGGGTGGTTTTTTTACCATAGCAGTTTAAAAAAAAGGTAAACATTTTGGTTAACCCTAAATATCTTACGAACCAAAAACGCTAGAGACTTGAATTAAATTTTATATAATAAACTGTAACGTGATCTCAAAAAATTATATTTAAAAAAAAAAAATCTATCTAACGGTTTTTTTTATAAATCAAAAAAACTGAAAAACCTCCAAAATTTAACGACTAAAATATAATTTCATCTCCAAAACAATTTTGAGCAACGGAGCTTAATGTTTTTGAAATATGATAAAATTTTGTAAAAAATCGAATTGACAGTTTTTTTTATAAAAAATAAAAATCTAAAAAAAACATTACTCAAAGTTAGTAAAAATTGAATATCGATTCAAATATCTTTTCAAAAACTTGAAATTTAGGCTTGAAACTTATTTTATCTTATAACAAATATTGTTTTCAACATTCTATAAAATTTGGAAAAAAATCGAATTGACAGTTTTTTTTACAAAAAATTAAAAACCGAAAAAAATTAATAAAATTTGGTAAAAATTGATTTTCGACTCAAATATCTTTTCAAAACTTTGAAATATTGGCTTCAAACTAATTTTATCTTATAAGAAATATTGTTTTCAACATTAGGACAAAGTTTGACAAAAATCGAATTGACAGTTTTTTTACAAAAAATAAAAACCTAAAAAAATGTATAAAAGTTGGAAAAAATTGATTTTCGACTCAAATATCTTTTCAAAAATTGTAGATACTGTCTTTTATCTACTTTTATCTTTCAAAAAATATTGTTGTTAACATTCAGTAAAATTTTGAAAAAAATCGAATTGATAGTTTTTGTACAAAAAATTAAAAACCTAAAAAAATTTAACAAAAGTTGGTAAAAATTGATTTTCGACTCAAATATCTTTTCAAAAATTTTAGATATTGGCTTCAAACTTATTTATTTTACAGAAAATATTGTTTTCAATATTCAATGTCGGTTTTTTCATAAAAAATAAAATCTACAAAAAATAGTACGCAAATTTGGTAAAAACTGATACGAGTACGTATAGACAAACTTTTAAGCAAGACAAATCGACAGACGGGATGGGAAGTTATCAGTGTGGGTCGCATCCCAGCCTCTTTTTTATTTTAATTTACAACTGTGAAATATAGAGCTATTTGAATATAATATTGTTTTTTTTATCAACTTTTTATTATTGCTGCATCATTTTCCTTAAGTCTAAAAATTTCGAAGGTGTCCGAGTTTGGCTTGGAGCCACTGTATATGAGCTTTGGGAAAACGTTTTTTCTTGTGATGATACTTCATCGTCTATCTTTATTAATACGCTTACAAATCACATTCTTAGTTGCTCCCTGTTGTTGCAATCGAAAAATTCAGTTAAAAAACTTAAACCTTGGATTTCAAATTGTTTAATCAATAAAGTTAGAGGTAACAATAAGTTAAGAATAAGGTGCTATAAGTACCCTAACAATTTAACTCTTAAAAGAAAATATAAGAAACTTTGTTCCGAACTTAAAAAAGAAATTCCAATTTGCCGGGATAATTATTATCGTTGCCAATTCAACTCTGCAAAAGGTAATCTTAAAGACGAATGGAAAATCATTAACACCATTTTAAATAAACCTTCTGTTTCAAAAGAACCTAAAAGCTCGCTATTGCTAATGCCTTCAATAGTTTTTTTTTCTAATATTGCCAGCAGTTTGCAACCATGCCCCTCTCATCCTAATTGTACTCTTTGTGGGCCTGTATGCAGATGTGTTGAACCATTGCAAATTAACAATTTTGTTTTTGAGCCCATAACTCCTTTTGAAATACTTAAGGCTATTGGTAGTTTAAAAAATTCTCATTCTTGCGGAGCTGATGGTATTTCTAATATAATTCTTAAGAATATTAGGTTTCATGTGGTAGACGTCTTAGCTTATATCTTTAACCGATGCAGTTTTGCTGGGGGTTTTCCAACTGACCTTTAATGTGCTGATGTCGTACCACTTTTTAAAAAAGGTTCTGCTCGTGATATAAGCAATTATAGGCCTATTTCTCTTCTTTCAGTTTTCAGCAAAATTTTTGAGAAACTTGTTAAGTCTAGAATATTAAATTATCTAGCTAAAACAAAGTTTTTTAATCCTTTCCAATTTGGGTTTCAAAAAGAAAAATCGACAGAAGATGCACTTTTACAATTTTGCGATCAAATAATGTCAAATCTTGACAAGAAAAAATATACAGCTGGTTTATTTATCGATATTACCAAAGCCTTTGATATGGTTAACCACAACTACCTGTTGAGAAAATTGGAATAGGCCGGCTTTCGTGGCTTTATGCTCAACTTTTTTAGGTCATATCTTGGGAATAGGTCGCAGAATGGACGAGATTAGGAGTGAAATTAAGTTCCTTAACTTAGGTGTACCGCAAGGTTCTGTTTTGGGGCCGATTTTGTTTCTGATTTACATCAATTCACTCTTTGCACTTGATTTTCGGGGTATACCAACTGCATTTGCAGATGATGTTGGTTTTTCATATGGCTCTAACAGTAGATTGAATCTGTTTTCCGATATAAACCATGATCTTGAATTATTGAGAATTTGGTTTAAGGAACATAATTTGGTTATGAGTTCCAAAACTAAAATAATGCTTTTTAGTTTGGCTTCTTTACAAAACTTGGAAGTAAACACATATTTTCATGCTCCAGAATGTCAAAAATATAAGCTACCGAGTTGGAACTGTGTGCATGGTAATTGTTTTCCTACTTATTTTGACAGTAGTACCCGTGGCATAATGGTTAGTGCGTTGGACTGTCATGCAAGGGGTCTTGGGTTCAATCCCTGCCTGTGCCACCTTAATTTAAAAAAATAATTTTCGCGGGTACTACCTCTTGCGAGGAATTGACAAATCCTTCAAGAGTAATTATTGTCATGAAAAAGTGCTTTCTCAAACTAGCCATTCGGATTCGGCCTAAAATTGTAGGTCCCTTCCATTCCTGACAACAGTACTCGCACACAGGAATGGTTGAGAGTTGTAAATCACTAGGCCCTGGTTCACAACGGACTGTTGCGCCACCCCATTTTTTTTTTTGACTTATTTTGACAATATAAGCTGTAGCTCTAAGTGCTTTTTGATCGAAAAAGTTGATGAATTTAAATATTTAGGGCTCACTATTGATTCCAGAATGAATTTTTTAAATCATACGAATAATTTGAGACAGTATCTTCGATGCACACTTAGACACTTCTATTATTTGCGTAGTATCGTTTCAACCGATCTTTTAAAAACAATTATCGAATATTATGGAATTTTTCAGTCCAAGCTGCAATATGGAATTGCTTGTTGGGGTGGTGCATACCTAAACAAAATTCAACCCTTGTTAGTCTTGCAAAAATACGTCTTAAGAAAAATTTGTCGCAAGGCGAGTAGACAACCGAGTTTTCCTTTATTTTGTGACCTAAAAATTCTACCTGTGCGCCATTTGTATTGTTTTAAGGTTCTTAAAACTTTCTTTATGAAGTCTGCTAATCGTAATTTTCGATTAATATCTAATCAACGGTTTGCGTGGAAACTCTTTGAACATGTACACGGTACCTTTTTTTCGAACTACTGCATTTCGTAACTTTTATTCTATTTTCTCTTTTCATTTATTTAACAAGCTTCCTCAATCTATAAGAGTAATTTCATCACTTGGTTTGTTTATAAAACATTTGAAAATTTGGCTTTTTGGTTTCAATTATTCAAATTTTGAGTCATTCATTTCTGGCACTCTGGTTTAATTGAGTTTTTTTTTTTGTATATACAGTAGAATCTCGAAAACATGAACGGTTCTATAACATGAACAGTTCGGAAAGATGAACGCTTTTTTCCTCACCATTGCAGTTTTCCAAAAGATGAACGGGTTGAAATCTGGGTACTCGAAAAGATGAACGCTTTATTTTTTATACGATTTTTTTTCTACTTCTCACCCTTTATTTCGTCGTCACATTGTTTAGTAACTGTATTAAATTTTGGTAACGGTTTTTTTGGGCGTGGTTTGCTCACAATTTGTGTAAATTCAAATGAATTTTGAAGAGGAAAGATGCCTCCCGTGAAAGGTAGAGTTAAGTTTTTAAACCTCAAACAAAAGTTTGCTGTGTTAGATGACATAAAAAATGGAATATCTTATCGAAGCATTGCAACAAAATATGGAATCGCTATATCCACAATTGTTGGAATAAAAAAAAAGGTAAGGCAATCACTCCGAGAGTGTGTAAAACATCAATTTCTGGAGCGGAAAAACGCGAAACATTGCAAAAATCAGAAATGCCGAAAATGGAAGCGGCTTTATATAGATGGTTCCTGAAGCTACGAGACCGACATGTTCCCGTGTCAGGGATAATGATGAAAACCAAGGCCAAAAAATTGCACGCTATTTTCAAGAAGGCAAATTCATTTAACGCGAGTGATGGATGGATTAATAATTTCAAAGCTACATTTGGAGTTCGGCTTCTAGCAATCAGTGGAGAAAAACTGAGCTCTGATAAAGACGCTGTCCTGCCCTTTAAACAGAAATTAAAGAAGACTATGGCCGACTTCGGTATCAGCCGACAACAATTGTATAATGCCGATGAAAGTGGCCTATTTTGGAGAATGATCCCAAGCAAAACATTTGTCCACTCTGGTGAAAGATCAGCTCCCGGACGAAAAATTGCAAAAGATCGCTTTACATTTTTGGTATGCACGAACAGCACTGGTGAGCACAAGTAAAAACTTCTGACCATTGAAAAGGCAAAAAATCCCAGGTGCTTCAAGAATTTTAGGCCTCCAATGACATACACCAACTCAAAGACTGCATGGATGACAAAAGAAATTTTTAAAAACTGGTTTCATTCAGAATTTGTTCCACAGGTACTAGTTATGATTTAAAAACTAAGTTTGCGATCTTAGATTTTTTTTAAAGGTACGGGAGTTTATGAAGAATAATAACCTTTCAGAAAAGGCATTGCTTATTCTTGATAATACCCCAAGTCATCCACCTGAAAATGAACTTCAAAGCGATAATGGCTGCATTCGGACAATGTTCATGCCTCCAAATGCAACACCACTTATTCAACCAATGGATCAAAATGTAATAAGGCTCACAAAGTTGCACTACCGAACAAGCCTTTTGTCAGATGTTATCTCTAAAGGGCGAGATGTTGAAAAAATTTAATTTACGTGACGCTCTGACATGCCTTCAAGGAGCTTGGGACAAACTTACACCGGAAGTTATTGAAAAGTGTTGGCATGAACTGTTTGCATATGAAGCTGTTTCTAGTGACGAGGTCGAAGATGTCCCTCTTGCTGTACTACAACAAAGAATGCAACTGGAGGAAATAAACCAGGTTTCAACCACAGCACTCAGTATGCTACAAGAAGTTTTTCCTGACGTAAGTCAATAATTTTGTATTTATTGAAACAACTGTCAACATTTAAATTTATTTAAAGGTTCCATGTTCCTCTAACGATATAAGAGAATGGAATGAAGATGTAGTTCAACTGCCTTCTGATGAAGAAGAACTTTTCTCAGAAGATAGTGTAGTCGAGGTTATAGAAGCAATTAAACCAGCAGAGGCCATTTCAGCTATCGACACCAGCCTGAAGTTTGCAGAGCAATGTGAGGCCGATGTATCGACACTTTTAAGCTTAAGAAATTTACGAGAGAAAGCAATAGCGAGACTTCTTTCTTCCGGGCGACAGTCTACTATAGAGCAGTTTTTTAAGAAAAAGGTCTAAATAAGTCCGTTTTGTTTAACTCCTATGAACAACTTTTTTATTTTTGTTATGCTTTTATGTTTTTTAAAGATAAAATGAATTGTTATTTTGTTAGATGCAATGTTTTTATGTAAAGCTATATATTTTTCTTAAAATAACTCTCAATGCTTGGAAAGATGAACAATTCGAAAAGATGAACGGGGCCTGTTTCATATCTGTTCATCTTTTCGAGATTCTACTGTATTGTTTAAATATTTCTTATTTTTTTTTTGTTCCTTCTTGCATCTTTTCTTTGCATTTTAAAAATATGTAGGCTAATAATAATGAATTTATTGATTGATTTTTGAAGTATGTAACTTGTTTAAATTTCATATCTTTTTCTTTTTTTTTGATTAATTTACTAGCTATTTTTTAATACTTGTAATTTTTACAGAGGGTCACCCCACCCATTAATTTATTTTCAATTTTTGTATTGCTTTTTTTTTTTTGATGTGGCATTCAACACTATTCAATATACCTTGTATATTCGATACAGAATGTCACCATTTTTCTTATTTATATGATTTATTACATTTTATATATATATTATTATTTTGTAATTATGAATTTATAAGAAATAAAAAATTATATCTATCTATCTATCTATCTGTGGGGACTTCTCTTACGTAAAGTATACGAGTCAGGGAGGCAATTCGAAGACAAAAAGTCATTAAACGCAGCCATTAAAAAAGCATGGTCAGAAATTTCGCTTTAATACCATACAAAATTGTATAGTTCCATTAAAAATCAAATTTACGAGACTATAATAAAAAAAATCAAGTAGATGTTAACACATTGAGTGTAATTAAAGATCATTGTCAACATTTTAAGAGTCGACATCTCGTTTAGGAATCATGATTTACTTAAAACCATAATATAATTAGTTTTCATTCATCAAATAAGTTCACATGACTTTTCAAAAACTCTAAAACCTAGTGTGGCACGCCCTAGCACAGCAAGTTACGCGATTGGAGAACTCAGAAACAAAAAGAAAACTATCACGTTTAAATATAATTAAAAACTCCAACTCACAGCGAGAAATCCCTGCAAGGTCCTTGTTGCAACTGCTAGCCAATAAAAAGTCCGTGCCATAACTGGAATAAGCATAAACATAACAGCTTGCCCAATTAATCCTGTCAATAGGAATAACTTTCCACCAAATTTGTCAGCTAAACGACCGGCTACCGGCTGCACAACCATGTATCCATAAAAATAGCTGCTTAGAAACAACCATTCCCAGTGCTTAGTCCATTCCAATTCACCATGCTATAAATATAAAAACAAAGTACACCGATCTTAAACATGTTCATTAGACGTCACTTTTTTATTTCAAACTTGCTGGAATGTCATCCTGCACCATATCCTCGGCATTATTCAAGGCATATGAACAATTATCGTGTAATCGAATTATATTAATCACTGAAGTCCGATTCTGCAATGGTTACAATATTTATAGAAACCGTTATAAATAAATATCCTTTTAAATCTACTACTTCACTGGGTTTTATCATGCACAAAATAGCAAAATTAGGGGCATTGTTCATGCACTGCTGAGCCACCATTATAAAGAACGCACATATTGTATAGACAAGACGCCACGAAGGCCATAGAGGCGATATTGGTGTTTCCATCAAGTGTTGACAGTTAATAGAAGAACCAAGAACTAGCGACAATTCAAAACCGACTTTACCGATAACCAGACAGAGAATGCATAGTTTCACTTGGTTGCAAAAACTAAGTCTTCCAAATGACGCATGTCTAGGTAAAACGATCAATTGTGTTTTATTTTTTGTTTTGTTAACGCAATACTTTTTTTTTATAATTTAAATGCAATTCTGGTCAGAAGTAAGAACAAATAATTTTTTAATCGATTGTGGTTTAAGTATACAAGACTAAAGAATGCAAACACTTTTTACAATTTGTCACGTTCCGTCGTAGTAGCTGTTACCGAATATATAAGTTTATTTTGTTAAGTGATGTTCAGTCATCAGTGAGGTTTCAGATTTCGATTTGACAAAGTGTTTAACACTTCTAAAGTTTATGTTTTTATTCTGTCCTATAATATTTTATAACTCAGCTTATAGGAACATGTGAGAATATTATTATATATCATTGGTTTTTTTATAGAAAGTATAAGCGTGTGAAAATTGACGTTTTTATCTTCAAGTTATATATGTATGTTTCAACATTTTATTTTGTATATAACATACATACATAATGTATATACATATGTATATACACGTAGGTTTATTAGACTGATTCGAAAAAAGCTTAAATCTACCTTTTTATCTATAAAACTTTTTCCAGCAAGAAGAAAACTAAAAAGATATATTTCAAAACTTAAAAAAATATGTTTTTATTTTAATTTACTTAATCTATTACAATAATATCGGCTACAAAATTCCGTGATAAACTCCCATAACAGTGTGCAGCAACCCTTAGTGAAGTGAATTTGTCGTATTGGAAAAGCTGAAAATAAAATTATAACAGTACAAAAGTGACCAGAATACTAAAATAGAAATTAAAGGAAAAACATAGTTAAAAACTTACCGAGGAAAATTTTCAGACTTCCAATGATATTTCAAGATTTACTATAATTGGATATTTCAAGATAAGCTTTGAAATTTAAAGAAGTAGGTACGTTAAAATTCAAAAACATCCCTTGAAGTCTCGAGAAATCCCTTCCTATTTCAATTATCTCTTGAAATTTAAATTTGATTTTGAACTTTGGTATTTTAGGACCTACTCTAAGATTTTAGATCTAATTTACATACGTACGTCTCGAAAACATGATTATTATGGTCTAATCGGTGCAAAAATACTTACTTAAGGTGGCGCTACAGTCCATGGCGGACCTGGGCCTCAAACAACATGCGTCTCCAGCCAGCCCGGTCCCTAGCTAGCTGTCTCCAGTTTCACACGCCAAGTTGGTTGAGGTCCTCTCCCACCTGGGTGCGCCACCTGAGTCGCGGTATTCCTCTACTGCGCCGCGCCGTTCCTCGGGATTGGATTCGAAGACCTTCCTGGCTGGAGCGTTGATGTTCATCCGCTCTACATGACCTAGCTATCTAAGCCGTTGGACTTTAATTCTGCTTACTAGGTCAGTGTCGCTGTATAGCCCGTACAGTTCGTCGTTATATCTTCTCCTCCATTCTCCATCTATGCGTACGGGACCAAAAATCACCCGAAGAATTTTTCTCTCGAAGCATCCTAAGACGCTCTCATCTTTCTTTGACAGGGTCCAGGCCTCAGCGCCATAAATGAGAACCGGGATGATGAGTGTCTTATAGATGGTGATTTTCATGCTCGAGAGAGGACTTTACTTCTCAATTGCCTTCTAAGTCCGAAGAAGCAGCGATTTGCAAGAGTTATTCTTCGTTTGGTTTCAGCGCTGGTGTCGTTGTCTGTATTAATAGCGGTGCCTAGGTAGACAAAGTCCTTAACTACCTCAAAGTTATAGCTGTCCATGGTGACGTTTTGTCCAAGACGTCGTCGTTCAGTGTCCTTTTTTGATGACAGAATATACTTGGTCTTGCCCTCATTGACCACTAAACCCATCTTCTTCGCTTCCGTCGCAATGCTCAAAAACGCTCCACTGACATCACGCTTTGATATTCCAATATGTCAATATCATCTGCGTATCCGAGTAATTGGATGGACTTTTGGGAGATTGTGCCTCTAGTGTTGACGACTGAGTTTTGCACAATTCTTTCCAGAACGATGTTGAAGAAGTCGCATGACAGTGCATCGCCTTGTCTAAAACCTTTTTTGACATCAACTGCATCGGTAAGATATTTTCCGATCTTGATAAAGCAGCGTGCATTCTCCATCGTCATTCTACACAAACGGATAAGTTTGACAGGGATGCCAAAACTAGACATTGCTCGGTAGAGCTCTTTCCTATAGATGCTGTCATACGCGGCTTTAAAATCGATAATGAGATGGTGGGTATCGATTTGAAGCTCCTGGGTTTTTTCCAAGATCTGCCGTAGTGTGAATATTTGGTTGATAGTGGACTTTCCTGGTCTGAAGCCACACTGATAAGGACCAATCAGGTTGTTGACGAATGGCTTCAGACGTTCACATAATACCGCAGAGAGGATCTTATACGCAATGTTAAGGAGACTGATGCCTCTGTAGTTGGCGCAGTTTAGAGGGTCTCCTTTTTTATGTATCGGGCACACTATGCTGAGATTCCACTCATCGGGCATGCTTTCTTCCGACCATATTTTGCAGATGAGTTGGTGCATGCTCCGTACCAAGTCATCGCCTGCTGCTTTGAATAGTTCGGCAGCGATGCCGTCAGCTCCAGCAGCTTTGTTTGACTTAAGTTTAGATATAACTATCTTCACTTTGTCAAGGGTAGGCGGAATTGTTGATCTGCGTCGCCAAGGTTGAGTGGTTCTATCTCCCTAACAGCAGAATTCGGTTCGTCATCGCCGTTATATAATTTGGAGAAGTGATCTTTCCATATTCTCAGCATCGAATGCGGTTCTACTACGATGTTCCCCTGATCGTCTTTACAGGTTTCGTGGCTGGTACCCTTGGGAGGTTTTTTTTACCTTTTGGTAAAATTTACGAACCTCATTCCTGTTGTGACATCCCTCTATCTCCTCGATCGCGTGCTTCTCATGCTCTCTTTTTTTCCATCTAAGAAGCCGGTGTTCCTCTCTCCTCTTCTGCTCGTAGAGCTTGCGAGCATCTCTAGTCCTTTTGTGCAGCGCCGTTTTGTATGCCTCTTGTTTCGCTGCGTGCGCTTGACGGCATTCGTCGTCAAACCAGGGGTTTCGCTGTGGTGGCCGTGTGAAACCTAGCACTTCAGAGGCGGTGCAAAAATACAAACTAAATATAAAAGGCACTTTATATGTTAACGTAAAATATTAAGCGCAAATACTACACCGTGATTAGTTCTTTGAGAATTCAAACCCAGAAGACTATGCAGAGCTTGAGAATCTGGACAAACTTTGCTTTAATTTCTCAAATCTATCTAAAAACGTTTGATCTTACAGATGAATTGTATAATTACACATGGTTATAGGGAACAGAGAAGTCGGTTGGGTTCTTTTTAATGAAACCAATCATGTTCTTGGCTTTTGAAGCAACAGCATCAATGTGCCGAACAAATGAAAACTTTGAATCAAATGCGACACTGAAATCTTTTACTATAGCAGTCCTCTCAAGGGGGTATTATGAAGACAGTACCTAAACTCATAAGTTGAGAAATCCGCTGACTTAGATTAGAGTGAATCCCAAGTCGCGGCATACTAAGTCGAAACCTTTACATGAAATCCATGTAAATTGCATCTTCTTGACTTTGACTCTCGATACATTCATTGGGCAGGTTCAGGCGACATAAGATACTTGAAAAGTTGAAAGGCAAGTTTCTAGTATCTGATTGGCCAGCTGCAAAAAATTTGCCTTCCAACTTCATTGGAAAGTTGACTGGAAAGTTAGTCAAGAAAAATCTCCCTTACTATCAAGTCAAGTCTACTTCTGTCAAACAGGCAGTTTATTATGTCTTTTCCTTCAACTGAAAGCTGAACTTTGTTGGGCTATGATTTATTTATTTTCTGCACAGCTTTATTTATTGTTTTGTGTAAAAAGATTCCTTGTCAATTTGGAAAAGAAATAAGTAATATTTCTTTACAATACGAAATACAAATCGTGATGGACTTGTAGCTTGCATTATGAATGTTTTATAGTCAATAATGCTTTTGTTACTATTTGTACTATGAACCTAAAGTAGAGGTTTTTGAAGTAAAGTTCTGAATTTGAAACTCATGACAATTGGAAAACTAAATAGTTGAAAAATAGAAAACTAGTAGTTGGTCAAAATTCACGTTCAAAGGATGAATTTGACTGCAAATGAAGTCCCTTGTGTTGTCTGAACCTGCCCATTACCAAAAATGAAAAACGATACCAGATTAGTGACCGTTGATCTGCACAAAATAAAGACATTTGACTTTTTTCTAAGCGGCCAACCTAGGAATATGAGATAGTGACCTGGAAATGTATTCATACAAAATTGTGTAAAAAGTCTCATAAAATCTAGTAGAGCTATGGAATCGGTTTTTCCTACCTTTGGTCACACAAAACTTACGACGGAGAAATGAAAATTTGTTGCTTTTTCCAAGGGAAGTATAAACATCCATCTAACTATCGTCTATTTCGATATGAAATCCTTATTTAAATGCACTAATATAGTTTATAGTTATAGTTAACGAACCTAACAATGATTAGTGCCTAATCCAGCTCAGTACCCAGCTCGAGTTGAAGTTTAGTTCACGTTTTTGTCTCCAAATTTGAACTAAAAAAACTTTAGTTAAATTTTGACAGACGTACGTCGTGTAGAAAATGTCATTTGATCTCGTGGGAACTATTCTCCTATGACAAATTAAGGGTTATTGCTTTACAAGCATCCCCAAATTCTTTTTGTAATCAGCACCCAAGTTTGTTTTGGGTTCTTTACAAAATAGACACAATAATGCATTTTTTTATGCAAGAACCCTATCAAAAATAAAAATTCTGTAACTCAATCGAAATTAGAAATAAAAAAAAAAAACAGTTTTTTAATTTCTTTTATCAGATAATATTATATCATATCATGTCAAAACTCCTTTTTATTTGTTCAAACAAAGTTTCTAAAGATATTCAACCCCAATCAATCCACCGTTTAGCTACTACCTCCAATAATCTATAAAAAGTTAGCTCGAATGGCTGCGTTCAATGGGCGGGTTAAAAACTGATATTCAAAAAATAAACCCTGGTGTGCCCAGGGCTCGGTTTTGTCTCTGACGCTCTTCCTTATTTTTATAAATTATCTTTTGTCTGAAACTTCTAACCCACTAAATTGTTTCGCTGACGACAATACCCTCAGCTTTTCATATTCGTTTTTAGATTCTCATCCTTGTTCTTCGGATATGGACTACCAACGTCACCGTATGATAAGCTCATTAAATTGTTATCTTGACAGCATTGTTTAATGGGGAATAAAAAACCCTGTAGAATTTTGCTTCGGAGACTTATTGCTATCTACTGTCGCAAAAGCGTAACCCTCCCTCCCAATGCCACTTTCCATGAGTGGTACTTGCATCGAGGAGACTGAACAACTATAAGTCCTAGGCATGTGCACCACAAACCACTTTTTGTGGAGTGATCACTTATTTAACATCGCCAAAAATGCCGCTAAGTGTTTAGGTTTTCTCCGACGATGCAAAAAGTTTTTTACCCCTTCTGATCTGGCTATAATTTACAAAGCCTTTATTCGTCCAAAACTTGAGTATAACTCTCATATTTGGGTTGGTGCTCCAATAACGTCTTCTGGATAGAATTGAAAAAAAGCTCTAAAAATGATTGGAGATCGTTCTCTTACCGAGACATTTGCTTGTCTTAAACACCATCGCAAAGTGTCATGCTTGTCATTGTTTAATCATTATTTTTATAAAAAATGCTCTATTGAAATAGCTAATAGTATTCCTCACCTTAAACAATTCAATGCCCATCACCCTTGAGCCCAGTTTCGGACGTACTGTTAAGTACAGAGATTCTTTCTTTAGCCGCGCTACACGAATTTGGAATGCTTAACCGTTTTCAATTCGTCGCGAATGAAGTTTGACTTTGACCACTGCCGAACACCATTCACCACCGAAACCAAAACAAGAATGATTAAGTACGCGCGATTGTTTTATTAGTTGCGAGTGTGGATAATGTGGAACGCGAATAAAGTTTGACAGTTCGTATCAACTACAATTTTTTGAAGTTTAAAAACAGCTATGATTTAAAAATAAGGGATCGAAAGGTACAAATGTGGTTATCTGATAGAACAGCTGATTCAACATAATTTTAAATTTGAAGGAGCCTGAAAATTGATTTTAAATTTGTACGTTTTTGGTAAAAATTCAGTGAATTATTGAAATTATCTATGGGACTTCTAAATATTTATCTGGTTTTTTACAGCTCCCTCAGTTTAAGTATCCAACTCGATAAGATATCTACAAATTATTCCAGATTTAATATGCACCGCAAGATTGAACGCAGCCAATGTATCGCGAAACTAATCAGCCCGTTAAGTTTTGACAGCTTAATCATGTAAAATGTTTGACTAAACCTTCGCTTAGAATTTCTTTACAGAAGCATGAATTTCCTTACACCGTTTTTTTTTATTTGAAAGATTTGTACAAATAAATAATAATAATCCCAATTTCTATAATTAAAACGAATTATCAAAGTTCAATTTTTCACATAGAATACACCCAAAAATGGTTACTTTTGATATTTCTTTCCTGTTCGGTGTTCGCCTTAATATTTTAAACCTGTTCTATTGCGATATCTACATTACTGTAAAACAAATCAGAAGGATACTCTACTGCGTTAATGGAAAGTCAACACGAGAGAATTTTAACTTTACTAAGTTTTGGAGTAGGTGGTACCCGTGGCAGGATGGTTAGTGCGTTGGACTGTCATGCTAGAGGTCTTGGGTTCGATCCCTGCCTATGCCATCTAAAGTCTTTTCACGGGTACTGCCTCTTGCGAGGAATTGACAAATTCTCCAAGAATAACTATTGTCATGAAAAAGTGCTTTCTCAAAATTAGCCGTTCGGAGTCGGCATATAATCTGTAGGTCCCCTCCATTCTTGACAATATTACTCGCACACAGGAATGGTTGAGAGTTGTGAGTCACTAGGCCTTGGTTCTCAACGGACTTTCGCGCCACCCAATTTATTTATTTATAAGTTTTGGAGTGAATTTTGTATGGCAGGTAAATTTTAACATAAGGTGAGTACCATGCTTTATAATAAATATACATTTCGTTTTTCTAAACCAAAGTTTTTAAAGACACGCTGCGCCATCGTTGCAAAGCTCGATCTTGTGTTATGTGCTTTAAGAACATGTATCATCTATTCCCGTCTACGCACCAGAATCTGGAAGCCAAACTGGATACTGGAAGTAGCGAATTTTCATTTCATGTAAACGTCATTATCTATCAGCTGTTCAGTTCTAGTTTCTGAATGCGAAAATAGTTTTCACTTTTACTATTTGTATCATACATAGCTTTATGTAATATGTAAATTAATTAGAAGAGAAATAGTAGCTGTGGTTGTTTTCGTTGTTTTTTCTTTTGGTTTTGTTTTGAGTCTCCTTTTTCTTCCTACATAAAAAAAATATGGCTGTAAGTTTCGTTTTGTTTGTAAATAAATATTTTAGAAAACATTGCTTAATTAATTCAAAAACTTATCGATAACCCACTTTCTAAATTGATTATTTTTCTGGGATATTCAGGATATATTTGCACGAGTTTCATTCTATCCATCACTGCTTTACAATGTCATCGTGGAAAAGACTACTTCCAAACATTGGTTCGATCGCGTCGATGAGAACGTTATTCTCGGGGCTTTACCCTTTCGCTCAATGACTAACAATGTAAGTGACAAGTTGCAAAATAAGTTTATAAATATTCAACTAACCCTAAAACATTAAAGCTTGTTAGAAAAGAAAACCTCAAAGCTGTAGTCGCTATGAACGAGGATTATGAATTGACTGTTTTTTCAAATGATGCACCCAAATGGGCACGATTAGGAATTGATTTTCTACAACTGGCCACAACTGATTTCGAATCACCTAGTCAAGAGAAATTGTACCGAGGAGTCGAGTTCATAAACAAATTTCTAGCCAAAAACGATAGAATCCCAAACCTGAGCACAAGTTCACTGCCTGAGAATTTCGGAACTGTTTATGTACATTGTAAAGCTGGACGATCACGTAGCTCAACTCTTGTTGGATGTTATTTAATGATGGTAATTAATAACGAGATTTTTTTAATGTTTTCCAAATTTTAAAATGTTCTTTCTGTAATATTTCAGAGGAATAATTGGACGCCAGAACAAGCTGTAGATTTTATGCATGAATTACGCCCCCAGATTGCAATACACAGAAAAAATTGGGAATCCCTTAGAGTTTTTTATAAAAACCATGTTCAAAACCAATCTTGACATTTTTTTAAATTCAAAAAATTCGTACATTGTTTATGTTTTTTGTACTTTGTGTTAAATTATTATGTCTTTTTGTTTTCACATTTATTAATGCATATTTGCAATGCCAAACATTTTATTATATTGTTTATGTTTTTTTTTGTAACTATTTAATTTTTTTCTGTACCTATTTGTTTGTCCAATAAATTTGAAGTCGAGAATGCCAAATTTTTAAAACATTTTACCAAACATTATATTTTTAATAATTTTTAATAAAATTTTATATTTTCATTGAGTGGTTTTTTAAATAATATCAAGGGTTTCAAGTTCTATCTTGGAATGTAAAAAACAATTTTTAGAAAATTCGGTAAAGATAGTAATTTTATAATAAAAATTATTTATAAGTCGGACGAAAAATCACAAAGATGTGTTTTTCACTCATAATTTTTATATCATTTATCAAAGAAGATGAAATAAATTCTTAATTTGATTAAGTTAACCTTAAAAAAAGTATTTTCACACCCTGTTAGCCAGATGCTCATAAAAAGAAATTCTGTTATTAGTTTTTAGGTAGGTATTTTTTCAAGACCATATTTTTTTTATTTTCTTAATGCAGTGTAATAATGAGCAGTTGTTGATGGAGTATTTATTTTGAAGTGGAAAGCTTCTTAATTTTAATGGGTAAACATTTCTTACTCATTAAATAACTGCTACCATTTAAGTCTAGTGAATGATATTGATTATAATGTATGTTTATTTGTCTGATATCTCTACTTTAATTTGTTCGTACATTATGTATGTATATGCGTAATAAAAACGCCCCAAATTTTTGTAACTGCTATTGCATAACTTATTTTAATCTCACTGATAATATAGTCAGCATTTATAAAGTTGTTTTTAAAATGGTAATGTACATAAATAATTCCAAACCAACAAAAGGAATTGGGAAAAAGGGATTTTTGTCCCATTAAAGGTAACAAAATTGTATTTAGGACAAATTCTGCATCGCGAATATAGAAAAAGTTAAAATGGTTTGAGTATATGTATTAATATTTTTTAATGAGCACTATCGGGAATTGATGTTCAAATGGTGGACATGTGCATTCAAGAGGACACAAGCGTCCACAGGTTTTTCATAAAACCCAACTCTCTTGCTATCAACTCCTACTCTCACCTCCCCTCTGTGAACATCGGAAGCCTAGTACCTAAACTGAAGATTGGGTTCCAACCTCAGTGGAAAGTTGTTGGGGCAGCTAACGAGAGAGAGGGGGAGAGGAGTTTCCACTGGGGCACCTGTCCTTATCCAGACGGCACCCCAAGATGGACGGAATTCCCGAGATGGAATAAACGGTGGCGTCTACTACACTTTATAGGGCTTCTACGACTTATTCGGAGCCAAGGCCTATAAGGAGCGGTTTATCCGGCTCGCCATCCTTGGAGTTATACTAAGGATCTGGCCCTCCAGGTTGGGGGTTGTGTCGTCGGGGTGACTTCCTGGCCACGTAAAAGCTTTCATAGTTGCGAAGCACCAACAAGCCTCAGATACGGACGGATTTACTGTTGACAACCTACGCAAACGAATTAAGGACAACGAACTTCGGAGATGCACGTGGAATGTTAGGTCCCTTAACAGACCACGTGCAGCCGAAGAATTAGCGGATGCAGGAAATACGATGGGATGGGCCGGGCAAAAAGAGGATGAAAAACTGCGAAATTTACTATGATGACTGCTACCGAGGAAACCAACGAGATGTGCCTCTGTCATTGGAGCCAGGATTCGGCAAGAAGTCTTGAGCTATAGGTGCATCAACGAGCGCCTCATGACCATCCGCATAAAGGCTAAATTCGGCAACATTAGCCTTGATATGCGCGCACGCCCCCACAGAAGAGAAAGATGTCAACACCAAAGATATGTTCTCCGAGATCTTAGACAAAACATATGAGCAGTGTCCTAGCTACGATATTAAAAGTGTCCTGTTCTCCAGATCAATCTACCATCAACCAGATTGGCCATATTGCGATCGACGCCAGATACGCTTCTAGCATCATGGATGTCCGAACTTTCCGAAGAGCTAACATGGACTCGGACCACTACCTTGTTGTAGCTAAGGTAGCACTTCGGTTTTCCAGACCCAAGGCAAAACAGGGAGATACTGGGAGTAGTTACAACGTCGAACGGCTACAATCGCAAGTGACAGGCAAATTCTTCTCCGAACGAGTTACAAGTAACCTCTCTCGAAGTTCTCTGCCGCCAACACAATGTATCAAAAACCAGTGGCAACATTGCCAAGATGCAATCAGAGAAGCCGCCTCTTATGTGCTGGTTTTTAAGAAACCACCAACAAGGAACCTCTGGTTTGATGAGGAATGTCTTCAGGCAAATTCAGCCAAACGACAGCCACACAAAAAAGGACTGGAGCACCTCATGAGCTCTATGAGCAGAAGAGGCGGGAGGAACACCGACTTCCCAGGAGGAAAAAGAGAGGGCATGAAGCGTGCGGTCGAAGATGTTGAGAGGTTTAAAAGTAGAAATGAAGTTCGAAAGTTTTATGAACAAGTGAAACGCAATTCACAGGTACATAAACCTAGAACCGAAGGCTGCAAAGACGAAAGTGGAAACATCATAGTGGAACTGCAGTCAATGCTGAGGATATGGAAGGACCATTCTGCAGACTGTATAACGGCGACGACGAACCGAATTCCGCTGTCAGGCAGGATGATCCATTCAACATAGACGACAAAAGCCAACAATCCCGTCCTCCCGACTTAGACGAAGTAAAGATTGCAATTTCTAAGCTGAAGTCTAATAAAGCCACTGGAGCGGATGGCTTGAATGCCGTGCTCTTTAAAGCAGCTGGAGATAAAGTTGTTTAGGAGCATGCACCAACTTATCTGTAAGATATGGTCGGAAGAAAGCATGCCCGATGAGTGGAACCTCAGTATTGTTTGCCCGATCCTGAAAAAAGGAGACCCTTTAAACTGCACCAACTCTAGAGGAATCAGTCTACTTAACATCGCCTATAAAATCTTCTCTGCCGTAATATGTGAACGTCTAAAGCCCATCGTCAACAACCGGATAGGTCCTTATCAGTGTGGGGTATAAGACCAGGAAAGTCCACAGTTGATCAAATATTCCCATTACGGCAGATCCTGGAAAAAACCCTAGAACACCAAATGGACACCCACCATCTTTTCATCGATTTCAAGGCCGCATATGACAGCATCTACAGGGACGAGCTGTATAGAGCCATGTCTAGTTTTGGCACCGAACTCGTCCATTTGTGCAGGATGACCATGGAGAATTCACGCTTCCCCATAAAGGTTGGAAACAACTCAACAGAACCTTTCGATGTCATGCGATTCACATCGTACTTGGGAGAATAGTGCAGAGCTCACACGTCAACAAGAGAGGCACCATCTTCAAAAGTATGTCCAATTACTAACGTATGCTGATGATATTGACATAATCGGAAGAACTCAGCGTGATGTTAATGGAGCTTTTGTGAGTATTGAGGCAGAGGCGGCAAGAATACAACACCGAGCGACGTCTGGATCAAAACGTCACGCATCGACAGAAGTAATTTTAGGTAGCCAAGGACTTCGTCTGCCTAGGCTTCGCTGTAAACGCAGAAAACAACACCAGCGCTGAGATCAAACGAAGAATAACTCTTGCTAACCGTTGTTTCTTTGTGCTAAGAAAGCAAGTGGTAAAGTCCTATCTCGAAGGGCCAAAGTGTCGACCCTTATCATCCCCGTCCTGCTATACGGTGCAGAAGCATGGACTATGATAAAAGCGGATGAAAGCACACTGGGTCGCTTCGAGAGAAAAGTTCTTCGTGTGATCTACGGTCCCGTATGCATCGAAGGGAATTGGAGGGGAAGATGGAAAGACGAACTGGACGGGCTGTACAGCGACGTAGACTTATCCAGAAGGGTAAAAGTCCAACGACTAAGATGGGTCACGTAGAGCACATGGAAACCAATATTCCGGCCCGAAAAGTCTTCGAATCCACACCCACAGGACAGCGCAGTAGAGGAAGACCGCGGATCAGGTGGCGCGCACAAGTGGAAGGTAACCTCACCCAACTTGGAGCGCGAAACTGGAGACATCTAGCTAGGGACCGAGATAGATGGAGAAGTTTGTTGGGTTAGGCCCTAGTTCACACAGGACTGTAGCGCCAATTCATCGAAATCTTCTGCAGATTTTTGGAAAGCCACAATTCCGGGTTAGTCATTTTGGTGTTACTTTGATGGATTTTGATGCAGTCATCGATATCTTGAATGTAAAATTTGGTTGGGAAATATTGTATACATAACAACAACGGCGCTGAGATACAGAAAATGTATAATATAGGGAGACTTTTGATCAAACAAATACCTACATATATATTATGCACATTATAGTATTAAATAATTGAACTTAAAACTGTCAATCTGGTAGACGGCCTTTGGACAAACCATATTAAACTTAAGATGGAATTGTTAATTACAAATTATTTTGTGTTAAATAAAGTTTTCAACAACTAACTAACTATAAAAAATAAAGTAGATTTTATAACAAATTAAAAATCATCTCTGTTTTATTTTATTTCAATTGTCCATGCTTCCAAGAAAAGAAAAACAACCCTTCTGTAAGAAAATTATCGTTACACCCTATGTCTGAAGAAAATTTGAACCTGCAGATAAGCCGAATTTCAGGATACGCTTTTTTATTACTTCTGGAATGGTAGAAATTTTGATTGTTCCAAAAATGTGTGCAAGGCCGATTGTTATCCATTTTCATCATGATAGTGAAATTGCTTTTGGCAGCGTTTAAATAATAAAAAGGATTATATTTAATTTGAAGATTCATAAATTTAAATAAAATCTATATTCATAAAAGCAAAATAAAGGGGAATACACCAATACCAACAGCCTGGAGAGCCAACTTCTATTTTCGTTTACTTTAAATTTCATCTTGTGATGAAATTCAAACCGAAACCATCAGTAAGCGTTATGCATATTCTTATATATACATAATTATGTATCCAAGCATACAAGAATGGTCCCAACCAAGCTAAACCTGTTTTTAAAAATATTCATATTGTTTTATTTAAATAAACTCCAGGCATGAATGGAAAATTTCGAATGCATAAAAGCACTTCATTTCACAACAATCAAATAATGTTAATTTTCATGAAACATATCTAGATGTACCCTAACTTTAAAATATTTATAAATAAAAAACATATCTTATTTAACAATCGTCAAGTTTTTAATAATATATAATTTTTTGTTTTGTTTTTAAATGAACACTTAAAATATTAAATTTAATTTTCTGAAGAGCTGGCTGCCTTGATTGACCACAATTGTTTAACAGCCTTTGCAATACCGATGTCGTTGTAGATAAAATAGAATAGGCCACCAAGAGTAGCAGCTGAGATTAGGAAGAGAGCTCCTTGTGCTACTTTAGGGACGACATTTCCGAAAATAACTGGGCGCACATAATCAATTACCATAGCTTCTAAGCCCCTGAAATTTAATAACAATAAATTATTAATCTGAAAAAAAGTTAACAACAAAATATTTAACTAACCAATGCTGATGCATAACAATAGAAGTTGCCAACAGAGCATCTAACGCCTGTGAGGGAAACAAAAACGCAGCTGGAATCACTCCCAGAAAGGCCACAGCAATACCCCTTTCAGCTACCCATATTCCCGAATGAGATCCACCTGATGATAGCTTAGGAGCTGTGACAGAAATATTTCTCTGTAGGATAAAAGTACAAAATAAATTAACCCACAACGCGCAACGCATAGAAAATATGGAAAATTACCTGAACTGATTTAACGAGATTTAATTGAAGTTCTTTCTTTGGAGCAAGCAGAGCTGACGATGTGAATGTCTTAAGAGGTGTTGCACGGGCATTTTTAAGTAGATTGATTGCTAATAATTAGATAAAAGCAAAAATTATTTTGTTTGTTCAAAAAGTTATATAACATAAAAATAATCATGTGCAAAATTTATTGTTTGGTTTTGCCAAAAATAATATCCAACGCTTACCATTTGATCTGCAAGCGTTTCGGAGTACCAGAGACATTGCCATGTTTAATTGTTTTTGGGCTGAAAAATAATTAGATTTTTTAAATTAGTTTTAAAAAGATTTTTCAATTGATTTTATTTTTCTCAAAGGATAATATTTAAGTTTGATTACCGAGGCGAGGAGGAAAAATCTACTTGTTTTTTTTTCTTTTTCTTTTATTTGGGTCTACGAAATTGTCATTTTTGACGTGGCTGTCAACGTGAAGTTCACTTCTAGAGATGTGCAGCATTTCGATAGTTTAGTTATCGTACATTTAAAAAGAAAATCTGAACGATAGATAGCGCTGAGCTACTACTATCCGTTAATTTTAAAAACAAATAATTTACGGGACATTTGAAATTAATTCGAATACATTTTTTTAAGTATTCATTGTAACTTATTGTAAAACACATAGAATTTGGGAATAAAGTTTATATCTTCCCAAAAGCAGCATAATCAATTCAATAATTCTTTTTAAACTTATGTGGTTTTCCATTGAACCAAAATATTGATATGCCGTCGACGGGCCGGCAATATTTTTTTCTTAAACGTTTTCCAATGGGAAAAGTATTGATGTTTTTTCCCGACGAATTGATTCGTTTTGAATTCGTCTTTTGAGAAGAATCTACACAGATTTTCACACTCATTTGAACACATACTAAAAACTTGACAGTTTTGCAAACGTCAAATGAAATTATTGTTTGTGGAAAAAATAATTGAAAAGAATTCAGCTTCGTTCTTTTGTAATTATAAATAATTATTTTCTGTGAAAACAATACAAAATTTGATTAATTTCTTGGCAATATTATTGTTGTGCTTTCAGGATCAGGTAATTATAAATGTATATTGAATACATATGTATATTATTGGGCCCTATCGCGAACGAGATTTCTCGGGAAATATTTCCCACGTTCGAAAAATTCGTATCGTGAATGATGTTCGAAATTCCCCTCGGAATTTATTGCTATCGTGAACAATATTTGCATGGGAAATTTTATGTGATTTCTCTGGAATTTTTCCGCATTTATTTTGGCGGAGAAATTAAGGCGAGACGGAGCAACAATTTTTTAATTTTATTATAGGACGAACTCAACAAATCAAAACCAATTAGAACTTCTGGTTAGTTTTATCGAAAAGAATACGGATATAGCGACTGGATTTACCACCTACAGAGAAAAAGAAGATTTGGCAAAGTTTTGGAAGAAAACGGAGACTGAGCTCAATAGCCTTGGTCCACCAATGAAATCCGTATCCGATTGGAAAAAAGTAATATTTTTTTACAAAATTTACAAAAATTTTACTCACAGTTCTTGTGGTAGCTCCAAGGGGTTGGAATTATCCCTTAATTCGCGTCTTATAGACCTGATTTCACATTTTTTTGTTTCTTCCTCCTCCACCGCCAGTAATATAAATCCTATGCTATGCATTTTAAAGATTTAAAATTCGATCTAACCAAAACAAAAATTATTCCAAACAACAAGAAATGTAACTGTCAAAACAGTGTTTTTAGATGGAGGGACTTTTTATTCTTCAAATTCTTCAAGAGTCAAAGAGGACAATTTTATGCTATTTTATGCCAATTTTGAGGAAACAAAAGTACCATATAATTCTTCCTTCACATGAAAAAAAAAGAATGCATTTAAATATTCCGGAACGAATAAAGAAAAACCGCAAAATGATTTATCCGGAATATTCTGCTGAATAAAGAAACGTAAAATGATGATTCCAAATATTCTTAATGAATAAAGAAACAAAGTTGATGTTTTAAAAGATTTTACAAATTCTTAATAGGGGAAATTTGTTTGGGATATTGTTTTATTGTACAGGGAATTTTAGGGAATTTCAACTAACAATTAAATTTTTTTTTAATTAAGATCCTATGATAACACTGCACACAATTCGAAATTGAGTTCCGAAAAAAAAATTGTTTTTTCGATGTTGGTAGTTATTTCCCTGGGAAAAATTTATTCCGAGGGAAATTCACGATAACTCGAAATGTTTCTTGGGAATGAAACTTTCCGTGGGAAATAAAATTCCCCGGGAGATTCCCGATAAGGCCCATTATATAATACATTAAACATCAATTCACACCAGGCCGGTAGCAGCTAATGAAATTGAATTCAAAACAATAGACGAGACTCGGGATTATTACTGTAAATATTTTAAGATGCTTCTGACAGCTGCTACACTAATACACTTACAAAAAAATATTGCTACGTTTTTTCTTTCCATTGGAACCAAAAAATATTAGTTTTTAGTAGCGACGGGCCGTCTATTTCATGTGGTTCAATGGAAATCGACATAAGACAGCACTCATTGTATATAATTGTACGTGCGCTCAAAGTTTCATAAATACACTTTTAAAAATAATCATAGTGAGAGTAATTAGGATATCCAAGGGGGGTTTGAATGTCTGCACATTGCAAAGGGTTGCAAAATTGAGCTAGGTAAAGAAATTCACATTTATGTAATGTTAATAAAGCAATAATCTTTCTTAATGGTACATCGGAAAGGATTATCTGTATCGTACTAAATCCTGCTTGAAACAAAGTAGTACACATTTTTGGTCGTACATAAATAACAAAAAATTCTCTAACGGGATACCAAATTGGATGCAGTATTTAGGGACTACATCAACTAACATAAATACCATAAGCAACATCTTTGGACATTTTTTTCAAGTGGTTAACTCCCCTCAATATGTTCCTTAAAATTATTCATCAGTTATAAGGGATAATTCCATCAATATATGTAGGAATAGGCAGCTTAAACTTAAAGCTGGAAAGATGTTTAGTCAGCTCTAAGGCATCTCAATGATGATAGTCAACCGGAACCTGATGGCATTCCACCAATTTTATTGAAAAACTGTGTTGTTGCTCTTTCGGCGCCATTAACTACTACTGTTTAATGTTTCCTATCCATAAATCTGGCTCTAAACAGGATGTTTCTAATTATCGTCCTATAAGTAAATTGTCTATGATTCTCAAAATTTTCGAGAAAATAGTTTATGAAAAACTTACCTTTATTCTTAAAAATACGATTGGGCCATCTCAGCATGGATTTATAGCTGGAAGATCCACTACAACAAACCTAGCTATTTTTTGTAACCAAATCACTATAAATCTCGAAAATGGGTTTCAAACCGATGTAGTCTTTACGGACTTTTCAAAGGCTTTCAATAGGGTCAACCATTTTATATTATTACAAAAGATGGAATCTATCGGAATCCATTCAAATAGTTTAAAATGGTTTGCGTCCTATCCCTTAATGATTTATTTTCTGAAGTAATTCATGTAACCTCTGCTGTTCCTCAAGGAAGTCACTTTTGGGACCCCTTCTATCCTCTCTGCCTAATGTTTGCGGATGATATCAAAATTTTCCGCTGTATCAAATCGTTGGACGATTGTCTGTTTCTTCAAAGTGACCTTGAGGGCTTGTGTGTGGTGCAGTGCTAACCAGCTTTTCTTCAACGTCAATCTTTATCTTCCTCTCGTAGTCTTAGTCCAATTTGTTTTCAATACGAAATAAATAAAACACAACTTACAAAGCTTAGAAAAAAGAAAGACCTAGGTGTAATATTTGTTTACAAACTAAACTTCAACTCCCACATTGATTTTGTGGTTGCTAAAGCAAATACTAAGCTGGGGTTTGTGGTTTGCAGCTGAAAAGAGTTTAAAGATCCATTTACCCTTTGGTCATTACTTTATGCTTATGTGAGATCTTTCCTAGAATACTGCTCAGTAATTTGGAATCTTTTTTATAAAACTCACTGTTTAAGGATTGAAAGGATTCGGAAAAAATATTCGTGAATTGTAGTTAAATTTTATGTATAATTCGGTCAATATCAAAATCTACCAAAAGCTTATCCTAAAAGAAGCTTTTGGTAGTCCACATCCAAATAAGGACAACGGATGTGAATCTTAAATCGAATATGGAATGATAAAGGTACAGTCTTCAGCGAAAGAAAATAGTAGATTAAAAAACATCATAAATAAACACAAGTAAGAGTGTTGGAAACAAAAGGGGCCATGTGAGAGATCAGCATTTATTTTGAGGATATTAGATTTGAACCCGTAGAATACCTCTTGCATTGAATGGTCCAAAAGGTAATTTCTATCTTATACTAAATTAAGGCAGATTAATGCCAAACTCTGTCGAATACTTTTGCAGTATCAAGTGCAATTATAGCTGTATTTTATTATCGCCACTGACCAAAATAAGTTATCATGAGATAAGATCTGTGTTGATCATCAAAGCGACATCTAGTCCTGACAACACAAACTCTCAATTTCGGATTTCGACAACTAGCTTTCTCAAGCAATTCAAGTAAAAATCCTAAGTTAGCGATTGGTTCTAGATAACCTTCAGGAAAATGATTCCGCTAATTTATCAATGAATGTATAGGACTCGTAAAATTATATCTCGCAACAATAACTTATTTTGTTAATTTTAAGTAATAAATAAACTTAGGTAAACCACTGTAGACTTTGATATTTTTGGGTTCGAATTAGATATTGTAATAGTGTCAAGAGCCTATAGATCCAAAGCATACAATTTTCATGCAGCTATGTATCTTTTTTTTCTTATGTTTATTTACTTTTCAAACATTATCAGTCTCTTTTCTTATAACTACAGATCGAAATACCTTACCATTTGAAAAAAAAAACTAGTTGTCATAATGAAAACTATTTCTTAGGTTTCTAAAATTGACCCAGATAGAAACCAGAACTAAATACGTGTTAAAAGATAACATACTAAATGTCGATAGTAAACCATAGCTAGTCTAATGCTCGGGAAGATGAACCATGGAATCATAAGTTGACCTATTGCTCCGAAAGCCATACGATATTGGCCATACTATATAAGCTTTCGTTCTTCAAGATATTTCTTAAGCTGAGAATTGATCAGCGTTTTCATGACCTTGGAGAGAAGGGACGTAAGTATAATTAGACAATAGTTAGAGGGAGAAAAGGATTGTTTAAGGGACAGGCTGGACACAATTTTTTTTTAGAAAAATTATTAATTAATTATTAGACACATAGCTGTCGTTATGTTATGGAAAAATTTGAATAGTGAAGCTTTATTATAGCAACGGCTAAACCATAACAAACTCGCGTTATAAACAATGGGCAGGTTCAGACGACTTAAGGGACTTGAAAGTTAGGCAAGTTTCTATTATTTGATTGGCAAGCTGCCAAAAAGTGATCTTCCAATTAAGGCAACTTTAATGAAAAGGTGACTGAAAAGTTAGTCAAAAAAAATCTCATTAACTTTTAAGTCAAGTATACTTCTATCAAAATGACAGTTGATCATGTTTTTTCATTTACTTGAAAGCTGAACTTTATTACTCTATGATTTATTTATTTTCTGCACAACTTCATTTAATGTTAGGTGTAAAAGGTTTCCTTGGCAATTTGAAAAAGAAATAAGAAATATTTCTTTACAGTACAAAATAAAAATCGTGATAGACTTGTAGCTTGCCTGAGGAGTGTTGTGTAGACAATAATTTGTTTGGTACTTTTTGCACTTTGAACTTAAAGTAAAGGTTTGAAAAGTAAAGTTCTGAAATTCATGACACTTGAAAAACTAACTAGTTGCTTTGGTCCAAATGTACGTTCAAGGAATGAAGTTGACTGCAAATGAAGTCCCTTATGTTGCCTGTACCTGCCAAATGTTAGAATTAGCATAACATAATATCATGTGATTTTGAAATCTATAACCATTGTGATAAGTAACTTAATTTAAGATCCATTAATTGAACCAATAACATCACACTTGGTCCAAAGACAAATTTTAGTACCCGCAATGTTATAAACTCTCTTTACCTCAGCTTTGTTGGGCACCTTTTTGAAGGTACTAGTCAACTATTTATTCACATATGTAAGTCCCTCCTTCCTTTACTCGTTCTCTAGCTTGCTGTCTCCAGTTTTAATTACCACCGGAAATAAAGTTTCTTGTTCCCTCTGGCTTGGCGTTTAATACTTTAGGAACTGGAGCTTTGATATTCATTCACTCATCAATGCCGACTAACCAGTGGCGAGTCGCTGTACAATTTATACAGTTCTTCGGTTGTATCGTCTCCAAGAGGTGTTATTTCACCAGTTGACATAAATGATCGGTCAATATATCGTATGTAAAACGTTTCTTTCGAAATACCAACAGAGCCTTCATCCGCCTGAAAGACCGGGATGATAAGGGTTTTGTACAACGTCTTCTTGATAGGGCCTTATTCTCAATTGCTTACTTTAGTTCAAAGAAGCGATTTGCAAGAATTATTCTAAACTTGATTTTAACACTGATGTCATTTGCAGAGTTATCAACAGTATCCAGGAAGATAATTGTTTGACCACCTCGAAGTTATACTTTCAAATGTTCTGACCATGTCTGCGATGGAAAACGACGTTCTTCGATGACAGCATATACTTCGTTTTCCCCTCATTATTGATAAGATCAATTTTGTTCGCTTTAGATTCAGTACTAGATACATTGACTGGATTCCATTAGAAGAAGAATCCTGTCTTGAAGCCTCTCCTTCTTCTTCACAAATGGAACTATCTCTTCTCGATAAATTCCTTCTTACTGACTTACAGCAAATAAGCTGTATTAAAAACTCAAAAAATCGAATTCCCGATTTAGTCTTTTCTGCTGACGTTATTAGTAGGTACTCTTGTTCTAGAATCCAGATCAGGAATTACTAATATTGATAAATATCACCCCCCTTTGGACATTTTTTTGTTGACTTAAGTAATCACCTTACTGAACACAGTAATTCCTTTGATTGCTTATATAATTTTAATTTCAGAAGAGCAAATTTCCAGCAGTTGGCTGAAGATTTAACCATTTCTGGAATTGCTGATACTTTAGCATTTTCTAACATTGACTAAGCAGTTTTAACTTTTTATAAGATCCTTAATTATTGTTTTGAAAAAAATGTACCCATACAGAAATCAGCAAATACAAACTTTAACCATCCTTGGTACACGAAAGAATTGCGTAAGGCATTGAAAAATCTGTTTCCAATCAACTTCTCTTTTTATGTTGAACTCTTTAACCTATTTAAGTTTCTTTCTAATTTTGTATACGCTGGTTATGTTACTGATATGGGCTTGTATATACTTGTAAACTTAAAGAAACAATCAGATGGCTTTCCAGTTAACTTCTCTTACTAGAACCTTTCGTTAGATAAAACTGTTGATATCCGTAACGCTTTCGCAACAAATTTCCTTGAGTCATTTGTTAATAGCCCTCAAGAAGTTAACAAAAATATTTTCATAATCTTCACTCCTTTCCAAAAACTAGCTGTTGTCACATCCCTGCTACAGAGTACGGTCCTTGATCTTTTATCTGCGTTGAATGATGACTGCTGAGCCGGTCCCGATGGTGTTCCCCCGATAGTATTAAAAAAGTGTAGTAATGCTTTAATTGAACCCCTTTATTTAAACCATCTCTAAAAACAAGCAAATTTCCCAGTATATGGAAGAAGTCATTTCTAACATCAATTTTCAAGAAAGGTAACAAGGCGGATTTAACAAACTACAGGCCCATTGCAAAGCTTTCATGCATTCCTAAATTGTTTAAACAAGTTGTTTGTGAAAGTGTAGCATTTTTTAGTAAAAATCTCATTTGCGAACAGCAAGATGGTTTAAAAATATCAACCATTACTAGTCTCCTCACATTCTCAAACATATGTTCAAACGCTTTAGAACAAGGTTATGAAATTGACTATGTATACAATGACTTTTCTAAAGATTTTGACCAGCTTAGCCACGGAATTATTTTTTATAAATATTGAATCAAATCTTACCTTGAAAACAGATTCTATGAGGTAAAATTTTGAAATTGTCATTCTGAACCTTTTGTTGCTCAATCTAGTGTTCCCCAGGAAAGCCATCTTGGCCCTTTTCATGTCTACGCTCAAGTGAACTTCTCATTTTTGCTGACGATATGAAGATTTTTAAAATAATAAAGTCCACCCATGATCGTATTCTTTTACAAGCCGACATTGATAGTTTCACATTTGGTGTGGGAAAAATAGCCTTTTACTCAACCCTTTAAAATCCCAGACGATGACTTTTACTAAAAAACTAATCAGAAGCGTATTTGATCATTGTATATCACAGCAAAAACTCTGTCGCGTCTCCACATTCAAAGATTTAGGTGTTCATGTCTGTTCCAACTTGGACTTCACACATCACTAATTTTATTGTCAATATGCTTGGTTTTATAAAACGCTGGACAAAGGAATTCAATGATTCCTATGTTACTCTTTCTTTGTATAATTGCCATGTTCGTCCTCACCTTGAATATGCTTCGCAGGTATGGACTCCGTATTACGAAATGCATAAAACTCGTATGAATCAATTCAACACAATTTCATTCGCTTTGCCCTAAAGGGTCTTCCTTGGGATGATCCTTATGATCTGCCTCCGCTATGAACATCGTATTCTGCTTCTTCAAATGCAATCTCTCCATCAAAGGCGTGTTAATATTCACTTAGTATTTTTTCATCAACTCATTAATGGTAAAAATGATGCACCTTATTTGCTATCTTGTGAGTTGTGTACACTTGAATAACTGAGACGGAACTCATCACCTGGGTACATTTGATTTTATACATATTGACTTCCATAAAAGTAACTATGGGAAGAATGAAGCTTTAAGTCGAATGAGCATTTTATATAACTTAAACTGTTCATCGATAGACTTAAATTTAAATAAGGTGGGATTAAAATCATTGTTTAGAACCATTGCTCCATTCCACTATCGTAAACGTTCTCATTTTATTTTTTGTTCTGTAATAGTCAAATGTTAATTATGTTTTGTATTTTGTGCCTCTGTTAGGCTATAATTGTATTATTTTTTACTAAAAATTAACACATGTACTTATGATGAGCCTCTGATCGTATTTTAATAAGCTTACTAATTTCTGAAAATTCTCAAGTGTAAAAAAAGGGCACCCGTAACTGCTCGTTTGGTTCTTTCCATAATGTCGAGGTCATATGCATATCCAAGAACAAGATTGAAACCGATGACAGCGCTTCGTTTTGTAGTATTACTCTAGTGGCTTTCAAGGAATCGGTTAAGTTTCTACCAATTTTGACGGAGCAGCGAAAATTCTTTAACGACATCATGATAAGGCGTTAGGTACCTAAAACTCGACATGGCAAAGTATAGCTCGTCTCTCTTAACTCTGTCATATATGCTGTTTTGAAATCGATGAAGAAGTGATTTGTATGGATTTTGTATTGTTGGGTCTTCTCTAGGAGTTGGTACTGGTAATTGTAAATCAACTTGTCAGTAACAAGAAAGCCGATATTGAATTTTCATTTTAGCTTTCATTTTAAATTTTCATCAATCTAATTGTGGAAGCAACGAATCGATAATAAATGCAAATTTCTTTTATCTTTAACTCTTCAAAACAATTGCAATTTTAAATAACTATTTTATGGGATTCACTGCTTTTCGATTTCTATTTCAACTAATTATTCATTTAATTTATTGTCAATTTTGAGACTTAAATTTGTGTGTGTTTTATGATGATCTTCAAAAATATTTTATTGAATCCTACATAGATTAATATTAAGTTGAATTAAGAGAACTGGGAACTTTTTACTTACAACTCCATTTAGGTATACGTGTTAAGTCAGGAGTTATATAGGGGACCTAATTGTTTTAAATCCGAACTTAAAAAATTATTATTTCAAAAGCACTTTTCACGGATTTGTCATTTCCACGTAAAAAGCAACAGCCGTAAAAAAAACTTAGATTATTTAAGAACTTTGCTTTACAAATAAAACATTAATTTGAATTCTGATGTGTTCTTTATTATAAAAAATAAAAATGAGATAACATGAATTTGACTTTTCAATTGTAGTTTTGTCTTAAAAATATAACTTCTTAAATTTAAATAAATGTGGACGGAAATATTTACTATTTACTTTCTGTTAAAAAGCTTTGATTTATATAAAATTAAACAAATTAATATTGTTGTGTATTTACCAAATTAACAAATATCAATTTCATTGACAGAGACATCAACACTTTTCAATTGCTTTGTTTCAATATAAAAGTTTCTTTAAAAATTAATTTTTTCATCTTAAAAATTATAATTGTACAACTTTTTCTTAAGTTTTAAAATATGGACGGAAATATTTTCTATTTATCTTCCTATTTCGAAATGATAAAACACCTACTTTCGTTAAATTCTTATTAAACTAACGCATCTATCAATCGTCTTCCGAAAATAACTATCGCAAAAGACATCAATATGCATGCACACATATTTTTCTCTAATTGATCTGCTCCAGCTTTATAAAAGTCCCAGTCGAAAATTTTGATAAAACTCTCGGATTCAAGCCAAGGATTTGATCCATCGTCAAAATGCATCGGGCATTGATCTCTTTCACGTTCGTATTCGGTCATGTCAATTGCAACAGCAGCTCCTTCGGTGTAGTTCCAAGAAGTCACGTCTTGTTTGAGATTACAAAAAGCTCCGACAGCTACAAGAAAAGCAAAGATTTAGATTTTTTGCCAAAAAAGATAAAAACAAAACTTCTTACCTTGTGACATAAGGACACGATTCAGATCAGCCCTCTGGTAGACCCAGCAACGATATTTTGAAAGTGGATCCAAGGCATCATGAGTAATGAGATAAGATTTGAGATTCTCCTTCCAGAAGCCAATACACTTCATCCTATAATCGGGATCACCTAAAGGACACAATCAATTGAATTAGAACATAATTTAAAGATAATTTAAGAGTTCCTACTGTAAATATCAACAGGACGTCCTAAGTGATCAACCGAGAGGCAGTAATTTTCATCTATAGCCATTTCTTTCTGATCGGTGTCGCAAACTGAAAGATCTGAAATGTTCTGTTTGCAATGAATATCTGGCCTTGGACTCAGAGTCACACCACCAAGGATTCTAGGAAAAACAAAGGAAAATTTTGTTAGTCAATCATAAATGATATTTTAGCCACCCATGTCTTACCTCGTTTTAAATTTATGCTCGCCGCGTTGAGTGAAATTAAATTTGCCAGCTACTGGACATCTCACTGGAACTGGATTCTTTGCCAAAAAGAAATTATACTTCCATGCTTCTTTGTTGGGGAACTGCACCCAGGAGCACACTGTACTAAAATCGTCTTTAATAACCGCCAATCCTTTGCGATAGCGAATGATGTTATGATGCCGTGGCATAAAGTCAAAGCAAACGTAATCCTTTTGACAACCGTCGACAGTGAGACGAGCCATCATAATCCGGGTGCCTCTTCGTTCGCGACACACATAAATCGTTCGACGATACCGAGACTTGTCGGGGTAATATGTTTCGTTGATATGTGTCTCACTAATTTGCACATCGGCATCAATATTCGCCGTATTCACCCATTCTCCGGTGAAGTTCTGCGGCAGCGTACATCCCGGTTCGACAACTTCGGCCTTGACTGGTGTAAGTTTTAAACGTTCCGGTGAGCTTTCGGGAGTTTTCAGGGTATTGCACTGAGCAGTGATAGAGACACCAATGTACAAATCATCGTCTCGATTCTTTAAGAAGCAACGATATTTTTCATCTTTACGAGATTCTTTCGTATTTGCGACGGCGAAGTAATGATTTTTTCCAACGAACCAATCTCCCAGGCAACTGTATTCAACCGAACCGGTGAATGTACCATCCATGCCTTCGCATTTCTGATAAGATATGTTGAATTTTTGATTTGTTATCAAGAATTGAGTACCGGCCGTTTGACATGACTGAATTCTAGCATCGGGTTTGTTGCATACACCGGTAAAACGGAAACGATTCTGAAAAGAAAAATTGTTGATAAATAAGTAATTTAAAAAAAAAACACTGAGTGTATTCTCTGCAAGATTGGAGCAGAGTTTAATTTTTTTTTTAAACAGACTACGTTGAAATTCAAGTTTTGCGGAGGTGCCTTGACTTTTGGGAGCGTTTTAAATGTGACAAAGGTTATCGTAAAATGTTATCTAAGTGTTGCTTTAAGTTCTCTGATACACTGGAAATTTTTTCTGCCTTCCCATCGTCATACCTAAATTATTTCTATTGAGTTTTGATGCATCAGGATACCAACCGAAAAGGAAAGTTCAAGCGCGATTCTTAAACAAAATCAGAAACTAAAATGGGCCAAGAGGTGAGAATTTGTCTTTTTTGCAACTTCGAAGACTCTTTTATAAATAGTGCTATAACCTTGCTGCGTGGACTACGGTCTTAATCTACATGTTTTTCCAGGTAGCTATATTTATAGCTATACCCTTCCAGGTTCCCACAGGAAGTTAGTCGAGATCATCCTCACTTTTAACTTATGATATCAATGGGTTGTTATTTTTCAGTCAGTTAGATGCTTTGATGGTAGTACCCATAGCGTGGTGGTTAGTGCGTTGGACTGTCATGCAAGGGGTCTTGGGTTCAATCCCTGCCTGTGTCACAAAAAACAAAATTCACGGGTACTGCCTCTTGTGAAGAATTGACAAATCCCCTAAGAGTAATTCTTGTCATTAAAAGTGCTTTCTCAAAATTAGCCGTTCGGATTATGCATATAAACTGTAGGTCCTTTCCATCTCTGATAACATTACTCCCACACAAGAATGGTTGAGAGTTGTAAGTCACTAGGCCCTGGTTCTTCATGGACTGTTGCGCCACCTAATTTATTTTTATTTTATTTAGATGCTTTGATGAAGCCTAAGATGTTATTTCCTGAAATGGCTTCGAGGTCTGCAAGATTTTTGAAGAAGTATCTAACTAAAAAATTATAACGTGGTAGCGGGCTTGGTAGTGGTTAGCAAGTGACTTACTTAGGTCCTCAGACCTGGGAACCCCTAAGGGGCATAGGACCTCTACTAGGCCTACGCCGCCATAGTATATGGTTTCCGGATATGTGTTTCAGCTCACTCCAACTTTTGCCTAGTGACGCTGATTCCGCCTCGACTGTCCTGCGCCATGTGCTTTTCGGTCGTCTAGCTCTTCTTCCTTCTTGTGTGTGCGGATTCCCCTGCATTGCTTGGCCTGCAATGCAGTCGTTACCATTTCGAAGCGTATGTCCAATCCATATAGGTTCCTGGCCTGTCCTTCTATGAAGGACCTCATTTCATATACGGTTTGGCCAGAAAATCCTTAGGATGTTACGAAGACATCTATTCACGAAGGTTTGCAGCTTTCTTGTATTGGCCGAAGTAACCTTCCAAGTGCTACAGCCATAAAGAATCACAGATCTGAAATTTGTGCGAAATAGTCGTGGCTTTGTTCTTAAGCTGATAGAGTTGTTCTTCCAAATTTTGGACAACATACCGAACGCCGGCTTTACTTTGCCGATGCGGCAGATGACGTCTTTTTCGGTTCCGCCTTCGATGGAGACGATACTTCCAAGGTATTGAAAGATCTCCACTTTTTCTACCGGTTGCGAGGAAATATTTATTTGAAAGGATTTTCGGTTCCCAGGCTGATCTTTTTTGTTTGGCGGAATTAATTTTTAGCCCCACAACTTCTGCTTCTCCTTCGCAAAGCTAACCAGATATACTCCCTGTTAACACTATGAAAGGCCTTCTCGAAGTCGATGAACAGCAGGTGTAGTGGTGATCAATATTCAATGCACTGTTCAATAATGATCCGCAGAGTGTTGGTGTAATCAATACAGAAGGATCCAGCGCGGAATCCTGCTTGTTCGGCATCAAGTGTGGCCTCAAGGTGTTTTCTGATGCGTTCCAGTATGACTTTTTCTACTATTTTGGCAAAGCCACGTAGAACGCAAGTTTTTGGGAGCTCGACGATAATGCCCTTCTTCCACACATCAAGGAAGCTTTCAGTGATCCAGGTTTCTTTGATGAGCGGATGAAGCAGTTCGCTTGATGACTTTGGCGCTGCTTGTAAAAGTTCCGGGAGAATTCCATCAAATTCTTCCGCTATATTGTTGTTAAGTGCTTTAATTGCGGCAACGATCTCATCTTTACTGGGAGCTACGGTGCGGATTTGGGGATTAGTTTGTTCAGGCGCTTCAGAAGGCATCGACCAACGTGCAAACACTCAGTTTAAAACCGGGGAAATGTGTTTTTTCCACCTTCTGACTGGCTCATCCTTATCACAGTACCGTCTACTTCTTTCACCAGGTGTTGCTTTGAACTGTTAGGTTAGGAAGTGAGCGATGCCTTAATGTTCTTCCCCGTGCAACACTTTCTTTATAAGGTCACATTTGACCTGTTGTTATGTTCAGAAGGAGTCGTAAAGATTTTTTGTCGAGATGCAAGAAATCGACTAGCATCTCTGGGTCGTCAAATTTGTACCATAATTGTCTTGTGCGTGGGACAGATTTTTAAGCTTTTCGACCTTTTACAGCTTTCTTGGAGTATTTTATTGTAACCAATAGTTAATTTTAATTCACAGGATGGGGTGCTTTTAAATGAGTGTACAAATATTGAATTGGTCCAGTGTTGTACCTTCCTTCGCCAGCTCTCTCGTTCCCAGACATTTAATTTTCATGGCCCTCAGAAAAGTCTATGAAATGAAATGAATATAGTGCTATCTGTGCCTGTAATAGCGCCGTTTTGCAGCGTATGCCACTGCCAATATATCGGCTTAAGAGACGCTCCGCTGCTTTTATCAGCAAGTCTGAAGAAATAAAGATTACGAGTTTTCAACAAAAAAACTGAAACCTACCTCAGCAACAATTTTCCAGCCGTCAGTGTTTATAAAAATTGAAGTAATTTGTATGTTGTTCATTTTTCACCAATCCATATCTATCAACGAGGATAGTTGAGACGGGTTTATTGAAATTCATACAATATGTTATGTAGTCTGTGCTCGATTTGTGCCTATGTATTCCTGTACAATCTATGTGTGTCCTATTTGGCTGGTTTCCCATTAACTGGTTTTACTGAGCCATAAGACACTGTTTGCAGCGGGTTTTAGTACGTATAGGTCCAGAGGTAAAAGATTGCAGATTGCTCCCAATCGTACTGTAGAAGTAGTCGTCATCGCCATTTTTACATCTATAGATGCCATTCTTTATATCTTTGTAAGAAAACGGTATAAGTTTCAGTTCATTTGTATACCGACGATATCTGGCTTAATCTGATATTTTGAGTGGAATACCATCTATGGTATGGATTACAAAGTCTGGGATTTTCCACTTATTTATAAAAAGCACTAAGCACACCAAAGATAGCTTGCTCAGTTGTTATCTGCATTAGCAAGTTGTCGTACGGACTTTACTTTTGACTATAACTAGAGAACGATTTGACTGTGCAGCGAGATTTCACTGTTTTCATCCTGTTGCATCCTGTGTGAACTAGGGCCTCACCCAACAAACTTCTTCATATAGCTCGGTCCCTAGCTAGATGTCTCCAGTTTCGCGCTCCAAGTTGGGTGAGGTCACTTTTCACTTGTGCGCACCACCTGATTCGCGGTCTTCCTCTTCTGCGCTGTTCTGTGGGTGTGGATTCGAAGACTTTCCGGGCCGGAGCATTGGTTTCTATGGTACGTCACTGTAGAGCCCGTACAGCCCGTCGTTCCATCTTTTCCTCCGCTCGACTTCTATGCATAAGGGACCGTAGATCACAAGAAAAACTTTTCTCTCCAACCGACCCAAGGTGCTTTCATCCGCTTTTGTCATAGTCCATGCTTCTGCACCGTATAGCAGGACAAGGATTTACCACTCAATTGCTTTCTTAGCCCAAAGAAACAGCTGTTAGCAAGAGTTATTCTTCGTTTAATCTCAGCGCTGGTGTTGTTTTCTGCGTTTACAGCGGAGCCTAGGTAGACGAATTCCTTGACTACCTAAAAGTTACGTCTGTCGATGGTGACGTTCTGAACAAGACGTCGGTGTTGTATGTCCTTTCTTGACAGCAACATTTACTTTGTTTTGCCCTCATTAACCGTTAAACCCATTTTTGCGCCACTGCCTCAATACTCACAAAAGCCCCATTGCAATCACGCTGAGTTCCTCCGATTATGTCAATGTCATTAGCATATGCTAGTAATTGGACAGACTTTTGAAAGATAGTGCCTCTAGTGTTGACGTGTGAGCTCTGCACTATTCTTTCAAGTACGATGATAGAAAAAACGCATGACAGCGCATCACCTTGTCTAAAACCTTTTTTGACATCGAAAGGTTCTGTTAATTTGTTTCCAACCTTTATGGGGCAGCGTGAATTCTCCATGGTCATCCTGTAAGCGATGTTAAGTAGACTGATTCCTCATCCTGCACTAGCGAACGAGTTTCGCAGGATGGCCGCGCCGTCATGCCATAAGACTGTAAAGCTATAGCTATGCAAAAATTTGTCGAAGTGCGAAGATTTGATCAGCGCAGTGGTTGATTTTGTTGGAACCGTGAAGATAGGGACTGTTAAGATCGTTGACAAAAGTTTTAGGCAGTCACATATGCTAATTCCGATTCAGTTGGTACATTTCAGAGCTTCCCCTTTTTGTAGATAGGAAACACTTAGAAAAGCTTCCATCAAACGAAAACGCCTTTATAGGATCAAATCTTTGTGGAAGTTAATACATACTGCTAACCAATGCATCGGGTGGACGGCAACTTTGAACACATAGTTCTAAATATTTTTATTTACAAATTTGTAGGTAGAAAGGCATCTTGCTGCTCTACAAATTGAAAGAATTTGTTTGTGTGGCTTAATTGATATTAAGTAGTGTCAAAAGGCATTGATAAATTTGAAGTTTTGGCATTAATGGATAAATAATAAGAGCTCTATAACAAAAAGGCTGTGGAGACAATATTTAAAGTTTCTGTAATACGATATTTTATTTCATATCATCCGAAGATCAACTTTTTCTGTTTTTTTTTGTTTTGGTTTAATAAAACGTCAATCGTGTTAAGGGTGATTAATTTGTTATTAAATTTCAGTGAACATTTTGCATTCAAAATTTCACAATAATACTTAAGTGCATTTGCATTACCTTTGCAACACCATTTTAACATAAAATATTAAATATTTTCAACATACCTGATAAGTGAAATGCCATACACCTTCCAGCGAAGACCGACAATTAATTGGAATAAAATTCTCATTGAAAAGTGTAATCAATTGTGAGTCTCCCTTGACGCCCTTGCAAACATTCTCCACAGATGCATCTACACCATCTGGTAGCGATACACAAGGACCTGTAATATAAAATTTCCTCCATTAATCAAAGCATCTTTAACAAATTCGTTTCATTCTCATTCACGTAGGACAATAACAAACCTTCGTACTTCTCGAAAACATTTAACGTTCTCGGAAACGTCTTAACACAATGGTAGCAATTGGCCTTTCCTTTAAACACGAATGAGTAATCGGCCCCACGGTGATCGAAGTCAATACAATAGCCCCGATTAGACATTGAATTTGCATCGATTACTGTTTGAGTGGGAAGACCTTCTTCCCACGAGAACCAAGAACCTCGCAGGATCTGGGGCATCGAACATCGCTTGCCATCAATTAAACAATTAACTAAAAGACAAATAAATTTTGTAGTGATTCAATTTCAATTTAATGCGTTGGGGTGTGGCAGGGTGGATGTAAAGTTATTGAATTTTTACCTTGGCTTAAAACGCCAAAAAGGCACATAAATATTAAATTTTTCATTGTGAAAGGCACTATGGGAATTTTAATTGATTTTTTTAAACACTTATCATATCATTTTTCTATGAAATATGTTGTTAATTTTAATTTAGTTCTACCAAACAAAAGTTTCTTTAAAAAATGAAATTCAACAAGCTGAAGCAACGAGATACGAATGGTAGTAACAAGAAGGAGACGATTGATTTGAAGTTTGAAGAAAATAAAATAAAGAAAGTGGAGAAAAGTCATAATCAGGGATGGTATTTTGTTAAGGTTTGTTCACATCGGACTCTTAAAGTGATTCATTTTTAGTAAAATGTATCTCAATTTTGCTCGTTGAATTATTTACACTTTTAATTATTAAAGACATTTGAGTATTTCACTAATGACTCTATGTTATACAAAACATAATAAATATTTATTATTTGATATCCCATTTATTAGTTTTTTTTTCTTTCAGCGAAAGTTATCCGTTCTCAGCTTTATACTTTTAGATCTATCATTTCATTTAAAGTGAGTCAACGGACTGAGCAGCATAGTTAATAAAAACTTAGACTTTACATATACTAAGCAATCCTAGCTGAACCCAAGCAACTTTTAGAGTTGATTTACATGAGTATATGTATCTGCATAATGCAGAAAAGTAGACGGAGGAAGAATTAAATGTCAAAACATGAAAGTGAGAGAGAATTCATCAGTGGTTACTGTTTTTACTTCCTATAAAATACTATAACTTTTTGATGGAATAGTGTTGCTCTAAACCATCGTGAATCCGTAATAAAAATCTAACAAAAGCTAAAGAAAAGTTAGAAAATTGAAAAATATTTTGAGACAACCAAGTCTCAATTTAGTGAAAATGTTTTTCATAGTCTCAATTATAAGAAGGTACTTCTAATTCCTTATATAGTAAAAACACATTCAAAGTCGAAAACTATCTCACTATTGTGAGGAAAATATTGCAATTTTTTGCATGAACGAATTAAAAGGAAATTTTAATGAAATTCTTGAAAAAGGCAAAACAAAACGTAAGAAAGTTAAAAATGAAGAAGAAATGTAAAGTACAAACATTCTATGATAAACATGAACATGTTTTTCTTCGCTATAATCTTCATCCGATTTCCTATAAACACACATGGTATCCCCACTATTGCCCTGAAGAGCTGTTCTTCAACGCTGGCAACCACTGTGTAAGATTTTTCATCTCTTTACTCTTTAAGTTTCGTTTCGAGTGGATGGAAATAAGAATTTGTCCAGCCCTTCGTTGAAAGCCAGCTGGTGAGCTCATGGTTCACCTCACCGAACAGTGGTGAAAATCTTTATGTTCAGGAAAAAAAGGTTATTACACTTGATATTTTAAAAGCACTTGATAGGGTTTGGCCGAGATTTAAGGCAAATGATTCAAAATAAATCATGAGGTGTTTCCACTGAAGAAAAGGACATTAATTTGAAGTATGGTTAATGCCATAACAACCAAACGTTAAATTATTCTCCTTTCGAAAAAATAATATGAAATTTGTATTGATTTTATTGATTGATAATTTAATATATTTTTAATTATGAAGTGTTAATTTCTTTTAAAAAAAATGAGTGGCGGTATCTTAAAACTTTTAGTATCTCGTCAATTGATTATTCTCAACAATTTGAAAGTGGTAATAGGTGCTTTGGACAGGAGAATTCACTTTTCATGGAGATACATGAAATGTGTCTTTCCTTCTGATCGTGCTGTTATCTACAAGACTTATAAACGTCAGCATTTTTGTACATCCCTCTCTCTCTGTCTAACTAGTCTGATATTATTATCTTTCATCCTCTTCGTCTGCAGACTACAAAGTGCAGATACATGTGAGTCCACCATTAATCTGAATACTATACTGCAAGATATAAACGCATAACAAATATACAATGTCACGTAAAGCAAAGGAACACACAACGTAATCCCGTAGCCGTAAAATGTCAATTTTGGAAAAAACTTCAAACTCGAATTTAAAAAAGAAATAATCAAACAACAAAATGTTTTCGTTTAATTATCCGGCAAATAATTCTGAGGATGATTTTTTTTCAAACATAAATTACATGAAAAATATCGAAAATATAATTCCTAATTGTGAACTAGCAATCAACATTCGTTCCAACGGAATATCAACAAAAAAACAATGTTTTGTTTATGCCGAAAAAATTGATTTCAAAGGATTAATTGTAATTAATTAAATTTTCATTTTAATAATAAACCAATGATTTAATCAAATGTATTTTGTTCTTAGCAATTAAGACTAGCCGAAAAGGCGGATCATCGAAAAATGTACATCTCCAATGTGGACACAAATTCTTTTAATCAACTTAAGCAAGATCAATCGTTGCATGTTACATTTTCTGGATTTGTAGAGAATCTTATTAAGATCCTACAAGATTGTCAACGTGGAAATCTAGAGGTGGACTTAATCTATAACCGAGAACAACAAATGACCCTGCAATTCTATGAAATGCGTTCATTTAAAAACCTCGTCCATTTGTGTTTACCCATAAAACCTGCTCCATCCAATATGATACTTTTCTATATGAATAATGTTTTACATAATTTACAGGTAAGCATGCTCTAGGATGTTATAAGTAGTTTTCTGTACTCATCTTGATCATTTTCTGGTTTTCAGAAGAAGAATGCCTCCATGGAGAGCAGTATGCAATGTATGCAACACGAAATGAACACCCATTTAAGTCGCATGTCTCAACTTGAAGTTGAAAATAGTAAATTGAGGGAATCTCTGTTAGAAAACAGCAAAGCCATGACAAATCGACATCAAGAAGAGATTCTACGAATGCAAGAAGCCCTGAAAAAATCATCAGACCACAGACACTCGGACAACGAACGACATATGATGGCAATGTCAGCACTCCAGGCACAACTTGACAAAGCCCTGCAAGACAAAGCTAATTTACATTCTGAAAAGTGGTAAGAATCATTTTATAGTTCGTTCTTTCAATAAAGTAATCGTAAATTTAATAACAATTTCAGCCAAGAAACAAAAAAATGTGATCATTTGCGAGATGAAATCAGTTCCCTTAAGTCCTCACTGTCGTCCATGAAAGATCAAAATGAAAAACTCGTTTCTGACATTGCAGCCCTAAGGAATATAGAAAGAAAGAATGAGATGCATTGGAGCGACTCTAGAAAGCACATTCATGAGTTGCAGGACAAAATCAAGAAATATGATAAACTCCAGGTATTTATGTTCTTTCATTTACTTAACTTTCCTTCAAATCTTAAAAACATTTACCCCAAAATGTAACACACAAAATTAGTCTGATTTGATAGCTGAACTAGAAGCTGAGAAAAAAATATGTCAGACTAAGCGCCAAGCTCTGGAAATGGCCACCGAGGAAATATCGAAGGCAAACGAAATCATTGCCAAACAAGGTCAGGAAATTGTGAAAAACAAAAAGACCATAAGTTTGCGTACTGAAGTGGCATTGCAACAAGAAAAAGCAATCAGAGAGAAAGACAAACAACTAATTATCCAAAACGAAAAAATCGAAGGTCTACAGCGAGCAATAGAGAGCCTTAGACAGGACATTCCAATGCAATTAGAATCAATGAAGCAATTCGCCGACACCCTAGAGAATAAATATAGTGAACGTATGATTTGTTAAAATTATTAATAATTTTAATTTTGTTGTAAAGCTTTTTTCGTTTTTGCAGAAATTACAGCTCTTAATCAAAAGCTTTCTTCAGTGAGCAAGGACAGAGTTAGTGGCAGAATGACGATACGATAGGACATGCAATTTTATATTTAATTTTTCTTATTGTTTATTGTAGAATAAAATCTGTTTACAGAAGTAAGGATTTTTGTTTATTACTTTCTGTTAATATTGTTCTCTTTTAGGGAACATCAAGAACCTACGTTGAGTCTGGGAAGGGTTTATAATCATTCACGCGGTACCTTAGAATTATCTCGTCATCACTGTCAGTGATTCAAAAAAATAACAGAGTAACATATTTGTACAGAAAGTCTTTATAAAATAATTTGCATTAAAAATTGATTAACCAGAAGTAAACAAACCCCTACATAAATTTAATCTGAAGGCTTAGCTTCAATCGCTGCCCCAACATTAACTACTTGTGAAAGATCAAGGTTCTTCTTGAGTCTCTCTCGAATCAATTCGGCTATGGCTTTCTGGGTGCGTCTTTCTAGTTTTTCTAGCTTCTTGGCGACATCACGTTTAAGATCCCAATCTGGCTTGCGTGGTGCTAAATTTGCTATATCAATTTCGTCGATGACATTTGGAGTTTTGAGTAATTCCAATTGTGATTCGACTTCCTTTTCAATTTCGCCAGTTGGTCCTTGTTCGAGAACTATATCGGTGATATTTTCATCTTGAGGTTTGTAACTACGAAAGATTGGTCTGCAAATATTTTAAAGGAAAAGATGAGAATATTTTTAAACTTTTGATGGGAAAAGAAACAAATTACTTGGGAAGTTCGTTAGCCTCGTTTGGGGAATTTTCGTTTTGATCTGCTAGATTTCTTAATTGTTTTAAGCGTTCTTTTCTCTTGAGGGATTCTTCTGTTAGGGTACCAATTTTCTTTTGATTTTTATTTGTGTCCATTTCAATAAATAATTATTTAAACTTAATTAAAAAAGAGTTTAATAGTTTTAAAATATATTGTTTACAACACACTTTTTGATAAAATAACTAAACGTCAAAATTCAGGTTATGACAGTTGGTGCATAGGACTGTTCAATTACCTAGCAGTTTCTTAAGTCTGAGTTCGCATTATATGATTGTATTATCTCATTTTTAAATTCAGTACTCTCATGATGGTTAAAAAGCGAGAAAACAAGATGAGGTATCAAAAATAATCGCTTTAAAAGAGATAGTGTTGCTTCACCGCACATTAACCAAAATATAAATATCTTTTAAATCAAGTTTCAAATTAGATTTTATTTAAATTGGTATTTTACCTTATGCGGATGCGCAACAATTATACAATTCCAAATAAATTTTTATATAAAAAAAAGGCGCAAATTCAACTTTACTGAAAGGCTTATAGGTTAAAATTAAAATGAATGACATATTATACTTAAACGTTAGTACTCTTTCATTAGAAAGAGACGAAAGTATTTTAATGAGAATAAGTCTAGACGTGACAATAAGTTCCCACTTTATAAAAAGAGGTATTATTGATTTTAAGTATGAGGCTGGCTGACATTCCGGGGGCCGTCTGAGCACTAGGGTGAAGACAAAATATCAAGCACAGCGAGCCGACCAACTGCTCTCTTCTGCTTTATAATTCCATTTGATATTCGCACATCACAGGTTCGGACAACTCCATCAGGGCCTGGATACACTTTAGTTACTTCTCCCATTTTCCATGATGATCTTATTTCGTTTGGCTCCACCAAGATGACAATACTACCTTCAACAACTGGTTTTACATTCTTGTGCCACTTAGTTCGCCTTGTTATTTCAGGTAAGTATTCTAGATACCATCGTTTGGAGAACTCTGCCATCAAATGTTGCGACCTTCGACTGTACAACTTACTATTTATATCACTGTCATAGAAAATTCCGGGGGCCGTAACATCTCTGTCATCATCACCAAAGAGCATGGAATTCGGTGTTAGTGGTTTAGGATCGTCAGGGTCCACTGGAATATGTGTGAGCGGTCGCCGATTGATCTGTCCCTGGGCTTCAATGAGAGCATTTCGAAGGACATCTTCTCTTGGTACAACTCCTCGTAAAATAAAATCAACAGTGTTTTTTATAGACTGAATTAGCCTCTCCCACGCACCACCCATCCATGGTGAATACGCAGGAATGAATCGCCACACTATACCCTCATACTTTGCTGAGTACTCACAAAGAGCTGCTTTCATCTCCTTGGCATCCTTTTCTAGTAGATTTTTTGTACCGACAAAGTTTAGTCCATTATCACTGTACAAAAATTTAGTAACAACTCGGTTAACTAAGAACCGGCGGACTGCCATAGTACATTGGTCCAAAGACAGGTCATTTAAAAGCTCAATTTGAACTGCCCTAAACGTTAGGCAGGTGAAGATCATTCCATATCTCTTTACAGTTCCTCTTCCAAATCTCACAAGCAGCGGACCAAAGCAATCTACCCCAACGTGTGTAAATGGCCTTGAATCAAAGGATACACGAGCGACTGGAAGTTGGCCCATCAACGGCATTTGTGGCTTAGCTCTGATAAGTTTACACATATTGCAGCGGGTTTTGATTCTTTGAACTACAGTCCTAATACTTATAATCCATGCTCTCTCCCGTATATCTGAAATGATTCCAGCTGTTCCAGTGTGAAAATTGCGATCGTGATGATATTGCACAAATATGTCGATAAGAGGATGGTTTTTCGGCAGAATCGCGGGATTTCGAGAGGCATATGAAATAAGCGCCTTTTGAGCTCTAGAACTCATGCGAATAGTACCTTCAGAATCCAGGAATGGAGAATAATTGTATAGCGAGCTCGATTTCTCAACTGTTTTGCTCTTACTCAGAGAATTGAATTCAGGCAAAAAGGCATCTTGCTGAACTTTTCTAAACAGCCAGTGTTCTGCTCGTTTATATTCAGATGGTGTAACGAAACGTTCTTTTTCTATATCTTTTTTAAAATAAAAGTCTTTAGCACGCAGTAAAAATGCAATCGTTCTCACTGAAGAACCCCAATTCGCTTGAAACCTTGGTTTTAACTGGTCGTAAACGAGGAAGGAAATTCTTGATGTGCTTGTATGAACCATAACGCTAGTATCTGCTTCGCTGAAGACGGCTTCTACGTTTTTCGATTGGCTAGATTTAATTGGCCATAACTCAAAGGGTTCTCTTAGAAAATCAGGTCCCTTAAACCACCTGGACTCGTAATTCCCCATACGAGGATCGGACCATTTTGTGCCATCATCCGCTACGTTGTCTTCAGAGCTAATGTGATACCATTGTCGAGGTGAAGTTGAATCTAAGATCTCTCCGATTCTAACGGCAACAAATGTGGGGAACTTATATTCTGCAGAACTTATCCAGGAGAGTACTGTTTTTGAGTCCGAGAGGAAGAGAACTTCACGAAACGATATTGAATGAGAAGTTCTTATAGTCAGGGCTAGACGAGTTCCAAGAACTGCGGCTTGCAATTCCAAACGTGGAACCGACAACTTCTTCAATGGCGCAACCTTTGCTTTAGCCATAACCAGAGAAACTTCAACGGCATCATCTTTTTGAAAACGCAAGTATGCAACCGCAGCGAAGGCTTTTTCTGAAGCATCCACGAAGACTACAAGACTGGGCTCTGAAATGCTAGGAGACCATGAAACATACAAGCGTGGAATTTTCAGTTTTTCAATGCTTATCAACTCATTGATGAATTCTTTCCATTGTTCTCTTAGATGATTTGAGATTGGTTCATCCCAGTTAGAACCTTCCCTCCAAACTTCTTGAAGAATTATCCTGCCTCGGATAATATAATGAGAAATAAGTCCCAGTGGATCGAAAATACGCATGATAGTTTTAAGAATTTCACGTTTAGATATTGAGCTGTCTGAAGTTAACATCTTCTTTAACAAACCATCATCTGAGATCCTATAAGTAAAAAGATCGAAATTAGGAAGCCAATACAAACCCAAAATTTTTGTTATGTGACTGTCAGATTCGTTCGGATCTATGCTAATCAATTTAGCATTAACATTTTTCTCTGGAACTTGCTTCAAAAAATCCAAACAATTTGACTGGACGTTTACCAACTCGAAACCCATCGACTTGCAAATTTGAATGGCATCTTTTGTGACCGATAAGGCTTGTTCCACGGTATCATGGCTGTTGAAGTAATCGTCAACATAGGTCCGGTTAACTAAACCATCTACGGCATCTGGGAATACATGCTTGAACTTGTTAACATGAAAGTTTTTAACAAATTGGGCACACACAGGAGAACACCTAGGGCCAAACATCATCACTTCCATGATATAAACTATGGGCTTCTTGGTTGTATCTCCATCCCTCCAGAGAATGCGCTGACAATGCTGATCTTCTGGTTTTATTCTAATCTGGTGAAACATTTCCTTGACGTCAGCATTCACTGCTACCTTGCGTTCTCGAAGCTTGAAAATACCGGCGTGAAGAGACACTATGTTGTCAGGACCCTTGAGTAAATGAGAATTTAAAGAGACCCCACACACCTCTGCTGCAAAATCAGCCACATCTCTGGGTTTTGGAGGGCTCTTGTTCGGATTTTCAACGATGAAAGTAGGCGCGTACCAAACTCGGGGCCATTCTTTTTTAAGCTCGTCCGCAGTGGCAATCCTCGCATAGCCCTTGGTTAACAGACTGAGCATATGATTGTTTTTCCACTCTAAGAGGTGTGGTTTTTTCTTCAACGACTTCTCCAATAAAATAAGTCTACTAAACGCCATTGAGAAACTATCTGGCAGCTTCACATCATCAGCATCCCATAACAAACCAATTTCATACCGATTGTTGACATACTTGATCGTACTCTCCATGATGCTCAGAGCACGACCTGTCTCTTTACTAATCAAATCACCCTTCGGCGCCATAACACCAAATTCCTCCGTTGTAAAATGACGTTTCACTAATTCGTGGAGTTCATCTTCGGATTTGATGGCGTCATGAAACAAAACTTGCATAGCCGGCCTTGAAACATCATGAAAACAGGTTGCTCTAATCGTGGGAGCAGACTTACCATAAACTATCCACCCCAGTAGAGTTTTTAAGGCACATGGTTCTTCATCATTGCCGTGTCTCTGGCCATGGCCCAAAAGGAACTTCGCATGATCTAACCCTACCAAAATCTTAGGCTTAGCCTCGATTAGGTCTGAAAGCGGGAGACCACGAAGATGTGGATACTGTTCTTTTAATTGGGCAGTATTAGTAGACTGCATTGGAAGCTCCAATCCTTTCACTGTATACACATTTCTCAAAAGGTGGCGTTTTTTGTTTCGAACACTCGAAACCGCTAAAGTAGTTCTAATTGAATCTTCATTTCTAGATACCCCTTTCGTCCACTGGAGAGTTAGGTTTTCGGGTTGGCCTTCGAGTCCAAGCTCATCGAACAAATCTTTTTCCATCATAGTTAAAGATGACCCATCATCCAGAAATGCAAAGGTGTCAATAACCTTTTCGTTTATCCCATAAAGTCGTATAGGTACCACCTTAAACATCACGGGCATCTCAGAACTTATATGGTTTGAATTAAACTTGGAATTAGGAATATATGGAACGGCCGACACATTTAACTCTTTAGTATGCTGAACGGGCGACTGATGTAGAAGAGGATGATGACGACCGGAGCATCCGGATATACCACAAGTCTTCTTCTTAGAACACGACTTCCAATCATGTTGGGCTGGGTCCAAACAACGAAAACATATTTTTTGCTCTCTTGCAAATGATAATCTTGATTCTGGCGACAACAACTTAAATTCTGCACAATCAATAAGAGTATGTTCTTTGCCTTCACATTTAGCGCAAGGAACCTTTGAAACTGCGGATGTTTGTAATGGCTGATGAGTCAACACTCGATTTGTAGTTTTCTGTCCCAGCTGTGTCCTTTTTGGAGCAGAGGTTTCCAAAGGCTTCACTAACTCCGGTGGCAAATCAATAACTTTCTGCATAAGGAAATTTGCAAGATCCTCTATTGATGTTCGAGGGTTTGACACTTGCCTTTTTCGCCAATCCTGATAAAGTCCTGCGCCTAATTTGCAAGACAGGTCAGTCAACACATACCCATTTGTCAGGTCATCAATTCTGTTCATCGACTTCAAATCAGCAACAAATCCGTTCACTTTAACAGCCCATAAATGTAGATTTGGATCGCTTTTCGACTTGAAAGCCGGAAGCTTGAGAAGATCTGCCGTCAACCCATGAACCAAGACATCAGAACGTCCGAATATAACACGCAAAGAATCCATAATTGCCTCATCATCGGTTGAATATTTCAGACGATCACTGACCAGCTGATATGCTTCCCCTTTAAGAGCTTTACGAAGCCGAGCAACATTTTCTTTTGCATTGTACTTCCCTTCAATGGTCGTCGATCTGAAAACTTCCTCGAAATAAGGCCATTCCCGCTTATTACTTCCAGAAAATGTTGGCAACTCCTGCACGTTGCTTCTATTTAGAATAGTGAGCAAACTCGCCATATCGGAATGATGGATTGAAGAATCTTGAAAGCAATCTTGATGAGTATGAGTGGCAGTATTACGAATTGGTGTAGATTGACGTGGTTGAGTGGCATTTTTAACAGCGACTGATGATTGGCTTGAATTCGTTTAATCATTTCTAATCTTTCATCTGAAAGTGGCTTGGCGACTGATGATGCTGGAGGGTCTAGTGGTTTGCTTGGAAGTGAAGAAATTGCCATCTTCCTTTTCATTTCTTCTAATTCGTTCTTTAAAGAAAGAAGTTCTGCATCCTTTTGAGCAGCGGCTGCTTGAGCCACTGCAGCAGCTTCCAACAGCAAATCTACTGTAGCAACTTCCTCTGGTTCTTTGTCCTTTTGTACATTACTTTCTTTATTAACCTCTTCACTAAGAGCTTCTTCTGGTTCGTCTTCCCTAAAAACGCAATCACTTTTCTTGCAATACCATGGATCGGCAGTGGAGAATAAGTCCTGGTTAAACTTGGCACAAGCATAATGCCACCATCGCTTACAATTCTCACATGAAACCATCTCTGCCGAGTCTGGCAAACGACAAGACTTCTTAGTGCAACTATGTTCCGTCTGACTCATCTTAGTGAAGTTCTTCAGTTTTTCCAATTTAAATAAAATAATGTTGCTTCACCGCACATTAACCAAAATATAAATATCTTTTAAATCAAGTTTCAAATTAGATTTTATTTAAATTGGTATTTTACCTTATGCGGATGCGCAACAATTATACAATTCCAAATAAATTTTTATATAAAAAAAAGGCGCAAATTCAACTTTACTGAAAGGCTTATAGGTTAAAATTAAAATGAATGACATATTATACTTAAACGTTAGTACTCTTTCATTAGAAAGAGACGAAAGTATTTTAATGAGAATAAGTCTAGACGTGACAATAAGTTCCCACTTTATAAAAAGAGGTATTATTGATTTTAAGTATGAGGCTGGCTGACAGATAGAGAATATAAAAAGATGTCAAATTATCCCACAATAAATATTAAGGATTTTCTCATTTACAAATTGAGTAAAATATAACTTTAAAGACTTTTCACACCAAACCCAAAACCGGGTGTTCGGAAAAAAGTTTTCGAAAATCCGAAAATCGTTTACACCGAACATTTACAAGTTTTTATTTGACTTTTAAATTTTCTTAACACCGACTCTCAAATTTTGTATTGATGAAAAAATTTGTGAGTAAAAAGTTTTCTTCTTTTCAAATTATTTGTGAAAATAAAATGAATTCTAACCAATTCTAATTGATTTAAAGTCGATAATCCTTTCCTATGCTATGATAAAGCAGCATATCAGCGCAGATAAGGCCGTAACACTAGCTCGTCTCGAAGAAGAGTTTTAACTGAAGTACTGGGGACGGGTGGAATGGGCTCACGACATGAACCAACAAGAACTAAAAGCTTGATTGGCTGCAGCTATCCTCTTTGTTCACTTCAACCGGTCCGAACAATGTTGGAGTTGCTTATGTGCGCGGTGTTTGGGCAACTCGAAAGAGTTTTGGAGTTGCTTATGAGCGCGGCGTTTGGGCAACTCGAAATAGTTGCATGTGCGCGCCTAGCCTAAAAGTTCATTTTATTTAAAACCTTTTCTTCTTCTTTTACAACAAATTCAATCCAAAATACTGAACTTATGACTATTGTTTCTGTTAGCCAAATGTGCATTCAGAATCGCCATATATTGTGGCCGTCTGAGCAACGTGCAGGTGGGGTTGAGAAGATTCTAAACGATTTCGTAAAGGTCCTTATAGCCGGATCAGAAAAGGTCAATTCTTAGTTCCAGATTCGTACCAAAATTACATCCATACAAAGCTATCACTGCAGCTGTTATGATTTGCTGAAAATTCTCCTTGACTATGTATCTCTTTGGCTTTTTCCTTTGAGGACCCATCTGGCTTGTCCAAAGGACTGAGGATCTTCTTGATATTGGCATAGCTGTCCATCAAGGGGTAATAGCCCACTGTTGTGGATTGTTTTTGGAATGTTTTGGCCCAAATTTTACTAGCCCGCTGCGACTTAGCCTCCGGAAAGTCTTTTTCCAGTTATTAAATAAAAAACAAAAACAATAATTCTTCTTTTGCAAGGAAATTGTATAAATAATATAACTTACCAAGACCAAATTTATTTCAAAATGAAATATTTGTTTTGATAGCAGTAATCAGCTGTTTTGCTTACATTAATTTGAGCGCTGAATGTTTTAAAAGGTTTGCTTGTTTAGTTTAACTTTGAATCGCTACTCGTTTTCGAGAGGTTTTCATATTAAATTTGTGGTTTACCGAAAATGTATGGGAAAACATGAGTTTTCGATGCAGGTTTTCGGCCAAAACCGATAATTTCGAGTAAACCGGGCTTTGGACTTGGCGTGAAAAGCCTATTTTACAAAAGTACACAGCAATTCGTACATTTGTAGCTGTATTTCCTCTAAGACCTTGTCTTTCAAGTTTTTAAAGAAAAAAATCTTGAAACACAAGATCTCGGTAGCTAATTGTGATTAGGTTTTTAATAAATAACATGGTAAATAAACTTTTCTGCCGAATTTCGATTATTCCGTTATTACTGTGTATTGGCGCGGTTTAAATTCATAATTTTTGAAATATCCCAATTTTTTTTACAAAAAAAACATGACGTTTTGATTTTTGAAATATTGTACAATGATTTAATTAGCATCTTTATTTTTGGCTCTGATGAAATCTCTGAGCACATTATGACCCACCGTATTTATAAAGAAAACATAGAAAACTACACAACGGAATACAAATATTCCGGACTGAAATGGAACGGTAGGCAACTGCCTTTAGTTTTAGTTTTTGAAATTCTTATTCCATGGTGTAGTTTTCCTAAACACGGGAGCTGAAATAACTTATTTTATGTATATTTTCTTTATAAATACGGTGGTATTAGTATAGCCTTTACACATATTTATGAAACACACTTGAGCACCAAAGTGTCATTTGAAAATCTTTTAACTCATTTTTCCAATTTTTGTTTCCTTGACTAGCGACTGTCTTCGAAATCAATTTTGAGTTTTTAGTTCAAATTATCAAAAAATAAGTGAAGCTGGCTTGTATCAGAGCAAATTGATCGAGAACTAAAAATTTTATCCTCTTTTATATCTAAGCTAAAAAAGACAGATTTTTTAAGATTTCGTGATAATATTTTCAATGAATTTGGAATGAGTTTTGGACATTTTAAATATGGTGGAAATACTCAAAACTGACATTTGACTTCCTCCACAACCTACTTTATGAATTCTGTAATCAATGAGATACATTTAGTAAAAACAGAAATGATTTAAAAAAAGTTTACTTTGCATTTCCCTTCTTGTAACCTCAAGATTAGAGCACAATTAAATAAAAACTTTTAGGTCACATTTTTAAATTAAACACAAACTAACTATGTTTTATAATTCTAGGTAACTGTACTTTTAATAAAATAAAGTTTTCTCAAAAACTTTATGCCTATTTTGATACTTATAACATTCCTTTTTGCAAGACGATTTCAATGTAGCAAAACCGCTTTATGAGTCTATAGTTTATCCATTATGAACACATCCTTTTCATAAGTGTTATACCAAAAATGACAGCACTTTTAATTTTGTGTCTGTTTAGAAATTGTGAAAGTCATGTTTTGCCCGTTGAACAGTTGACAGCTTTAAAAATTTGCAATGAATTTCATCTTTCTAAACAAACATAAATCCCATTTAAAATACAACTAAAAACCAAGTCTACCTCTGCTCTGCAATAAGTGAGAAGTTAAAGGCCAATTTATAAAATTTGAATTAGGGGATTTCCTCGGGATAAAACGACTAACTTATAAAACCCGCGGTTTTCATAGATGTGCAAAACAACCATAGAAAATATAGATCGAAATCATGTTTATCTGGGCGATATTTATTCTATCGGGATTATTATCCCGACCAATTGTTGCTAATGATGATGTTTGGCTGGAGCCAAATGCATGGGAGATTCATTCACCATCCCTAAACACCTGCCCAGTCTGTGAAACTATTCCCAATATCGATGCGGAGAATTCCATTACAACAATGTATTACAGAGGAATGGTATCTCACCTTTTCAATAGGAATACATTGAAGGTAAACATTTTACATTTGTATTATTGCTGTCAAGCCCTTCAATGACGCAATTCTTGTGTTTTGATCATAGGTCAATCCTAAAACCGGCCATCTGGAGAGAACTATTACCTTAACCCTAACTACGGCACAATTGAAAATTATTGAAAATTCTTCTGATATACGAGATTTCAACACTGCGGTAATGGCAGTCCTCAAAGGCGCCAAGGAACCGATTAAAGAACAACTAACAACAAGTCAAACAAACAATGAAAGTTCATTTGGTCTACGGCAAATTTGTGAATTTATTTTTTCTATTATGGTTTATGTTTTTAAGTTATTTTCGAATATTATCGTTCATAGTTCTGAGGTTAGCAATTATCAAGAGGCTATGTATGTTGTAGCTTTGAGATTATGATTTTAATGTATTTTTTAGACTCGCTTTGTGATGGTTGTTTGTGCAGTGGTTATGGCGATATGGTTTGTTCATAGACGTTATAATAAGAACCTGATCTTTTTAATTATAGCCTCCTTGATAATATTTGGATACATCATCAGTTACATAGACTGCAACAGGGTAAGTACCTTTCACTTTTCACGAAACGAACCTATAAAAAAAAAATCTTTCAACTGTACATATTTGCTCATCCAGAAACTTGAAGCTGAAAGTGTTATTGAATTTATCAAGGAGACTGAACCGGATAAACCAAGATTCTTTTCGAAATTGCTTGGCACATTTTTTGACCAATCGGAAAAGGACAAGAAAATTAACAGAATCATGTACGATAATTTGAACCCGACGACATTGTTGTTGGATATAAAGTTAATATTATTATTATTTCCAGAAATCAATCAAAAGTCAAACTTCCTTTCTGCAGACCAGATGAGGTAGCGATTATGTATTTCAACAATATGTTTTTCAGTCAGTTGCAAGTCACAGTTGAAAAAATAATCGAATCCATGGAAAAAATACGAAGTAATTTAAATTGTGTTTTCTTATTTTATGGTTTTTTAAAATTATTTTTTATTTTTTTCTTTGCTTTACAGATACAGTTCCATTTCCCTTTAATTATATGGGAATGATTGCTTTGCCGTTTCTCTTCGTATCCATTTTACCATTGCTTTTCCAAAACATATTCAATCCAAGTTCGTGGTACAAGGTTCTCCGAGATCCTAAACCAAACCATTGCAATACGGACGAAATGGGTAACAATAATGCCCATCATGGAGATCGTCTAACCGGGAAAAACCTTGAAATATTATTGAAAGTTTTGAAAGCTAAAACAGAAATTGAAGAGAAGCCTCAAAATTCAGCAGTTGAGGATGTGAAGGATCTTCCGCAAGCCATAGCTCCAAAACTCGATGACAGTTCCAGTGCAGAAGAAACAAACACAGATGGAAACAAATCGGTTGTTCGAATTGAGGATGTTTTAGAAGAAAATGAGAAATCTAAAAAAGAAAGCTAAAAGTATTTTGTTTTTATAACTAATGTGCTATCGTTTTAGATTTTTTAGTAGTATCTATCTTATCTTGTATGTTTTTGATATTGTGTTTTAATTTATATATTTATAATGTTAAGTTCATTACTCAAAGCATTGTTGAAATGTATTTTTACAAACAAATTGTTTTTTTTTTTTAAATTAAACTGAAATTATATTGCGAAATTGATTTGATTTGTTAAACTTGTTTTTCATGAAAATGACAAGGTTTCAGTTCAGATGTTTTATCGGTAAACATTGGGACAGGTCTTAGCATAAAAAGTTTATAGAATTCATTGACTTCTCAATTAAAATTCTTAGATTCATGCAAAATTTCATAACCAAAATTTAGAAGCATTTATTTTGTGTATAGTTGGTGTCATACCTGAATAAATATTATGCGTGGGTCAATTACGTTAATCAATACAATTTGTATCTGTATAAGAGTACGTATACGCCTGAGTGTATTAAACTTAATTTAGATTGTAGCAAAACCTTTCATTTGAAATAAGTCCCACCTAATGTTCAGAATTGACGAATATAAAATGTATGAATAGAGGTGTAGGGATCGGATCGCTTTTTTCTGAAACGGCGATGTTCAAAATTGGAGTTCCACGTATCGGGAAGATTTTCCTCTCAAATATTTTAAGCTTTTGTATATTTGATTAGCAATAATAGAAAAACTCAAAATTTCATCAACGTTATAATAACTTTAATTTATTGTACTTTAACAAAACTATTTCTATTATCGATCAAGCCAAAATTTACTTTCAATAGCTAGTATGACAAAATTTAAATAGAGAAGATGAGCTGTTAACTTTTGTTGGTGGTTGCTGGCAAAAAGGGCGATCGATCGCGAAACAAGTGCTCTCGATGCATCATAGATTTTTCCAAACATACAAAATTCTATGTATAAAAAATTAACCTTGGAATAAGAAGTCTAAGCATAAAACATCTTACATGCAATCATATGAGGTGTGAAGATTAAAAGATTAAGTTGTTTGTTTTCTTAGAAGATTAAGAGATTAGCTTAAGAAAGTAAATACATAGGGTATAATATTCTATGTTTGACAATTGAATAATTTTAAGTTTTAAGTTAAGTTATTAAGTTTTAAGTTAAGTTATTAAGTTTTATGCGAGGCAAAATATAAATTAGCGAATAATATAAATAATAAATATCATTTCTGAACAATATTCGTTTTCTTTTTTTTATCAGGGAATGTATGCGATACTATCAAAGTTTTCCTTTTCAGACTGTCCATCTATCTTTGTATAATGATCACGTAGTTTTTATTATTAGTTGTTAGCAATTTGTTGATATAATGCGTGTAGTAATTCCATTGTGTTGTTGTACTTATTTAGCTGCAATTAATGGGAACTTACTGCCTTGGTTTAAATGCCTTAATAAAAGAAAATAGTAAATTTTGTGTATTACTGTTTTTTTTTTAAACTAAGATAACATGTTATGAGAAAGCTATATTGTATTAACTATTGCCAAACTATTTTGTGAAAAATAGTGACTGGCTTGATATTGTAAAAGATTTAAACGTTATCCCTGCTAACTATTCATTATATCTTCCCATTTGTGTCTTTTGTGAGTTTAAATCCCAACTTATTACTATTCAAGAACAAAACGATACCAGTTATTCAAAATTGCGCTGGATTGATAAAAAATATGTTATTTATAGACAAAATCTGAATCAACGTTCAATCGATCTTTCGGTATCGTTTGAAATACAATCGATGAATCAACTAAGTCTATTATTACAACCATAAGAGAGTCAAGTGTCACCTACTCAGTAAACAGAGGCATTTTTTACAAGTGCAGCTGGTATGATGATGCTTGTAGAAAAAGCAGAGGAATATCTTTTAAATGGTTGGAACTCTTTAGGAAAACTAACAACTCAGCCTTGAAATATCTTTATCTGCAGGCGAATAATACTTATAAAAACCTATGCCTCTATAAAAACAACAATTTGCGCAAAAACTAGCTCTTAACATGATTAAATGCAGGGATGCTAAAGAATTCTGGAAAAATTTACGAATTTTAGGTAACCGAAATAGATCGAATGTTTTTCCAATTAGTATCGACATGATGATCATATTTCGAAAAACTTACAAAAGTAGATTCTAACCAATCTTATGTTTTGCGTTACCTTTTATTTACATCGAAGAACTAGACTCTCCGTTCTCAATGGCAGAAATACTTTTTGCCTTAGAAAAAATAAAAAACAATAAGGCTTCGGGTTTAGATGGCATCCCAGCCCAGTTTTTGAAAAATGCCAGGTCACAATTTTTAGAACATATTATATTGTTCTTACTTAACCGAGTGTTCAAAAACGAAGAAATACCAAACAATTTCAAAGAGTCATCTATTTTAGCGATCTAAAAAAAGAGATCCTAATCTTCCCGAAAACTACAGAGGTATCTCTGTTCTCAATTCATTACGAAAACTGTTTACTCAGATGCTATATCTTAGACTTGTACCTTGGGTTGAAACAAACAACAAAATAAGTTGTTTTCAGGCTAGCTTTTGAGCTAAACTCTCTACAGTTGATCAAATGTTTACTCTAACTAATGTCGCTAAACGTTTTTTGGAGAAGAAAATTAATCTCTATGCTATTTTTGTAGATTTTAAAGCTGCCTTTGATACTTTAATTCTTTGATACTATTAACAGAAAACTATTACTTTTCAAACTAGCAGGTGTTGGATTATCAACAAAATTTTTAAGAATATATGAGAAACTTCTTTCAAATACAACAGCGGTAGTTTCTAATGGTAGAATCTCTTCGCAGCAATTTAAGACGGAAGTCGGTGTCCCCCAAGGTTGCATTTTGAGTCCTTTGCTCTTCTTACTTTTTATTAACGACGTATGAGACAGTGTTCCAGGGCGTGTATATTATCAGGTGGGTGAATACCCCAACCAACTTCGCGTGCGAAACTGGAGACAGCTAGCTAGGGACCAAGCTAGCTGGAGACGCATGTTGGTAGCGCCACCTTAAGTAAGTAAGTAAGAGTTGCAATCAAGAGATTAATTATAAAAAATGAGGATAAGGGTCGGAAACTAAACGGACCCCTGCGGCACACCAGCATTAATACTGTGAGTTTCACAATTTAATCCGTCTAAAACAACTTGTTTTGAATGGCTCAAAAAAAAACTTCTAATACAACGAAACAGTAGGTGCAGCATAACAAAAGTTAGATCGCGGAAGTAGAACGAAGTTCTGCAAGAATGTTTCTTATTGCAGTACTAAAGAAAAAAAACTAACCAAAAAGAGGACATCAGTTGAAAATGACTGTTAAAAATGGTGCATGGGTTAAAGGAATAAGAATGAGATTTTGACAAGCAAGTCAACTCTAGAGCAATTCTTCCTATCCTGAAGCAGGCTTACTTTGACAAACAATCTCTTTAAAAGATGCAATTAAAAAAAAACAGACGTATGTACCTAGAAGCGGATTCGTTTTGCAAAAAACATAATAGCTTTGAGGCCTAAGAAGGGAGTGGAATGCACTTTAAAGTATTGAAATAAAACTAAAAACTTTATTTTTAATCTGTTAAAAACTATTTTTCATTGCCTATGCTCAAACTAGGAGATGAAAGGGCTACATTTCTTGATTATGGATGGAATAATTTGGAGAAAGTTGTATATGTTGACATTCTATAGAATGTTTTTTACATTAATATATCCTTAGTTGCAGTTTGCAGCAGAATAACAACCCCTAGTAATTAGTTTTAATGTTAACGAAGCTCTGATTGATAACAAATTTTATGTTTTAAAGTGATATTCTCAAAAGCTTGACCTTAATTTTATTAAGAATCGTTCCATTGAGCCCTAGATTAAAGAGATTGGACTGAGAGCCTTTTAAAAAACGAATCTTTGTAGCATCGTCACTGAAATCTGGTACTCAACTCCTCAAACAAAAAAAATTGTCGGTAACTAGTTGGCGCTATGTAAATAAAGAATTAAATCGAGGTTTTTACAATTAAGTATGAAATAATGGGCAGGTTCATCCGACAACATAGGGGACATTTCCAGTCAACGTCATTCTTTGAACGTACATTTTGAGCAAGGCACCTACATAGTTAGTTTTTCAAGTGTCATAAATTTAAAACTTGGAACTTTCCTTCGCTAACCTCAACGTAGAGTTCATTGTACAAAAGCTAGACAAGCTACAACCCCACCACGATTAGTACATAATTTTGTATTGTAAAGAAATATTACTATAAAGTTGTGCAAAAATAAATAAATCATAGAGTAATAAAATTAAGCTTTGAGTTGAATGACTTGACTTGATAGTTAGAAAGATTTTTCTTGACTTACTTTCCAGTCAACTTTCCAACAAAGTTGCCTAAATTGGAAAACAATTTGTAGGCAGCTAACCAATCAGATGTTAGAAACTTGCCTTTCTTTCAAGGCTCTTATGTCATTTGAAGGCGCCCATTGTATTCGTACGAGTTAATTAGTCATGGCAAAACGGAAAATGGTGCTCAAAGGAAAAAAGAAGTCTGATCTTGAAAATAAAGTCAAAAGGGCGGACGGTAACAGACATTTCTAAGTTGTTAGAATGCTCCAGGAAGCTGGTTTATAACGCCCATCGTCATTTCAAAAAGTTTGGAGTGATTGAAAACATTAAACAAAACCCCTGGGCCAGAAAGACAACTACAAATGAAGATAGAATTATTTATAGGTTATCGACCAAGGATCCGTTTAGTCCAGTGCCATTCGCGAACTTTCAACGAACTAAGGAGTAAATGTTTCCTCAAGGACCATAAGACGCCGATTAAATGAAAACAATCTACGTGGGTGCTCAGAGAAAACCGCTTGTATCAAAAAAAATCTGAAATCTAAATTACAGTTTGCCAAAGCTCACCAAGACAAACAAATTAGTTTTTGGAAAAACGTGTTCTGGAGCGATGAATCCAAATTCTGCCGGTTCTGATCGGATGGGAAAAAATATGTATGGCGTCCTAAAAACAGGGAATATGATCCAAGGTACACCATTAAGACAGTGAAACACGGTGGAGGCAACGTTATAGTCTGGGCTGCTTTTTCTTGGCACGGCGTTGGCCCCATCGCAAAAATTGACACCAAAATAAACCAGAACGTGTACAGAGTTATCCCGTTGGTTTATATGATGCCCTACGCAGAAAACAATTTGCCGTTATTATGGCGAGAATGATCCTAAACACACTTCAAAGTTATAGTGAAGTGTGCCTTAGAGGTGAATAAAATTGACGTTTTGAAGTGGCCAGCACCAGCACAATCACCTGATCTTAACCCGATCAAGAATTTGTGAAATGATGTTGGACATCACATTAAGCAAAAAAAAAACAACTAATTTAAAACAATTGTGGCAGGAGATTCAAAATGCTTGGTATGCAATTCCAAAGTCACGATGTGGGGCTTTGGTTGAAAGTTTGCCAAGAAGAATTGCTTCTGTTCTGCAAAATAAAAGGTTCCCTACCAAATACTAAGAAAAACTTAGAATTGATAACGGTAAGTAATAAACTTTATCAAGAAACTGTTGAATGTGCTAAATTCGTTTCCAGGCGAAAAATTGATGTTTCTACATTCCATACTTTTTTCTTCTTACAGGTTTTAAACATATTTGATGAAGTACTATGAAAACATAGTAAATAAAATATAACTAATTTCATTATTAGAAAATAAGTTGATAATTAAATGGTTTTTATTTTCTTTAACAAGTGTGCTAAATTCTTGTCCACCACTGTATGTTTACCAAAATAATACAAAGGCATATATAAAAACAAGTGTTCTGGATTGGATTTATTATTGTTATAATTTATTATGTCAACACTTTATTTTCATTTATTTTTTCTAATTTTTTGTTTTGTTAAATTGTCATTTTAAATTCTTTTGTTTCATTTGCCAAACATTTCCAATAATACCCTATGTTTGTGTTGTGTAATCAGATATAATGATCTTAAACTTTTGTGATAAGTTAATCTATGCGATTGCTTAATATTGTACCTACTTTGCTGCAGATGAGTTCAATGTAATTTTTTTTTAATTCATTTTTATTAATTCTTTCTTAAACCTATCTTAAAGCTAGACAAAAATTCATAAAACTAGCCTAACTATCCATAACTTACAACTAACTTAATGGTCCCATACGGACACTCTAAGTTAAACTATAACACTTAAAACTAATGCCTTTCGGCCCTAAGATCTATTTTACTTCATTTTAATTTTATTTGTTTTTGTTTTTATTAGAAAATTTGAAAAAAAACTAATATCAATATCCTTTTTTATTTTTACTTACAAACTACTTAAAATTAGGTCCTTAAATAAAACTGAAAGCTAACTTAAACTACCTATTCTACCTATAAACAACTTAAAACTAGAACAACCACAGCAGCAAATCTAACTATCTAACATTTTTGTTTTTCATATTTTGTTGTCTTTTTTTTTTATTTTTCATTAATTATTTTTTTTTATTAATGCTTTTTGTTAATGTTTTTTATTATTTATTTTTTTTTTTTTTATTTTTTATATTTTTTTTTTCGTGCCACCATGCCTATTCTACTTAAAACTAAACCCTAATACTATTAAACAAGTATGTAAGTTGGCCAAGGCTTAAAACCCCATCCCGACTACCCACTATCAAGTGCCGATTGAATCCACCAAAACTGGTTCTCCTGCTTCACCCTATCAGTTCGGTCCCGTTCGGACACAGCCCTACTGAACCGAAGGAGCTCTGCTCCGCCTTGTGCCATGACGTCCCGATTGTACAGGAGTCGCCTATCCACGGTTCTTCGTCTGACGTGGTAGATTAACGGAACTGCCAATCTATCCTGTATCAGACCGCATCTATCTAAAAAGAGGAATGCCTCTGGGGGAATGAAGCCGCTCAAGCGTGCACTCTCAAAATACTCGTCGTTCGGATAGAACGCCCCGAAAATTAAATTGTTGGTCGAAGACATAGCTCTTGCAATGTGACCTCTAACGAGTTTAATCACGAAATTGTCAATTCTGTTGATTCGAGCTCCATTGTAAAGGACCTCGTTTGAATAGTAATGCACATAAGAAGATTCGGCTGTTCGATATAAGCCGGTACAGCGTCGTAAACACTGCCGCTCGAACACCCGAAACTTCTCCATCTGGGAAGGGGCAACGTTGAACCAGACAGGACAACCATAAACGATCATTGGTCGTATGAGGGCCATGTAGCAAATTACCTTCACTCTGGGGTCAAGCCGACTGCTAAAAAACAGTCGTTTCGTCAAAGCGAAAGCTCCTCTGGCCCTGGTCAGAGCAGCATTTATATGTCTGTCGAAATATAAATACTGATCTAACCAGATACCGAGGTACTTCACTACACTTTTGCTCGCTAATGGCTGCCCGTGAAGATCAACGATGACCATTTTGCGCCAATTTTTACACGTATCCCTCGTGGCCCCAGCCAACGGAGTCCGGAATAGAATTGTCTCTGACTTCTGGACATTTATTTTCAGTTTCCAGTCGTCGCAATATCGCTGAATCTTGTCGAAATCACGCTGCAAGAGAATTCTAATAACCTCAACCTTTCGGGCCGTTCTGTACGCAATTAGATCGTCGGCGTACGCAATTGCCTTAGTAAGACTACCTATCAGATGTATGCTGGTGTAAATGCTGAAGAGAATCGGCGAATTCACCGCTCCCTGTTGAAGACCATTTCTAATTGAGAATGTTGTGGTAAAAGTTACATTGCCACTTTTGACAACAAACTTTCTACCGTTAAGCATATCATAAAGTATATACAACAATGGCTTGCTTATGCCAAGCCTGCTCAGTTTTAGGTAAAGACCCTCTTACCATACGGTGTCAAAGGCCTTTTCCAAATCAACCAGAACATCACCTGTGCATTGTTGTTTTGATTTATTCCATTGGATATCAGAAACGAATTTAGACGCAGCATGAATTGTGTCATAGACCCGCCTTGAACCCGAACTGTTTATCCGGAATTATTTTGTTGTCCGCAGCCCATTTAGTCAGAGCCCTATTAATGATTTTTTCGAAAACTTTGCTGATGCTCGGAAGAAAACTTATCCACCGAAGATTTGACGGGTTGGAGTTGTCCTTTCCCTTTTTCGGGAGAGGATGAACCACAGTGGTCTTCCAATGCATTGGATAATATGCATTATTCAGCGCATTGTTGAAGAGTGTGGTGTATATGTCAATTGCTTCCATCGGTAAATGTCTTAGTACAACGTTGGATATACCATCGACACCTGCTGACTTTTTGTTTTTTATTGATTTAAAGATGAGCTGAAGCTCAACCTTCGTCACTAATAAGGGACTTGGTCCCGTTTGCTCGGCGATTATGGCATTTGCCAAGGAATCGTCATTGAACCGCATGAAACCGCGGTTCTCAGATCGCCATTGTGTCATATCATTTCGAAGGTAAAAGTGATTGAGTAGGGCTCTGTTTTCCAGGTCGTGGTTGGGGCGAATGCTTACATTCACCTTGTACACTTGCTGGAAGGCAGCTCCCACCGCCTCCACTTTTTCCTTCGGATCTTCAATTATGTAAAAGTCATCGTCAAAGATGGCTTCCTCTGGATCTATTTGCGCTGTCCTGAGTACGTCTCTGTTCTCTTCAGTTCTTTGGAGTTTAAGACCCGGAAGGTCATTATCGTTTTTTTTCCTGAATATCTTCTTGATTTTGGGGAACATACTAGGGTCACTCGAATTAACTGACCGGATCTTGCGGTCCCAGTACTTGTTAATTGATAACCTGTAGTTCTCCTTAATCAACAGATTGACATTTTTTATTGACGACTTCAGTGTCCTAACCTCCAAGTCGTGTGGGTCTGTCAGTCGCCTGTACAAGTTTTTGAGTCTTGTCAGTAAGCCACTCTTGTGCTTTCGCAGTGCGTCAATTGTCGCGTTTCTGTGAGCGTCCATTTGGTCCCGTTCTCTGTACTTTGGGATTGTCCGTTCCATCGTTCGTTTTATTGTTTCGTCCATCTGTTGTAAATGTTGGTCAATTTCTGTATTTGTCAGGTTTCTGTTGTTTGGTGGGGCTATGTCACTCGAACGAAGTTCTCTTGCTAAGGCGTTGGTGAAACGAGGCCAACGCATCTTACTGTAATTGTAAGAATGCGTTGGAACGTATTCCTCCAACTCCACGCGTTCGTTCGGAATCTGCATTACAGCAGCCAGTCCGCAGTGATCACTGTCGTACTCGACTGTCTGTAAGCAGTTTCGAGGGTGATTACCCACTTTGTCTGTTACTGTCAGTCTGGTGTCGTACAGCAAAAGATCCAGAAAGGAGCCGCTTCTTGGATATGATGGCTTTTCGGTAGCCAGCAGGTCGACGCCATATTCAACGCTGGAAAGATTCATCAAATTAAAAAGATGATTACCTCTGGGATTACTATGTTGATTTCCCCAATCTTCATGTTTTGCGTTCAAATCACCGGCCTAGATGAAATAGTTTTCTTCCAAGCTCAGTTTCAGTTCCCTAAAAACAATCTCGAGTTCTGAAGCCAAGTAAGTAACCTGCGGAGCTCCAGCCGCATAAGCCGCAATCATATACATCCGCTTCCCTTGAGTGAGAGAGATGCATACAACACAAACTTCTAGCGTCTTGAGCTTTCGCAATTCATTGTTGTATATGACTTTATAATTAATGCCTTTTCGTATAAAGAGAGCGACACCACCCCCTTGAGTGGAGTCGGGCCGGTCTCTTCTAACGATATTGTAATTTTTATGAGTCAATTTGTGTTTGTGGTTTAGCTTAGTTTCGCTAGCCATAAACACATCGGGACTGTAGTCTGTCAACAATTGGAACATATTGGCTCTTCGTTCAATCCTAATCAGTGAATTTACATTCACAGCTAGGACTTTAAGGCGCGTCTCCGGCAGCGCGCCCATTATGATCTAAATTGCGCCAGGCCAGGCAACAAAGAGTAGAGATGATCTACCCTTTTGCCTTGCTCCTTTATCTGACTTTGCAGTCCTGTTAGTTGACCTTGAATGCTCAACAACAAGGCTACAATGTCAGGCTGCACCTCTGGTGCCTTAGGCACAGGGGCCTTTGGGGCAACCGTTGGTGGAGCCTGTCTCTTCGGACGCCACCTCAACTAGGCTACCTATTAATTAGTATAAATTGTGGCTTACTGCCTTCTTAAATGAAAAACCTTACAAATGCACTTTTAATTTGAAATTATCTACTATCCACTTTTAAACACTTGTTAACTCTTTGAAAGTCAAAGAACGAGTTCAATGTAACGTTCAAAGACACGTGTTTGCGTAGTGCATGGGCCCTGCTGCACTCTTTTTTTAAATGTCAAAATGACATTTAAATACTAAAACGGGATTATTTTGACTTTAATACCTACTAATATGAATAAGTTTAAGATTATTCGTATCTAATACTCGTTTATTTTCTTGGTAAATAAATATTTTTTTAATAAAGCCGTTGTAAAGTCGTTATAACTTTATGCCTAGAAATTACGATAAATAAATAAATGGCATATGGATAGGGACAATATCTAAATTAACCTGTTAGCCCCTCTTAAGTAAAGAATAACCAAACAAATCTAATGGTTTAGGCAAATGCTGGATTTATTGAATGGATTAAAATAATTTTAAGTAATATGTGCTGCCTCCTGATTTCTGAATTACTTCAAGTAACCTGTGATGTATAGATTCATAGAACGCTGTCCGATAATTGAGCAAAACTTCGGCCCAGTTTTTGTGGTATGGCCGCCCTCCTTCGAAGAATATTCTTGAAAGACATCCTCACACGTTTTCCATGATGTTCAAGTCAGGAGAATATGGGGGATATGGTAAAACGTTCACACAATTTGCCCTGAATCCAGGCTTTTTTTGTCCATGCGGTATGTATTGGTGCATTATCTTGTTGGAAAGCTCATCGTTCCAGAGTCGATTTTAAAGTAATTTGCGTTATTTTTATTTTAGATCTTTTAATCCATCAAATCCAGCTCCACTGTCAAGTAATAGGTGATTGCTCCCCATTCCATTACACCAGGCCCGTAGCCAGGATTTCGGTTCGGGGGGGCTTGTTCAATTTCGAAGAAGTAATTCTATATACAAAAATTTAAAAAAAACTACATAAAGTAAATGTTTTATTTTTGTTTGTATTTTTTTGTATTTAATTAAATAAATAGTTTGGATTTTTTCAGCAATAAACGCCTTGTCTTTTTTTTAGACATAATGTCGATCACTTCATCTGGATCCACATCAATACCTAAGTGAACAGACAACATTGCAAGTGCGCTTAGTCTTGGATGGCCCATAACGCTTCGGGATACTGTTTTGATCCTTTTCATCGTTGAAAAGGTTCTTTCAACGCTAGCTGTTGTAACTGGTAGTGTGGCCAAAATTGTAAGCAAGTAGCTTATGTTCCTAAAGTAGGTCTTGTCACATTGAAGAGGGATCCATCGATGAAATTTTTTCGCACCAGAGTATGAAGTCCGCTTTAACAGCTGACAAGGATATTGCGTTATGGAAGTAGAGTATTAGATTTTCCATTTCATTTACTCGATTGGCGGCAGCAAAACCTGGAAGCAGAGCTTGAAACGATAGTAAAACGTCCTCGTTGACCATAAATCTGTCAGTAAGATTTTGTATAAGAGAATCTAGACAGGGAATAAGTATAGAAACTCTAAAATAGTCTTCTGGACATGATGTTTCTGGATTAGAGCGCGTTGTTTGTTTCAAAGAAAGTTTTGGAATTGTTATGCTGACTTCAAATAAATCCCTGGCAAGTTGTGATGCGGATTGAAAAGCCTGGCAGTTTCTATTATGTTCTTAAGAGAACTTAAGACTTGTTTCGTGTGATTTATTGCAGACACGAAATTTAAATATTCATTTTGAAGGAAAATTGGTAAGGGTAGCGTTAAACTAAAATGTTTTTCGCGTACCATGAGGCTTATTAGAAAATCACTTCTTTGAATTGCTGCTAACAGAGTTGATGCTTTGGAAGACAGTGCCCACTTCTTGGTGGATATTTCTTCAAGATATATTTAAAGAGCTCTACAAATGAAAGAATGCTGTCAAGCTTTTCAATAAACCTTGTTTCACAAAGGCGTAAAAGTCAGGTTTTTCTGCTTTCTGGTGCGAATTTTTTTGGATGGCGATTTGGAAAGTCTTATTTGCATTTAAATGATTGCGGAAGAAATAAGCTATTTCACTTACTACACCAAGACAATTGCGAATCGAGGGTGTTGACATGGCATTTGGATACTGTTGCCTTATCCTACTCTGTACTCCACTTAAGTGGCCTGACATATTTGCCGCTCCGTCATAACCTTGGCCAACACACTTGTTCATATAAATAAATAAATAAAATAAATAAAACCTACAAAATCTTCTCGAAGCATACTTTTCGTGGGCTCTGTACAGCAGTCAACATATCGGACACATATTGAAAGTTGCTCAGTGCCAGAAACATCCATTGTTTCATCAGCCAGAATGCTAAAACAACTCGATCTTATAACCTGGTTAGATATTTTTCTGGTGACAATATCAGAGCATATATCCAAGATTTCGTTTTGGATATCTGGGCTTATATAGGTTGCATTTTTTGAACTGGTTACGATGTGTTGTTTTAAATTCGTATCCCCAGACTTTGTCTTTTCATTTTCGTTTATTTTCTTTTTTCTTCAAACACTTTTTTTGCACAAAATAAACCAGGTTCACTCAAACTCACTTTTAACACTTATTTAAAACACGTAAAACACTTATTCGCACAAAATAAAACAGGTTGATGCAAACTCAAACAAATTGGAATCTTAAATATGTATGTATATTAAACTATACAGATAAAGTCTCCTTAACATCACACTTTTTAATTATATTATGTACCTATAATGACTTGATAGTCTCTTAAGATTAATGTGTATTTTTCTTTATTAAATAATAGTACCTAAATAGTCTCCTTTTGATGTTGCAACCAGATTGCTAAGATTTATTTTTAAACACAATTCGAACTTAAATAGTATGTGCTCTTATTTATACCTACTTGCGTATGTAAAAAAATGTATTTATGCATACAGAAAAAACATGAAATCTGCCGGATAGTAGCTCTGCTTTTCTGATGTGGCGTATGATAGATAATGCACCGTCGTTTTCAACGGGTTTCCAGCTAGATAATAATATTTGTGGGATAAACATTTATTAAAGCATCAGGATTTCAGAACAATATACATAAGTAGTGAGGAAATAATAAGAGAATATACAAATTTTTGTTCAAATATGTTTTTTAAAAATCATTTCGAGGGGAGGGGGGGCTTGAGCCCCTCTAGCCCCTCCCCTGGCAACGTGGCTCCATTACACCGCCTCCTTTGCTGTTCCATTTTTTTTTAATCTACAGGCACGCAAGGGGGTTATTAATACCCTTAATATGTTCTTAACATGAAAATGGGAGGGAAAAACTAAATTGGCCAAAGCATTTCACATTCTAGATGTACGATTTAAGAAAGAATCTCTATACTTGACAGTACGCCCGAAATTGAGCTCAATAGTAAACTGATGAGCATTCCTGGAAGTGCGAGTATTACGGCTGGATCGTTTAAAGGACGGAATGCAACTGGATAATTCGACAGAACATTGTTTGTAAAAATATCGATAAAATGAAACATTGCAGCGGTGTTCTTGTTCTAGCGACATAAGTGTTTTGATTATAGTTCTATCGCCTATCATTTTAAAGCTCTTTTTTGTATTCTATCCAAGATATTTAAACTTGATTTAAAGGCACCTACCCATATATGCGAACTATATTCAAGCTATGGGCGCATGAAAGCTTTGTAAATTACAGCCAGATCAGATCATGGGTGACAAATTTTTTGTACTGTCGGAGAAATCCTAAGCACCTGGCAGCATTTGTGGCAATATCAAATATATGGTAATTCCATGTGATACTCATACCAGGTACTGAATAGTTGAATAGTTTCCTGGATGCAAGTGCCACTCATAGATAGTGGCATCGGGGGTGTGTTACGCTTTAACGACATTAAATTTTACACGGTTTCCGACTCCCCATTGGACAATGCTGTCAAGATCAGAATTCAATGAGCTTATCATACGCTGCCGTTTAAGTTCCACATCCGAAGGACAAGAATGTGAATCTTGAAACGAGTATGCAAAGCTGAAGGAACTATCGTCACCGAAACAGTTTAATGGATTAGAAGTGGCAGACATAAGATCATTTATGAATAAGGAAGAGAGTCGGAGACAAAACGGAGCCCTGACTTGAAGTTGATTTGAGTTAAGGTGGCGCTACAGTCCGGGGCGGACCTGGGCCTCAACCAACAAGCGTCTCCAGCCAGCTCGGTCCCTAGCTAGCTGTCTCCAGTTTCGCACGCCAAGTTGGTTGAGGTCCTCTCCCACCTGGGTGCGCCACCTGAGTCGCGGTCTTCCTCTACTGCGCCGTCCCTCGGGATTGGATTCGAAGACCTTCCGGGCTGGAGCGTTGATGTCCATCCGCTCTACATGACCTAGCCATCTAAGCCATTGGACTTTGATTCTGCTAACTAGGTCAGTGTCGCTGTACAGCCCGTACAGCTCGTCGTTATATCTTCTCCTCCATTCTCCATCTATGCGTACGGGACCAAAAATCGCCCGAAGAATTTTTCTCTCGAAGCATCCTAAGACGCTCTCATCTTTCTTTGACAGGGTCCAGGCCTCAGCGCCATAAATGAGAACCGGGATGATGAGTGTCTTATAGATGGTGATTTTACATACTCGAGAGAGGACTTTACTTCTCAATTGCCTTCTAAGTCCAAAGAAGCAGCGATTTGCAAGAGTTATTCTTCGTTTGATTTCAGCGCTGGTGTCATTGTCTGCATTAATAGCGGTGCCTAGGTAGACAAAGTCCTTAACTACCTCAAAGTTATAGCTGTCCATGGTGACTTTTTGTCCAAGACGTCGTCGTTCAGTGTCCTTTTTTGATGACAGCTTATACTTGGTCTTGCCCTCATTGACCACTAAACCCATCTTCTTCGCTTCCGTCAAAATGCTCAAAGACGCTCCACTGACATCACGCTTTGATCTTCCAATTATGTCAATATCATCTGCGTATCCGAGTAATTGGATGGATCTTTGGAAGATTGTGCCTCTAGTGTTGACGGTTGAGTTTTGCACAATTCTTTCCAGAACGATGTTGAAGAAGTCGCATGACAGTGCATCGCCTTGTCTAAAACCTTTTTTGACGACAAATGCATCGGTAAGATTTTTTCCGACCTTGATAGAGCAGCGTGCATTCTCCATCGTCATTCTGCACAAACGGATAAGTTTGACAGGGATGCCAAAACTAGACATTGCTCTGTAGAGCTCTTCCCTATAGATGCTGTCATACGCGGCTTTGAAATCGATAAAGAAATGGTGGGTATCGATTTGAAGCTCCTGGGTTTTTTTCAAGATCAGCTCCAGCAGCTTTGTTTGACTTAAGTTTAGATATAGCTATCTTCACTTCGTCAAGGTCGGGTGGGCGGAATTGTTGATCTGCGTCGCCGAGGTTGAGTGGTTCTATCTCCCTTACAGCGGAATTCAGTTCGTCATCGCCCTTATATAATTTGGAGAAGTGATCTTTCCATATTCTCAGCATCGACTGTGGTTCTACTACGATGTTCCCTTGATCGTCTTTACAGGCTTCGGTTCGTGGCTGGTACCCGTGGGAGGTTTTTTTTACCTTTTGGTAAAATTTACGAACCTCATTCCTGTTGTGACATCCCTCTATCTCCTCGATCGCGCGCTTCTCATGCTCTCTTTTTTTCCTTTTTTTCCGTCTAAGAAGCCGGTGTTCCTCTCTCCTCTTCTGCTCGTAGAGCTCGCGAGCAGCTCTCGTCCTTTTGTGCAGCGCCGTTTTGTATGCCTCTTGTTTCGATGCGTGCGCTTGCCGGCATTCGTCGTCAAACCAGGGGTTTCGCTGTGGTGGCCGTGTGAAACCTAGCACTTCAGAGGCGGCATCTCTGATGGCTGCAAGGCAATGTTGCCACTGGTTTTCAATGCTTAATGCAGGAATTGTAGCCGTCTAACGTCGAATCTTCTCACAGTACTTCCTTGTTTTGGCTTGGATCGGGATATCCGTAGCCGTACCTTGGCTACAACGAGGTAGTGGTCCCAGTCAATGTTGGCCCCTCGGAAAGTTCGGATATCGTGTATACTGGAGAATTGTCGTGCGTCGATCGCAATGTGGTCAATCTGGTTGACAGTTGATTGATCAGGAGATTTCCATGTCCCCTTGTGGATATTAAGATGCGTGAACTGCGTACTAGCTACCAGAACGTCTCGCCCCGCAGCGAAATCGACCAGCCTGAATCCGTTGTCGGAGGTAGTGTCGTGCAGGCTGTATCTCCCGATTATGCCACCAAAGATGTCTTCTCTTCCTAGCTTGGCATTAAAATCTCCTAAGACAATTTTAATGTCATAGCCAGGGCACTGCTCATATGTCTTGTCCAAGAGCTCGAAGAACATATCTTTGGTGTCTTCGTCTTTCTCCTCTGTTGGGGCATGCGCGCATATTAGGCTTATGTTGGCGAATTTAGCCTTGATGCGGATTGTCGTGATGCGCTCGCTCACACTGTTGAAACTCAAGACTTTTTGCCTGAGCCTAGTTCCAAGAACAAATCCACACCCAAATAGACGCTGTCTTTGTTCTCGGTAGCAGTCGCCGTAGTAGATATCGCAGTCTTTTAGTTTACGTTTACCCGATCCATCCCATCGCACTTCTTGGATGGCTGTAATATCTGCCTTGCAGCAGTTTAGGGCTTCCGCTAATTGTTCGGCTGCACGTGGTCTGTTAAGGGACTTAACATTCCACGTACATATCCGAAGTTCGTTGTCCTTATTTCGTTTGCGTGGGTTGTCAACAGTGAATCCGTCCGTATCCGAGGCTTGTTGTTGCTTCGAAACTATGATGTTTTTACGTGGCCAGGAAGTCACCTCGACGGCACAACCCCCAATCTGGAGGGCCAGATCCTTAGTATAACTCCAAGGAAGGGGAGCCGGATGAACCGCTCCTTATAGGCCTGGGCTCCGAATATGTCGAAGAAGCCCTATAAGGTGTTCACTAAGTAGTTCGACCTTACTGGAACTGTAGACGCCACCGTTGATTCTATCTCGAGAATTCGTCCGCTGCCGCCTGGATAAGGAGAGGTGCCTTAGTGGGAACACCTCTCTCCCCTCTCTCGTTTGCTGCCCCCAACAACTTTCCACTGGGGTTGGAACCCCATCTCCAGTTGAGGTACTAGGCACCCGATGTTCACCGCGGGGAGGTGAGAGTAGGAGTTGATAGACAGAGGTGGCTTTTGAGAAAAACCTGTGGACGCTTGTGTCCTCTTGAATGCACATGTCTACCATTTGAACATCGCCCTGACTTGAAACCATCCAATAAAACATGTATTGGATAGCTCTCGCTATAGCCCACCTTTCCTGAAATTAAGTGGCTTTCTTGGCTCTCCCTTTGTGTTTTTTTTCCAAAACCTCTCTGTATCCTTGAGGTAGTTGAATAAGACATTTGAACTTCTTCTAATTTCTATATATAAATAGGATGGTTTTGCCGAGATACCGGTGAGCTCGAATTCGGCCTATTTCCTCCTTGGTTGGAACCTTAACTCTGATTTAAAAAAACCGCTAATAGGTAAATTTAGATTTTGCCAATATTCATATGACACAAAAAGAGGTACTTTTTAGGATCATCTTTGTAAAAACCGTCATAAAACTTGTATTTATCAATTTAATTGAAAAATTTGTACTTGCAATATAAATTTTATACATACCTCATTCATTCAAATTTTTTTTTTAAAAAACCCTAAGGATTTAAGAATGATGTTCAAATGGTAGACATGTGCATTCAAGAGGACACAAGCGTCCACAGGTTTTTCTTAAAACCAACCTCTGTCTATCAACTCCTACTCTCACCTCCACGTGGTGAACATCGGGTGCCTAGTACCTCAACTGGAGATTGGGTTCCAACCCCAGTGGAAAGTTGTTGGGGGCAGCAAACGAGAGAGGTGGGGAGAGGTGTTTCCACTAAGGCACCTCTACTTATCCAGAAGGCAGCGGAGGAATTCCCGAGATGGAATCAACGGTGGCGTCTACAGTTCCAGTAAGGTTGAACTACCTAGTGAACACCTTATAGGGCTTCTTCGACTTATTCGGAGCCCAGGCCTGTAAGGAGCGGTTTTATCCGGCTCCCCATCCTTGGAGTTATACTTAGGATCTGGACCTCCAGATTGGGGGTTGTGCGTCGGGGTGACTTCCTGGCCACGTAAAAGCTTTCAAAGTTGCGAAGCAACAACAAGCCTCGGATATGGATGGATTCACTGTTGACAATACAAGCAAACGAAATAAGGACAACGAACTTCGAATATGCACGTGGAATGTTAGGTCCCTTAACAGACCACGTGCGGCCGAAGAATTAGCGGAGGCCCTAGAACGATATAAAGCAGATATCACCGCCATCCCGGAAATACGATGGGAAGGGCCGGGCAAAATGAGGATGAAAAACTGCGATATCTACTATGGTGACTGCTACCACGAAAACCAACAGCGCTTATTTGGATGCGGATTCGTCATTGGAGCCAGACTTATGCAAGAAGTCTTGAGCTATAGGTGCATCAATGAGCACCTCATGACCATACGCATCAAGGCTAAATTCGGCAACATTAGCCTGATATGCGCGCACGCCCCCACAGAAGAGAAATACGACAACACCAAAGATATGTTCTTCGAGCTCTTAGACAAAACATATGTATGAGCAGTGCCCTAGCTACGATATTAAAATAGTCCTGGGCGATTTTAATGCCAAGCTAGGAAGGGAAGACATCTTTGGTGGAATAATCGGGAAGAACAGCCTGCACGACAACACTTCCGACAATGGATTCAGGCTCATAGATTTTGCTGCGGGGCGAACCGTCATGGTAGCCAGTACGCGTTTTCCACACCTCAACATCCACAAAGGAACTTTTACTTCTCCAGATCAATCTACCGTCAACCAGATTGACCATATTGCGATCGACGCCAGACACGCTTCCAGCATTATGGATGAAGGAACTTTCCGAGGAGCTAACATGGACTCGGACCACTACCTCGTTGTAGCCAAGGTAGCACTTCGGATTTCCAGACCCAAGGCAAAACAGGGAGGTGCTGGGAGAAGATACAACGTCGAACGGCTACAATCGCCAGAGATCGCCAAATTCTTTTCCGACCGAGTGACAAGTAACCTATCTCGAAGTTCTCTGCCGCCAACACAATGTATCGAAAACCAGTGGCAACATTGCCAAGATGCAATCGAGAAGCCACCTCTGATGTGCTGGGTTTCAAACAGCCACCAACAAGGAACCCCTGGTTTGATGAGGAATGTCGGCAGGCAAATGCAGCCAAACAACAGGCACGCAAAGCGGCGCTGCATAAAAGGACGAGAGTTGCTCGTGAGCTCTATGAGAGGGAGAGGCGAGAGGAACGCCGACTTCTCAGAAGGAAAAAGAGAGGGCATGAGAAGCGTGCGGTCGAAGATGTTGAGAGGTATAAAAGCAGGAATGAGGTTCGAAAGTTTTATGAACAGGTGAAACGAAATTCACAGGTACATAAACCTAGAACCGAAGGCTGCAAAGACGAAAGTGGAAACATCATAGTGGAACCGCAGTCAATGCTGAGGATATGGAAGGACCACTTCTGCAGACTGTAAAACGGCGATGAAGAACTGAATTCCGCTGTCAGGCAGGATGATCCATTCAATATAGACGACAATCCCGTCCTCCCGACTTAGACGAAGTAAAGATTGCCATATCTAAGTTAAAGTCTAATAAAGCCGCTGGAGCAGATGGCTTGAATGCCGAGCTCTTTAAAGCAGCTGGCGATAAGTTGGTTAGGAGCATGCACCAACTTATCTGTAAGATATGGTCGGAAGAAAACATGCCCGATGAATGGAACCTCAGTATTGTTTGCCCGATCCTGAAAAAAGGAGACCCTTTAAACTGCACCAACTATAGAGGAATAAGTCTACTTAACATCGCCTATAAAATCTTCTCTGCCATAATATGTGAACGTCTAAAGCCCATCGTCAACAACCTGATAGGTCCTTATCAGTGTGGTTTTAGACCAGGAAAGTCCACAGTTGATCAAATATTCACATTACGGCAGATCCTGGAAAAAACTCAAGAGCACCAAATCGACACCCACCATCTTTTCATCGATTTCATATTTCGAAAGCTGTCAAGTTTCTTTCGTCGCAAAGCAATTTTTCCCGCGGCTATTTTAATTTTTAATTTTTGTATAAATTAAAGTAAACGAACAATTCATAAATTTCATTTAACAAACGAATTAAAATAAGATCTCTCGTTCAACTAAAAAAAAAATACAAAATTCCTTAAATTACGTCTTAAACACCAAATTCACAAAAGTGCTGATGTCAGGCTCAAACAAGAGACCTTTGGAAATGTCACCGGAACAATTAAACGCTAATAAAAAAAGCAACTGTGATACCATGTCGGTCGCCGAAATGTCTGTGCCTGCACTAGAAAATTTGCTTGTTACTCTACTTGAAAAAAAAACTATCTGATCTCCCAAAAAAGAAGGACTTTGATAGTATGTTTCAGCAGATACATAATCTACAAACTCAAAATGAACTTCTTTCTAATGAAGTGTTGGCTGTCAGAGAAAAAAACATCATTTTGGAAAGAAAAATGGACTACATGGAAAAGCAATACAAATCCAATCACATCATTTTTTCTATACCAAATAATTTGAAAGAGAACCCAACAGAAACAATTAATCGATGCTCGAATCAAATTTTAGACCGCCAAGACATAACCTTCGAAGACGTCACAGAGCTCCCTTCAAGAGGAAGTCAAACTCGGTTGCTGGTGAGAACAGGAAACAACAAAATAACCTCACAAATCTTCAAAAATTCTGGCAGATTGAAGGGAACCGGTGTTTACATAAATCCTGACTACACACGAGATGACCAGAAAAAACGTCAAATTTTGTTGCAAATAAGACATGCTATCAAAAAAAAACACCCATCGGCTAATCCTCTGGTCCGTGGCCTCAAACTGCAAGTAAACAATAAAACCATAAACTGCGCACATGATGGAAAACTTTATTGTGACAAGGATGGAGGTACTGAGAGAGATATTTGGAGAATTACATCTTGATGAGTATAAAAACAAAAATAAATCAAATCTTTCGAATACTCAAGTCAACTCGTCAAACGAAAATTCACGATCAACAAACTTCATGTCAACGTCAACAGCAGCTGTCACTCCAGGGATGTCATCAACTCTGCCATCCGGCAGCCACCAAGAAAAACAATGAAAAAGTGTTGCCGTCTGTCAAAAAGCAAGTAGTACCAACAAAAGTAGTAAAGTAAATAATAGCGAAAAAAATGAAATTATAAATATTAACTTATTAGCTTATAATGTTGCTGGGCTTAGTAACAAATTATTATTTGTAGATTTTTTCAATTTTGTAAAAAAACATGATATATTTTTTCTGTTCGAAACATTTATAACGAGTGAAAAATTTGAACAATACTCTAAATATTTCTCTGGATTTGAATTGCGTTGGGTATCAGCAATACAGTCAACTAAATTTGGAAGAGCTAGTGGTGGACTTTTATACGGTTTTAAAAAGGAAAAAATTAACGCTGTTTTTGTAGATGTCAACAACATACCTTGTGTTAAAATACTTTGCACAAACTTAACTTTTTTTGTATTACCCACGTACCTTAATTGTAATAATTGGGAAAATGACTTTTTTGCTCTAGAAGACGTTTTAAATTCTTCGCTTGTCCAAAATGTTTTGCTTATAGGAGACGTTAACGCCCGAATAGGTTCAAACCAAATTATTCCAGCAAATTTCCATCTGAATTCAATACCTTCCCAGTTTCTTGAAACCCGATCTTCTAAAGATAAAACAATTAATAAAAATGGACGTCTATTTTTAGATTTATGCCAAACACATGATCTGTTTATCCTTAACGGTTGCTCCAATCATGATAGTAATGGGGAGTTTACTTTTATAGGGGGAGCGGGAAAATCAGTGATTGACTTTTGTACTGCATCAGCGGAATGGAGAAATCGTATTTTGTCTTTTAAAGTTGAGTCACAGATTTTCTCTGATCACATGCCCTTGGTTGTCCAATTTACACTAAATAAAATCTCAAACTCAAATTACTCAGAAATCACCCTACCACCCAAAATTATTTGGAAAGAAAGTAAAAAAGAAAACTACCAAACAAAAATTTTGCATGAACTTCAGAAACTAACTGATACTTCTTTAGTTTTCGATACAAGTTCAAGACTAGACTCTCTTTGTAAATGTATAAAAGTTGCTACCTATATAAGAAACAACAGAAAAATTGTCAACTTCAAACAAAAATGGTTTGATAAGGACTGTTTGAATGCAAGAAATAATTCCTTCGATCTTTTAAAGAAATCAAGAAAACAAAATTTAAATGAAACAGCCACCAAACAGTATATTTCAGCAAATAAAGCTTACAAGGATTTGTGCAGATCAAAACGCCAGGAATATTATACATTAGTAGCACACGAACTTTCAATGATCAAAGATAGTAAAAGTTTCTGGAATAATATAAAAGAATTGAAAGGATCTAAGCTTATTTGCGGAACAAACTTGAAAGCGAGTTGTCTAGCTGATTATTTCAAAAATTTACTCAATCCTGATCCAATCTCGAATCATTTTTCTTTTGCGGAACCTTTAATTTTAGATCAAACTCTCGATTGTCAAATTTCAATAATTGAAATCCAAACTGCAATCCATTACGCAGCGAACAACAAAGCCCCAGGTCCTGATAGAATAAGCAATGAGTTTTACAAAAATGCGCCTGTTGATTTTGTATATGAAATTCTTCACCTTTTTAATAATATTTTCAATACCGGAAAGGTTCCACAAGCTTTTCAAGATTCTCTGGTCTATCCAATTTTTAAAAAAGGCGATGTTAACCTAGCAAATAATTATAGAGGGATATCGTTTATGAATTCTATTGCGAAGCTATTTGCATCTGTACTCCTTAGTCGCATCAACATTTGGTTAGCAAATAATGAAGTGCTTAGTGAATACCAATCAGGTTTTCGTAAAGGCTACTCCACAGTTGATAACATTTTTACATTAAACTCAATTTCGCAGTATTTCCTTCGGCAAAAAAGAAGTTTGTACATATTTTTCGTGGACTTTAAAGCTGCTTTCGATTCGATAGACCGACAAGCATTATTTTATAAGCTATCACAAAAAGGACTGTCGACGAAACTTCTTTTGGTCCTGAAAAATATGTACAAAAATACTCGCTCAGCGGTTTGGGATGGGAAAGATATGTCTGAATGGTTTGAGACTACATCTGGTGTCAAACAAGGTTGTCTTTTAAGTGCAGTTCTCTTTGCTATATTCATTGATGATATATCAATGTATCTGCCCGCTGGAATAAGTTTTGCAGGTCTAAACGTTAAGGTACTCATGTACGCAGATGACATTGTACTTTTAGCAGAATCGCCTCAAAGTTTACAACTTATGATAAATAAGCTAGTTGATTTTTGTAGAGTCTGGAAATTAACGGTAAATCTAGAAAAATCTAAAGTAATGATAGTAAGAAATATACAATCAAAACTTAAATCGAATGAAAAGTGGTTCTTTAATGGTGAAGCCATTGAAATAGTGACAGAATACAAATACCTTGGAATACTTTTGAAATCTAATATGAAGCTAACCTCACATCTCGAAAAAAAACTGATTGCATCAAAAAGTATGATTAACGCGTCATGGAAAGATGTTATGAGCAGTAAAGATGTACCAACCTCAGCCAAGTACAAGGTATTTTATGCTGTAATGTGTTCCGTTATGTGCTACGGTTGTCAAACATGGGGATATCAGTCACACGAAGAAGTAGAAAAACTTCAACGTTACTTTCTCAAACGGCTTTTCTTCTTACCATCCAATATTCCAAACTATGTTCTTACACTTGAAACCGGCCTTCCTGCTCTTTTTATTCATACTCTAAAACTCCACTTTGACTACATTTTGAAAGTACTGGCATATACACCAAATAGAATTCAATTGTCAATAGCAAAGTACATCATCGATAACAAAGTGGAGTGGATAGGAGAATGGAGAGAATGGGCAACGAAGTGTGGAATTGAGCTAAATTTTCAATATACTAACATAATCTTGCTAAAAGAACAACTCTACGGGTTATTACAGGCTGTCGACATCTACCAGCGTAATGAAAATTTACAAAAAATGTCATCTTCAATCAACAGAGTCATTTACCCCGATTTAAATCACAATATTTTAAATAACTATTTTAGTGATGAATACAGTACAAAGGAAATTTCTTTAATCTGTAAAGCAAGAAGTGAGCAACTTAATTTAAACGGCTCACCCTATAAGGGTTCACCCACTACACATTGCACCCTTTGTAATTTGAATTCAAAAGAGGATACTTTTCATTTTTTATCAATTTGCCCAGTCTATAAAGAACTTAGAGTCCTCTACTTCGGGAAACCAACTTTAACTATGGAGCAAACGTTAACAATTTTAAACGGTGAAAATTGGAAAAACCTAACCATTTATCTTGAAAAATCAATCTGTTACAGAGAAATGATTATAACAGAATTTTCTTAATACTTAAATTAAAAACAGTACAATTATATATCATGTTTTTATAATTACTAGTATATTATTGTTGTATATTATCTATTTTTTTAATTATTATTTTAAATAACTAAAATTTTGTTTTAACTAAACTAAAAGTCTGTACATAATGCTTAAATTAATGGGTTCAAAAACCCGTATTTTTGTTTTAGCCAAACTAAAAGCTCTTTTTTTTTGTAATCTTGAAACCAAGTTTTACTCAATTTTATTTTTATTTTTGTTTTTACCAAACTAAAAGCTGTTAATCCATATGTCCAAAATATTATGTATTATCTAATAAGTAATTTATTTTTGTTTTAGCTAAACTGAAAGCCCTATTTGCATATTTATATAATTTTTGCAATTGTTCATTTACATTTTGTTAAATAGTAAACATTTTCTTTGTACACAATTTGAAAACACATAGTCAATCTGGCAGACGGCATTGCCACCGCCAAAACACTTTTATTACCAAATTTAAATGTTATTCAATTGTAACGGAAACTATTGTATTTAACAATTTTAAGTAATAAAAAACATCTATCTATCTATCTATCTATCTATCATCGATTTCATGGCCGCATATGACAGCATCTACAGGGACGAGCTGTATAGAGCCGTGTCTAGTTTTGGCATCCCTGCCAAACTCGTCCGTTTGTGCAGGATGACCATGGAGAATTCACGCTGCTCCATAAATAGGAAACAACTTAACAGAACCTTTTGATGTCAAAAAAGGTTTTAGACAAGGTGATGCGCTGTCATGCGATTTTTTTAACATCGTGCTTGAAAGAATAGTGCAGAGCTCACACGTCAACACTAGAGGCACTATCTTTCAAAAGTCTGTCCAATTACTGGCATATGCTGATGACATTGACATAATCGGAAGAACTCAGCGTGATGTCGATGGGGCTTTTGTGAGTATTGAGGCAGAGGCGGCAAAAATGGGTTTAACGGTTAATGAGGGCAAAACAAAGTACATGCTGTCGTCTAGAAAGGACATACAACACCGACGTTTTGGTCAAAACGTCACAATCGACAGACGTAACTATGAGGTAGTCAAGGACTTCGTCTACCTAGGCTCCGCTGTAAACGCAGAAAACAACACCAGCGCTGAGATCAAACGCAGAATAACTCTTGCTAACCGCTGTTTCTTTGGACTAAGAAAGCAATTGAGTGGTAAAGTCCTCTCTCGAGGGACCAAAGTGTTGCTATATAAGACCCTTATCATCCCCGTCCTGCTATTCGGTGCAGAAGCATGGACCATGACAAAAGCGGATGAAAGCACCTTGGGTAGCTTCGAGAGAAAAGTTCTTCGTGTGATCTACGGTCCCGTACAGCGACGTATACTTAGCAAGAAGAGTAAAAGTCCAACTAAGACTAAGATGGCTGGGTCACGTAGAGCGCATGGAAACCAATGCTTCGGCCCGGAAAGTCTTCGAATCCGCACCCACAGGACAGCGCAGTAGAAGAAGACCGCGGATCAGGTGGCGCGCACAAGAGGAAGGTGACCTCACCCAACTTGGAGCGCGAAACTGGAGACATCTAGCTAGGGACCGAGCTATATGGAGAAGTTTGTTGGGTGAGGCCCTAGTTCACACAGGACTGTAGCGCCACCTTAAGTAAGTAAGTAAGGATTTAAGAATTATCGGCAAATGAAAAACCAAAAAAGGTTGTCCCTATCCATGTGACACGCAGTGTAGACACAAAATAAATTGATTTATTTTAAACATGGAAAACCCCATTAAACACTTTGCAGCTCAGCTTTTAAGTAAAACACACAATAAATATTATTTTAATGAAAGTATTTTTTATTTAACTATTTAATGTATATCATTTTCAATATATGTATATATATTGTACACATTATTTTTTAACAATAGTAAGTACATTAATTAATAATATGTTTTCTTGAATTTATGGTATGTATTTTTGTAATATACTCGTACTAGGTCAAATTTATTTTTTATTTTTATTTTATTATTATTATTTTATTATTTATAAAAAAATTGTTTTATGTATGTATATTAGCAAAGAATTGTTTGTTTTATAATAATTTAACTATTTATCATATATTTTTTTGTTTTGTTTATAAATTTCATGCATTCATGCATCATGCACCATATCCAGTTTTATTTTGTTGTTGTTGTTGTTGTTTTATTTTAAATTTCTATTTTTTGTTAAATATATATTATTATAATATTTAATTTAATTTAAATATATTAAATAAAATAACTATCATTTTACTATTCATCTATTTATTTATAATTTCTAAATACCCATGGTCAATGGAATTTTAATTTCAAAAATTGAAACTCAATATTGTATAAACAGAGAGATTTTTTAATTACATATTAATTTATATATAATTAATGTTTTTTTGTTTAAATCAAGCAACAAACTGAGTTAATATTATTTGCCTTACATTTGACATCTTTACATGTTCTTTTTTAAAGAATTGTGTTTTAATTATTCGTTGTATTTCTCAATCAGTTTAAAAAAATTATTTTCTTAAAAAGTAGATAATAATTGTTTTTTTGTTTGTTTTTTTTTTTTTAATTTAAAATTATGCTGGTTTGCAATAATTTCAATTATTATGTCACAATATTTGTTGTAATATGTATACGTTTATATATGTTTTAATTTGCAAAAATGCACACTTTTTTTTATATATATTTGTATATATATGTATGTATGTTATGTATGTATATATGTATGTATTATTTATTTATTTTATTATGTATTGTATAACAAAAAATTATTTCCAGAACAGAATTAGCCAACAAAATATTTAAAATTTTCTTTTTTTAAATAGCTACGAATTTGACTTAAAAATCTAATAAATATTAAGGCAATACACTGGAATATGCTATTAAGACGTTATTTTGTTTTGTTTTCAATTTATGTAATTTAAAATGTTTAATTATGTTTTTTTTTAATGTTTTGTTGTTTTTTTTTGTTTTTTAATTTCAAGTAACCGTATAATGCTTAAAAATTAGTAAGTAAATTTATATTCAAAATTTAATTAACTCTTACTTATTAAGTTTGTTTTAAAGCTTTCTTTAAATCTAAAAAGAGTCGTGTTTTTTTTATAATAATATATAATAAACAAATATTGTTCACATAAATATATATAAAACAATAAAATATTTTTTTTTTTTTTTCTCTAAATTTGATTTATAGCATATTTGCGATATTTTTATTTTTTGAATAAGTTGTAAGAAGTTTGTTTTCGAGAAAAGAGTAGAAACTTAGTAAGAGTAGAAATTGTTCTACTTTAGGTACGCTCCCTTACAAAATGTGTACTTTTATTTTGTTTTGTTTTTAATTAAAGGAACATATTAATATTTGTTTATATATTTTATTTCTTTTTTTAATTTCTATTTTTGTTTGTTGTTTTTTTTTTAATGGTATAACAATTATGGCATATTTTGATAAGTAAAATAAAGTGTACCTATACGTATTTTATTTATATATTATATATGTATTTGTCTTGTGCAACTAAATCTTAAATTTAATAATATTTAGTAACATATTAAAATAAAATATATTTTGATAAATTATTTTCAATGGTAAATCTTATTCACAATTGGTCCACTTTAAAAGTTTCATTGAAAACAAACTTAATTAGGAAATTAAACTTTTGTAAATCATTACTTATTATAGGTAATTAAAGTTAATTAAAATAAATATTTGTATATAAAAAGCAACAATGCAGATAATTAAGTTTGGGTGGCAATTATTTGATTATGATTTTTCAATTTTTTTGTTGTTAAATATTTTTTTTTAAAATTAGTTTTTCATAGTATTCACACAAATTGATTATAAATATATGATGAATTGAATTAATTTAAGTTGAAGGTATTTATAATATAAATGGAGTGGAGTAAATATTAATTTCACAATTTTTAGGAATTAAAACGATTGAATATGGTTGGTTGGTGCTTTGAAAAAAAAATAAGCAATTTAAACAAGAGGTGCATAAGAAAATATTATATTTTTCGATGTTTTTAAAAGATATCAATTAATTATATTGTAATTGTTTAAAAAATTAAAACACACAATAAGTAAAACCGAGAAGTTTATCTATGAAATTATAGGGAGAATTAATATTTTAAGAAGCAGAATTTTTGTGGGGAGCGCCCACTCAAAAATGTATCTCCACTTTAGGAAATCTTTTTATAAATATTTAAATTTATATTAAAGCAAATATTTTTGTAATATAAATACAAAAATTTGTTCATACTCATAGGCCCGCAACTTTCCATTTTTATTACAAAAATAATTTGTTTTTCTTTAGATAATGAATGTAATGTCAAATTTCCAAAATTAACCTGCAATTATACAGCCCTATTCTGCTATTCATCGGGGGGAATTTTTCTTGAATTTTCACTAATCATTATTCTACTATTCATTCGAAGTAAATCTGTGAAGTATGTCGGTAACGTCGGTAATATTGCTCTCTATTCTTTTATTCACGTGAACGCATTTTACTATACAATTCAGATCCGAATGTGAAATGTAGCGGATTTTTCATTTGATGTCTGGATTGTTAATTGTTGTTAGCAAAATGTACAGCTGTGTTCAAAATAATAGCAGTGCTTTTACAAAATTTGCTCAAGTATTTTTTTTACCATGCGCATACTGGTAATGGGCCCATTTCTCTACCGGTAAGTATAACAGGACATTAAAGATGATAAAATAATGAACTGGTTTGCAATTCATAACCGTTTACATTTGTAACCAGAGATCAAATGATCTTTACTCTCAATCAGGCTATTCAAAATAATAGGAGTGTGAGTTATATTGTACGTAAAAAAAAAATATCAAAAACTCGGCCGCTCGTTTGAAATTTGAAAGAAGCCATGCTAATTGGCCTGCAGAGAAATGGCGAAACATTTTGTGGACTGACGAGACCAAAATTGTTTTATTCGGTGGAACTGGCTCTAGGCAATACGTTAGACGTTCAGAAAATTCCGAGTTTAAGCCTCGGTACACCATTAAAACGGTAAAGCATGGAGATGCTAAAGTGATAGCATGGGGCAGTTTCTTATATGCTGGTGTTGGCCCCATACTTCAAATCATTGGCACGATGGACCAGCGCGTTTATGTGAATATAATATCCAGTGTGATGCTACCTTATGCGAGTTGGAATATGCCGGTTAAATGGGTATTTCAACAAGACAACGACCCGAAACACACCAGTAAGTATGCCAAGGAATAGTTTCGGGTCAATGGGGTTGAGGTCATGGACTGGCCAGCTCAGTCGCCTGACCTCAATCCCATAGAAAATTTATGGGCAGATGTGAAAAAGGGTGTTTCTCGACGAAGACCCTTGAATTCGAGGCGGTTGTGGGACGCAGTTGTAATAAGCTAGCTAATGTACACATACCTTAATGTAAAATAGTTAAGATTAAGAATGCAAGCATAATGTTAAGATTAAGAACGCAAACATAATGTATTCCTACACCTGAAAGAAGAAACTACTTTCTTGCTCTTGTCTGGATTAAGATCATTCTATTCTCGACCGCTGTTAAGATAAGATAACCTCATATAATAAGTTTGTATTTTATAATTAAATTATTAGTGTTTTATTTCATTAACAATTAACATAATTGTTACATGGTGTCAAAAGTGGGATACATACAAAAAAAAAAAACACTCAATAACAACAGCAACTACCGGAGGAGTATTAAACAAACAAAAGAAAAAGTATCGCGTCGCTGTACGTGTATTTTTTTTTTGTTACTTGGAAATCAACTTTTAGAATCAATGACGTCATCTGACCGCGTGCCTGCTGAGCTAGATTGCTCACATTTGGGGAAACAGTGGCCAAGCTGGAAACGTACATTTCTAATGTACATGATGGCCACAGGAAAAAACGAGGAAAGCGAAACAAAAAAAATTGCAACATTCCTATGGCTTATAGGTCCAGCTGCAATGGAAATTTATACCACGTTGTTCCCAAATGATGGCACAACTGATGGAATACTGGGAAATCAAAATGCTGTGGCTCCAGGAAACGAACAAGCAGGCGAAGGCGAGAATCAAGCAGAAGAGCGACAGTCACGCACACTTGAGGAAATCATAATTGCTTTCGACCGCTACTGCATTCCAAAAAAAAATGTAACAATGGAGACATTCAAGTTCAACCAAATATTGCAGAAAGAGAAGCAGTCATTCACTGACTTCGAAACTGAAATCAGGAAACAAATTCAGTTCTGCGAATTTGGTTGTGCTTGTGGTGTCTCCTACGAAGAAAAAATGATAAAGGACAGAATCATCATCGGGGTCTATGACAAAAAGCTGCAGCTTAAGCTCCTGGATGGGAGGGATGAATCACTGCAAAACGTGATTTCAGTTTGCAAGGCGTTCGAGGCAGCAAATGCTAACAAAGTTTTGCTTGATAGAGGTGCCATCGCTCAAAAGGCATACAGTGTGGAACAACAACAAATCAGCGCTATAAATCGACGATGCTACAACTGTGGGGACGACTTCACTCCTTCACATCTTAGAAGCTGCAAAGCAAACGGGGTAACTTGTCGATGTTGTGGAAAGCAGGGGCACTATCAAAGGTTGTGCAAATCAAAAGGAAAACAAGGGGAGCAAACTGGATATCATAAGGAAAACAAAAAGCCAGACAACTACAATAAAGGAAAGCCTTCGGTTCACTCTTTGCAATACTGGGGTGACTCATCAGGTAAATTACAAAGCAATGTTTTTGATAGTTCTTATTATTTAAATGAAAAATGTCACTATAGAATAAATTCGAATATCTTTGGAAAAAAAGAGCAATGGAAAAAAACATTCTTGATAGGGAATGAACACATCACCTTTAAACTTGACACTGGATCTGATGTCAATTGTATACCGGTTTATTTAACAAAAAAACTTGACATTGAATTAAAGTATAAAAACGAACTTAATAATTTGCTAATCTCTGATTACAATGGTAATAAAATTAATGTATTTGACATAGTAAAGCTTTCGTGTTATGATTTAGAAAAAAAAACTGAACACTCTTCTCACTTCTATGTCGTTGATGATAGTCATGAGCCATTGCTTGGCTTGGAATCGTGTAGGGAGTTTGGGTTGGTAAAACGAATTGATGTTGACGCTGTCATGTCTTCATCACTGGCATGCACTGAATTCATAAAAACTAATGGGGATGTTTTTGGTAGTGTTGGTAAGTTTCCGGGAACCAATTCAATTAAATTGAAAGAAAATTCTAGGCCATCGTTGCACTATAAAAAAAGAATACCACTTAGTCTACTAGATAAACTTAAAGCAGAAATTGAAAATATGTTGCGGGAAGGTATAATTTCTGTAGTAAATTATCCAACTGAATGGGTAAATAATCTTCAAATAGTAGAGAAACCAAATGGGAAGCTTCGGATATGCCTTGATCCAAAACCACTTAATAAATGTATTCAGCGCGAACATTTTCTAATTCCTACAATCGATGACTTCACGTCCAGGCTGGCAGGAAAACGTGTGTTTTCTGTATTGGATCTTTCTAATGGGTTTTGGCATATGCAATTGGATGAAGTTAGTGCTGATCTTACAACATTTATGACCCCATTTGGGAGATATAAGTTCAATCGTGCACCATTCGGACTTAATAATGTTCCTGAAATGTTCCAATGCAAAATGGTTCAAATATTTGGGGACATCCCAGGAACTATGATTTATTTTGATGATATAGGCATAGCTGCTGAAAATGAAAGTGAGCATGACAAAATAATGGGAATGGTACTAGAACGTGCGAGGGCTAATGGAATTAAGTTTAATCGAGACAAAATTCAGTACAGGGCAAACCAAATTAAGTTTATGGGACATATTTTGTCATATGGGAAAATTCAACCGGAAATCAAGCATCTCGATGCAATTTTAAATATGGAAAAACCTAAATGTAAGCAAGACATTATGCGATTATTGGGTCTTTTTAAATACTTAGCAAAATTTATTCCTAATCTATCAAAGCTTACTGCCAAGTTACGTGAACTTACTTATAACAACGTTGAGTTTAAGCTTACAGCTGAACATGAGGAAGAAATAAATAAGCTATTGGGGATTATAACTTCTGATCCCGTCTTAGCAATTTATGATGCAAATAATCCTGTCGTGATACAAACAGATGCGTCCAAGGATGGATTGGGTTGTGTCTTGATGCAACTAGGGCATCCTGTCGCATTTGCATCTCGCACATTGAGTACCAGTGAACAGAAATGGTCACAAATAGAGAAGGAGCTTTTAGCTATACTATTTGCTTGTACAAAGTTCCATTTTTTTGTTTATGGACGTGAATTTACAGTTCAAAGTGACCATAAACCACTAGAAACATTAGTCCGTAGAGACATTGATGGTGTATCACCACGATTGCAACGTATGTTTATGGCACTCTTGAAATACCCTAAAATGGAAGTAGTTTACAAACCTGGCAAAGAAATGCTGGTAGCAGACTGTTTATCGCGTGCACAACTAAGTTGCTGTGGGGAAATCGAAAACTTAATGGGAATAATTCACACTGTAACTAAGTCTGCATGCCTATCGATGGCAAACTATGACCTTTACAGTTCTGTTTTAAAACGTGATGAAGAATATTCGAAAATAGTCGGATTTATTCAAAATGGTTGGCCAAATTTCCATCATCTAAGTAAGTTAGGGCAAGAACTTCATAAATATAAGTCAGAACTACATTTTGAAAATGGATTACTGTTTCGTAACCATCGTTTAGTAATTCCAACGGAATTACAGAACAAAATTGCGAAGTGGATACACGCTCCACATTTGGGGATAGAAAAAACACTTGCTCGAGCAAGAGCGCACTATTTCTGACCAAACATGAGTGTTCACTTAAAGCAAATTGTAGAATCTTGTCAAATTTGTGAAAAATTTACGCGAAACATTCAAAAGGAAAAACTATTACAAGATGATCAACCTGAATATCCACTTCAAATCATTGCTATGGATTTATTTGAGTATGCGGGAAAAGACTTTCTGGCCATTATTGACGCATATTCATGCTTTGTAATAGTAGAAAATCTTAGTAACAAAACTTCAAGTCATATAATCGAGAAACTAAAGATTAATTTCAATAAAATAGGATACCCAACTATTATTCGTTGTGATAATAGTCCTTTTGCCTCCGGGGACTTTGAAAAATTTGCAGACAGTCACAACATAATCATGAGATTTTCAAGTCCACGGTATGCGCAAAGCAATGGGTTAGCAGAAAAGGGTGTAGCAATAGCAAAGAATATTCTTAAAAGGTGCTATGAAGCACAAGAAACAAAACATTTTCAGTATAGGTTGCTTGAGTACAATACCACGCCTGTGGCAAGCGTTGGACTTGCCCCAGTTCAATTAATTTTTGGCAGAATGGTTAAAACAAGAATGCCGATCTCTAGTTCCTTACTTCACAGAAATCACATAGATGAGAAGTTTGTTCAGACCAAATTTAAAGAAAAAAGGCAAAAGCAGAAATATTATTATGACAGAAGTGCAAAATCACTTCCAGTGCTTGAGTTGGGTGATCGTGTGATTTTTAAAAAAAATTCAAAAGAATGGTATTATGGAACAATAGTTGATCATGTAAATAATCGCTCATATATTATAAAAGATAGCTTTGATAATTATTTTAGGCGTAATAGACGCTTCATTGCTAAAACTAAAAATAATAATTTTAATGTTAGCGATATGATGTATGAAGAAAACATCAAACAAAATGTAACAAATCCAGATATTTTTAAAGAAATTCAAATTGTTCCTGAAGATAGAAATAATAAAAGAAATTCTCAATCTCTAAATAAGACTAAACAAATTGAATGTAATGTGGATGATTCACAACTACCAGTTTCATTTAATAATACAAGTACATCATCAGATAATGAGTATGAAACAGCTGATAGTAGTGAATCAGAATCAAACGAAAAATGTGGTTTTGAGACACCTGAAATTGCTGTAAATAAAGATAGTATACCAGTAATGGGTAATGAACAATACAGAACTAGTAGTGGAAGAACTGTACGTCCACCGCAAAGATACGGCTGGGACTGAAACCTTATATAGGTACATACATATATGTATATATAATTTCAAAAAAAAAAAAAAAAAAAATTATTAAAGAAAAAAGCGTGTAATAAGCTAGCTAATGTACACATACCTTAATGTAAAATAGTTAAGATTAAGAATGCAAGCATAATGTTAAGATTAAGAACGCAAACATAATGTATTCCTACACCTGAAAGAAGAAACTACTTTCTTGCTCTTGTCTGGATTAAGATCATTCTATTCTCGACCGCTGTTAAGATAAGATAACCTCATATAATAAATTTGTATTTTATAATTAAATTATTAGTGTTTTATTTCATTAACAATTAACATAATTGTTACAGCAGTCGAGGAAACATGGAACCAAATTCCAGTTGAACGTTGTCAGGCCCTTGTGAACTCTATGCCACGCAGATGTGCAAAAAATCTTAATATTGAATATTTTTTTTAGTTTTTTATACTTTTTTTTTGTTTACTCCTATTATTTTGAACAGTTCGTTTTGGCTTTATTTTGATAAAATTCATTTTTTTTACTACCTTATTTTTTTTAAACAAAGTAGTCTTTAAGCATAATAATAAAAGACTGGATTACCTATTTTGTCCAAAAGAAAAATTTAAAAAAACAATTTTAAAAAATTATACAACTTTTGAGTCACGGTTTAATCTAAAAACAACAGGCACTCCTATTTTTTTGAACACAACTGTAAGTAAAAACTAATTTATTGCTTGATTAAGAATATTTTTTTTATAAATAGAAGATTAGTATTAAACGACACTCAAGGAACAATTTGCAACAATAGTTTCTGTAATGAAATTAAAAAAAAGATATTGCAAAATATAATGCAAAACGACAATCCGAAGACCTCCGAGAAATGAGGAATAGCCTAAGAGACAGGTTGAACCTCCTGGGCCACCAATAAAAGATGTGGCTAAGTTTTTTTTTTACTTTTTAACATTTCTCTGTTTGAGGATTCTCTTATTTCTTTGTTTACAATTGAAATAAAAAGTCGAATAATGTCCATTTCCAAAAATTACACAAATTAAACAATTGGATTGATTAGACTTAATTTTTGTATAAATCAAAACAATTTATCCAACATTCTCAAGTTTGTCAATTGAACAGCTGTTTACGTGAATGTCAAATTAGTTTAGGATAATGTAGTTCACCTGATGGATAGCAGAGTGCAAAGGCAGTGTGAAAGGGAATCGAACGGGTGAATCAAATATGCGATCGACGTGAATAGCAGCATTTTACACTACATCAAAAATTGCACAGTGAAAATAAGTGGGTTTCCCTTACACTATGAACTTCCTACCACAAATCTGAGCTTATTGACTTTATTTGATAAAATTATAATGTATAATAGGAAATGCAACAAAACTGCAACAAAATGTTCGAGCTTTGCCTCATGATTTTTTTTACCGTTTGTAGAATTTTGCCAGGAATGTAAAAAAATTCCTAGTACATCAATCAAATGTTCGTACACGCTCTCTTCTCTAACAAAATGGAAATAACGGTTCTTTTTGAAATGTAAATTGTGTACTGTAATGATATTGAGAGATCTAGGCTCAGTATGGCGTTGTGTATTGAACTTTTCAATTGTTTTTTTTTTTTTTATTTTGCGAAGTTTTTTTGAAAATGGAGGCTTCTCATAAAAAAGGACCTCTTGAAGTAAGAAAACTGATTTTCAAACGAAGAAACGAGGGAAAAAGTTATGCTGAGATATCGTCAATTATTCGTAGACCAACGTCTACAGTTCAATATGTATTAAAAAATTATTTGTAAAACAAAAACGCTCATATGGAACGAAAAATTGAAAGAATGGCAAAGGCTAATCCCAAGTTAAGTGTTCCTAAAATAGTTGCTGACATTCAAGGAATTTATGGAATATTGCTTAACCCTCAAACTGTTCGGAAATTTCTGCATTCAAAGGGATATAATGGTCGCACGGTACAAAAAAAACCCTATATTTGAAAAGAAAACGTTTCAAAACGCTTTAACTATGCGAATGCATATGTTTCGAAACCTGGTGATTTTTGGAAGAATGTGTTATACCTTGACTAGAGCAAGTTTAATGTCTTTAGGTCGGACGGTCGCAGATTTGTGTGGAGGAAACCAAACACAGCATTAGATGTGAAGAATTTGCTGTCAACGGTGAAACATGGAGGCGGAAATGTTATGGTCTGGGAAGCTATGGGGTCCAATGGTGTTTTTATAGAAACAATAATGGATGCAAATAAATATTTACAAATTTTAAAAGAAAATTTGAAAGCTAGCGTTTTAAAAATTGGCCTCAAAAGACGACTTTTTACTTGTGCAAGACAACGATCCTAAACATTCATCTAGGATAGTTAAGGAGTGACTTCACTATAATGTAAAATTGCAATTGCCTCATCCTCCCCAATCCCCAGACCTTAACCCCATTGAGCATCTTTGGGTCTATTTAGAAAGAAAGGTCCGAGAATCAAAAATAAGTAATAAAAACCAACTAAAAGCCGGTATATTGGAAGAATGGAACAAAATTTTGCTTTCACGTGAATAGAAGAATACCGCGCAATATTACCGACGTTACCGACATACACAGATTCACTTCGAATGAATAGCAGAATAATGATTAGTGAAAATTCAAGTATAATTCTCCCCCGATGAATAGCAGAATAGGCCTGTAACATACATTTTAAGCCCAAAAAACCCAGAGGTCAAATAAAATGTCTATACTTTTGCTAAAAGCCTGCTTGTATGTAAAACGACAGTCATTGAATTTATTGAATAAATTAAATAAAAGCCATTTCAAATAGGAGAAATTGTTCCTTTGGCGTAGGATGACAGATGTCATGTGCATTTTCGGTCGATATAATTAGTACCAACATAACTATTTTTTGCTTTGTGTTAACGAATCATACAATTAAGAACCGAAAAAAAATAATGTTTAATGCAGCATTCTCCAATATCAAATCTAAAATTGATCTTGACAGAATAAGAGTTGTCAATTTATCATTTTGACGTTAGAAAAAAACCTATTTCAATAGTAGAATACCCAAAATGTGTTATTATTTTAACGAAAGAAAATGAATGCTTCTGTTTCTAATGTTATTTATTGTTAACATGAGAGCTTCTGGAGTTCCGGACTCTTCTAAGTTACTTGTTAAAAAAGACAGAGAGAAATTGTACAGGTTCAGGTGACATAAAAGGACTTGAATGCTAGGTTAGTTTTTAATATGCAATTTCCCAGTTTGTCAAAAAACTAGTTATTAGAAATTGGATGCGTTCAACCTCGTGTTGGATAGGGTATTTTGGATAGGTGGATTTTTAAATACATTGTTGAACGAGTTGGATAGCTGTCAAAAAATAAAAACAACTTTTAGCTTTTCACAAAAAGCAGAGAAAAATTTAAGCTTTAAAGTCAAAATTGTTGTAAGATAAAACATTTAATGGATAATTTAACTAATTCATCGGACGGTAATGAATTGATAGGTGCGTAAAAAATTAATAAATAAGAGATAACTTCTGTAATCTATGTTAAATCTCCTATTAGCTCAGTTGGAATTGCTTACGATTAATATTTAACTTGGGAAATCTCCGATTTTAAACGATTTACGTTTAACAAACAACTATCCCAACAGAAACGAGGGCTATTATGAAGGGACAATACCTAGAAATAGTTAGTCTATTATGTACAGAACATCCTTAAATACAACTTCAACTTCAACATTTTGTATCTTTTTGTTTACCAACAAATACAAAAAGCTAAAATCAATTTTCATGTTTCTTGAAATTCAACCATGTGTTTAATCAGCTGTTCTGTCAGATACCTACATACCCCAGAAATTCTTGGATACCTTTGGACACCTTTTTTGACATCTCAGCTGTTTTTGATCAGCTGTTATTTTACACGTAAAACACTGGCACTTAGATAGCAAGCAAGCTCAGCAAAATAACGATCCCAACGCGATCATTGGATGCAATACTTAAACGTCAAATTCAACAACTGTCATTTAGTACATTACAATATATAAATAAATAAACTTTAATTTAAATTTTTTATCTAGCAATAATCACATTTTCATTAATCAAATCAAAACAAATTTAGGGCCAGCTTCAAATGGTCAAAAAGTATATGGAAAGTGTTTAGAATAAATTTGAATATTTTGTTGTATTCATTCCAGTAATTGAGATAGTTTCTTAAATAATTCCATCATTTAGATACAAATAAAGAGACTCGACCGAAACCTTCGAAACCACCAGAGTACTTCAACAAGGCGATGTGCTGTCATGTAGCTGCTTTAATATTGTTCTTGCATATGAAATCGACATTGTGGGAAGAACCAAACGAGCAGTGACGGGTGCCTTCTCTAATGTCGAGTCTGAGGACAAAACGAAGTATTTACTGTTGTCAAATAGAGTCGATTCACACCGTAGGCTTGGTCAAAATGTGACGATTGACAGGTACAACTTGGAGGTGGTAAACGAATTTGTTTATCTGCGCACTGCCGTTAATTCTGCAAATTACATCAGCACGGAGATCAAACGCAGAATTACAATTGCAATTCGCTGTTTCTTTGGCCTCAGTAAGCAGTTGAGGAATAAGGCTCTATCGCGAAGTACCAAAGAGACACTGTACAAAACTTTAATCATCCCAGTCTTGCTGTATGGTGCAGAAGCATGAACCCTCTCCCAGGCGGATGAAGGATCTCTTGGTATCTTCGAGAGAGGTCTACGGTCCTGTTTGTATCGACAGGCAAAGTAACATCTGGCGGAGAAAATTTAATCAGGAGTTATACGAGCTGTACAGCGACTTGCCACTGGTCAAAAAACTGCGTGTACAACGCTTAAGATGGCTAGGGCATGTCGTGCGAAGCCTGGGGGAACAAGAAGCAGAGTCATGTCTCATCTCCGGTGGAGTGATCAGGTTGAGGCTGACGCAAGTCAACTTGGTATTCGAAACTGGAGGCAGCAAGCTAGAGATCTACTAAGGTGGCGAAAGTTATTACTTAAGGCACAATGGGCAGTAGCGCCAACTTAAGTAAGTACGTAAGATACAAATAATTGCTTAAATATCTTAATCAGCTTTGAATAACAATTGGAAACCAACGAAGAGTCATTAAAATCAAACTAAGGGAACATTTCAAAAGCGACTTAGGACTCAGGTTGGGATTGAGAGAAACTCTAAGACAGAAACCACTTTGGTATTTCGTGTTCTCTACAAAAAGTAAAATAGGGTGTGCTAAACATCTCATGCTAAGATTATCAATACCTTACACAAAATACTAATATTTTAAATAAAAAACGATAAACGGCTTAAAAAATAAGACATGTCTTTTCGACTATGAAAAGTTCCCAAAAATCTTTAAAAGTAATAAATAATCAAATTTAAGTATACGCGTTCTTAAATTTTAAGCTTTTGTGTATAAAATAATATTACTTACTTAAAAATATGTTTTTGTTTAATAAGAATTTAACAACAATTTACAAAAAGTTCAATAAAAAAAAACAAATGTTAAGAAGCTTAAATTATTTAGTGTGATAATAATTCATAACGAATAAGAATTAAAATTGTTTCAATATTTTACGAGTATTATTATGTTTTTTTTTTAAGTTTGCTTGACATAAGAAAATTATTTACAGATAAAATAAAGCATTAAAATTCTCTTAAATAAATTATAAAATTTTAGTTTTTGTTTGTTTAAATTATTATTGATTGATTTTAACCAAAATATGGATATCTGTGGAGTTTGGGAAAAACATAAGTTTGCGTTTTTCCTTTTCAGTAAAAGACGTCAATTTTGTATTACATTTTTCCCAAAAATCACAGATATTTTATAGCCTTCTTTTTTGAACTTAACATTCTTGTGTCCATATACAATAATTTAGTTTTTTTGTAAATATAAATATTTGCATTTTATTATCATTTTACCCATAAAATGTCACGTTTTAACTGAATTGATATGTTTACAGTTCGTTTTTCCTTTTACTTTGTTAAATTAGTTTATACTGAACAGAGTTTCTATTTCCTGTCTATATGACGGTATATTTTTGGTTTTAAATATTTTGCATTGCATAATTATATTTTACATTTCATTTATTTAAGTGACTGAAAAACTTAAGTTTGTTTGTAAAAGTGCGTGTGCGACAAAAGCTAAAGGCGTTTAAATTAGAGTTACGACCTCAGACAGGCGAAATATGCGGCGGGAAAAATAATTAAGTTTCATTGGTCACGCGGTGAAATTTTCAAAAAAGTGATGTAAAAACTGATTGTAGAAAAACATAGTATAGTTAAAATCCAAAAGATTACGAAAATTTCACAAAATGTCAAATCGATTGGTTAATATAAAAGAGCAAATATTTTATTTTAAAATAAAGATTCATTGAATTCAAACTAGTATTATTAATTTAAAACTATCCCACTTTTAAAATTAGGCGACAGTTATAGCTATCATTGGTTTTCATCATTGTACATTTTTTGACAGGTCGCTTATAGCTTTCCTTAAACATTTCTGTCATTGAAAAAACTTTCCTGATTGAAATCCACCGAAAAACTTTTACTGACAGAAATCTGTCATTGGAATTGTGCGAATTCGGAACGCAGATCAGTGGAACCATTCGTTTCACTTTTGAACATAAAAGTATAAGCTGATCAGGAAATTGAATTTCCGTCCGGAAAATAGAAAAAAACATTTTCAGAGAAAAAACAAATGCGTAATTACACTTTTTTCCTCAAAAAAAATTCTTTTGGTGATGTCCGATCGATCAGTATATAATTTTCATTTCTAATCAAAGAGAAACACCGTCAAATATCGATTCAAAAATGTTCCGGATCGATTTCAATGATAGCTATAACTGGCGCCTTAGATGACACTACAACGGGATTGACATTTTAAAAATAAAGTAGTGTTATTTAAATATATGTACATATGTATATTAAAAGCACCACCTGTAGTTTCCATATTTCAATGTTATGAGCTGAATATTATTATTTCACTGCCTACTCGTCCAAACAACATTTCTACTCTCAAATCATAAAGAGCCGGTCGGCGACAGATGAATCCAATAAAATAACCTAAACATTTTTCCGCCATCTTATAGATAACATATGATTTAAACTTATGGGATATTCGATTGGGTAAAATAAATTGATTGAAAATCAAAATTGGGGATCTACATTTCATGACACATTTGCATCTAAACAATTTGTGTCTGTCATTTTGACGAGAGAATCAATATCAGATTCGAAATCAGCAATGTATGTGTCAAATTTTGTAAGACAAATAAGCCTGGCCATCTAATATTAAACTGGCTATTCACAACCAAGTAAAACGACTGGATGAGACAATGTGACAGATGGTTTTGGACTTTGTTAAGTTAAATAGGGGCATTTCTGTTTGCAAAATTGACATTTTGACATAAGTAGACTTGAATTGATACTTTCTTGACTAACTTTCCAGTGAACTGTCCAATAAAGTTGCATTAGGAAATTTGTTGTCTGCTTGCCAATCAGATACTAAAAACTTGCCTTACATTGTTGAAAATTCTATTGATTCAAACGACCTTAAGCACTATTCACATGAGCACGACCATCGACTAACGAATGAACGAAAATTTGTCGATTTTGACATTTCTTTCACATGAGAGTTTTTAATTCGTTGCGAATGAACACCATTCACCACCGAAACCAAAACAATATTATTTTTTTTTTTTAAGGTTAGGTACTCGCGATTATTTTATTCGTTGCGAGTGTGGATAATGTGGAACTCGAATGAAGTTTGACAGTTCGTATCAACTTCGCGACGAATAAACGTGTTTTCTTAAATTTATTAATATATGATATTGAAAAGTAAAATTATGCATCATAAATCAAATAGAAACTATATTGCCATTGTTCTGTTAAGAATTTGTGTGGAAATATGTCTTCAAACGTATATAAATTCATATTTTGTTGGTTGCGCTCATGTGAATACTGCTTTAACATTAGGATACTAACAAAATTAAATATCAAACCAGGTCTTGTGTCAAAAAAAGGTTTTAAACTCCGGTTTCTTTGATTAGATAAAAAGGAACTCAACTTAATGTACAAAATGCTAATGCTGAAGCTTTCTTTTCTAAATATTAACCGACTTAATTGACTTCTTTCTAAAATGTATGCAACAATTAAATAATGTCATTTTTGGAGGACTCCAATACCAAAATCAAGACCTTGTCACTTTGTTACTAGCAAACACTATGATGTTTTGCAGTTTAAATTAAATCATTGAACTATTTTCAACTCAAAGTTTGAACTTTTAATGGTATTCATTCTAGCACTTTATCAAGTCCTAAATTTGACAATCATAATGTCATTGATACTGTAAAAAGTTTTATGTTTCTAAGAAAAGTCTTTTTTCTCAATAAATTGAATAAATAATATGTTTAGTGCCAAAGCAATACATATGTATATTGAGTTTGTGTCTTTAGCTCTGAAATTCCGGTGATATCCTGTGCTATGTAGTAGGTACAAAGTTTTATCAAATTTATTAAATACAAATTAACTAAGGAAACTTTTTAGATTGGAAAAAATCCAGACTGATGGTAACTATATCTAGTAAAGTTCCCTGACAGCCTCGCAGGTGTCAATTCGATCGTTTCTCTCCATAAGAAGACAGTTATAGCTATCATTAATTTTCAACATTGCAAAAATTTGTTTCGAAACTTAAAAGCGATAAAGAGAATAAATTTTGTAATGTTAGGTTTAAATAGAGCTGATAAGTTGTTCATTTTTTTTCTGACAAAATGCTCTAACGACAAAATTCTTTAAGTTGATTTTTTTCAATGAACAACTGGTTTTAAGTTTTACATTTCGGAATAAAATCGTTCCACTAAAATAGTTTCATTTTCATTGTGTTCCTACCTGTCAGTTTTCTTTTCAACGATCAAACAATCAAATGTTTGATTTCAATCAGAAAATGCTGCATTCGAATCTGAAAATTCGCGTCCAGTGACAGAAATTTTAAATTACAGCTATAACAAATCTGTCAAAAAATACCAATGATTGGTTTTAATGATGTATGTCATGGATGGATATAAGTAAAATTTTTTTAATTGAAACGATTTTTTATGAAGTAAATGGAATATATCATTAATTAATTTATAACGGTACTTGATTGCTCTGCTGTCTTAGGAGCCGGTTATAGCTATCAGTAAAATTCATTAGTAAAATTTGAAACAGGAGGAATCTGAAATGTTTTACTGATGAGAGTTAATAGCCTCAGAAACATTTTTTTTGTTAGTGTTCCAATTTTTTACTGTTCCGATCACATCATTAAATATTTTACTGATGAAAGCGACAATAAAAAATTGTGCGAAGCTCAATGTTATGATCGAAAGAAAACAACATTTAATGACTATAAATATAATCAGTAAAACATTTCAGATTCCTCCTGTTTCAAATTTAACTGATGGATTTTACTTATAGCAATAACCGGGCCCGTACTATCATTGTAATTTGGGGTCTCCATTGAACATTTCCGATGACAGGACTATCGGTCTGTCATCAGATAATCCAATATAGGCCAACAATCAAACATGCAGTCCATGATCCGGTCATCGCAGTTTGGATTTTTCAAACGGATCAAAATCCTGTCACCAAATTTGACATTTGTGTTGTATGTAGTGGTTAGCGTCTATTTTCCACAGTCTTTTTGAAATTAAAATTTCATTTCGTTTAAATTGTCATCGAGTGCCTAAATTCATTAATTCAAAGTTATATTTTCTAGGCACAAAACAGCTTCAAAGCTGTCGACCGACATCCTACAAAAGTTCTTTTGGTCTGCACCGTCGTCCTCCCATAATAAGTCCTTGAGTAGGTGCACCTCCAAATCATGAAGTTCTCTTACTTCGAGAAATGGATTCACCCAAAACCTGTGTTTTCTTTTATTGTTTTGAATAGTTAGCTGTTGTAGTTCATCCAGCTTCTTAACCAGCATTAATTTTTTGAAACGGCTAATTTGTGTTTACTCAAAGGTATTTTTTTTATATAATTTGTTTGAAATTTTGTAAAAAAAAAACAATAACTACCGACACTAAAGGTAAATCAACAAAAAAGTAAACAACAGATTAACCGTTTATAATTTCAAATGTGACATTTGAGGTTGCTCATGAAAAGACATAATATGCCCTGTCAAAAAAGACATAGATTGCGGATGAGATTGCGGAAGAGAAGTTGGATTGGATTTACCTCTTGTGGAACCTCTGGGTAAGAATATATGGGGGCGGCACCTAGTGGCTACGGCAAAATTATCTACTGCTACTTGAACTTTTGTAAACAAAACTTCCAAACCACGTAAAAAATAACTGCTTCAAGATAGTACCTACCATAGATTTTATTTAAAAAAATGACAACTAAAAACACAGACATCAAAAACTGACAGATCAAAACGTACAATTTCAATCTAAATTAATCTATTATAATCTAAACAGGATCTTTTTATGCGTTGTACCTACTCATTCTTGACACAATTCCATGTTTTCAATTTAAAAACTGACAACTATGATTTCTATTAAAATTAAATCCAAAGTGCAAATAAATTAAAATCCTATATTATTAATGACACGGATGTATGTATATGTATATTGAAATAATATAAGAAAGTGTACTTATTTCGAAATGTTTTTGTGCAATGTGATTTGTTTTCGAACTTCGAATTGCGAACTTAATAAACTACGAAATAAATAAAAATAATTATGGATAAAGCTTTTATTGATCATAAATGGTATTCAATGCTGTTTCATCTTATCTTGTATTCAATAAAAATCAGTTAAACCCTATTCATAAAAACCTCTTCTTCTATTAACACGTTGCATTTTAAATATTGTTCTAAAACTATTTTTCTATGTGTTTGTCATATTTTTCATTTTTATTTTTAATTGATTATAGATTATTTCTTTGGGTGGTTAAAATATTTGATTAAACATCTTTATTAGTATTTACCTCATAGACCATCAAATTTAATCAGGCTCTAAGGTGATTGTTTATACTTGACATTTTTGGTTTATTTACAAACATAACACGTTCCTGACAGAACTCTTCTTTTTCTAAACGTTATTTATTTCGTTTTCTGATTTATGTCACTACTCGTACCTAATGTCATTTTTAAAGATCATTCGTAACTTTTCATTTTTGTTTCTTTTTCGACTAAGACTACTTTCTTTAAAACAGAAATATTTAAAACAAATTCTACTTTTTGGTTAGTTATAATAAATAAAATACAATTAAAATTAATTTACATTACGTGGCATTTCTCTTTGGCATTACCACTGGTGCCCTCTCCTCCAGCTGTGCTATCTGCTATTGCTCCATTAGTTTCTTTCTTTTTCTTCTGTTTCTGCTTTTTCTGTTTCTTGCCATCTAATTGCAATGAAACGCTACGGTTTTTCTCCATATTCAGAAGTTCCTTAAAAAATAAATAAAATTATTCCATATTTTAACAGACCGAATTAATTTGTGTTGTTAATAAAATAAACTTACCTGGAATAACTCGGTGACATTATGATTCGTTTTTGCAGAAGTTTCCATAAACGAAACACCCCATGAAGCAGCTTCAGCTTGGCCTTCACTTTGTGTCACTTCTCGCAGTTCGGCACTTTCATCGCATTTGTTACCAACTAACATGACAGGTATTTGAGTAATATCTTGTCCCTGAAAAGATAGTGTATAATAAGCGAAATGTTTTTGGTTTTCCATTGGAGAAAATATTCAATTGACTTTTTAACTGTCAAAATTCCGATTTTTCATTGGCAAAAATAAATGTACTTATTTTTGAATTAAAATCCCATTCAACAAATTTGGACCAAAGCAATGCTTTTTTTTTTACAGACAATACGTTATCGTAATTTTCTATTTAGCCATTCGAAGTTGAAGTTTTGTGAAGTTGTCTTGTTTTTAAATTTGCGTTCAAAGAATTCAGTTGAATGTATTTAAGTCCCTTGTTTTCTGAACGCAGACAATAACACCAGCATTGATAACAAACTAAAAATTACTTTGCTTCAGAAAAGAAAAAAATGAATTGGGTGGCACAACAGTCCGTTGAGAACTAGGGCCTAGTGACTTCCAACTATCAATCATTCCTGTGTGCGAATGATTGATGTGTTTCAAGTCGAAACGGATTAGGTGGTACATACAGAGGAAAGTAACTCATTAAGTTAGGGATCAAGCTAGATTTAGAACTTTTTTCGATGCGGTTCTTGTTTCAACAAGACTGTAGTATAAAGTAAGTAATCTTCCATGAGTGAACTAAATAAATTTTGAGGATGGCCATTCAATTGTCATAATAAGTGGGTTCACTCCATTATTAAGAACGAAAGATTACTTTCGTTAAAAAAAATTGAATGCATAAAGGAACCCTTTTAAACAAACCCTTAAATGGAGTTGTGCAGATAATAAGTAAAGCAAAGAAAATACCAAAATTCAGCTTTCAGTTATATGAAAAAAAAGATCAACTGTCATCTTGACACAAAAAGACTCGACTTAATAGTTAGGGAGATTTTTCTTGACAACATCAGGGACTTCATTTGCAGTCAACTTCATTCCTTGAACGTAAATTTTGACCAAGGCAACTAGTTAGTTTTTCAAGTGTCAGAAATTTCAAATTCAGAACTTTACTTTGCAAACCTCTACTTTAAGTTCATAGTACAAGAATTACCAAACACATTATTGTCTACAAAACACTCCTCAGACAAGCTACAAGTCCATTAGGATTTGTCTTTTGTATTGTAAAGAAATATTTCTTATTTCTTTTTTAAATTGACAAGGAATCCGTTTACAGAAAACATTAAATCAGTTGTCATTTTGATATAAGTTGACATGACTTGATAATTAGGGGACTAACTTTCCAATAAAGTTGCCTTAATTGGAAGGCATTTTTTTTTGGCAGCTGGCTAATCAGATACTAGAAACTTGCCTTACTTTCAAGTCCCTTATATCGCCTGAACGTACCCAATGTTGCTTTGATTGGAATGCAATTTTTTGGCAGATGGCCAATCAGATCGTTGAATTTGACATTTCATGTATGAAGTGGTCGCGAATACTGTAAGCTAAACTGTCATAAAAATAGTGTAGTTCCAAATAATTGACCAGTTTATATTTTTTAGATTTCTGAGAGTTTTTTTAGACGGCTTCACAGACCAAAAAATGAAATATAAACAAAATTCAATTTTTATTCTCACCTGGCAATATTGATAAATCGAATCATAAAAATTCTGTTCTTCGATTTCTAACAGCCAAAGTGAGAAAGTTTGCTTATGTTCCTGAGAATACGGAAATCTGTAAGGTCTTATTTTGGAAACGCAATATACAAGAAAAAGTCAAAAATGCTACTGTAGCTCTCTTTTCTTGTCAAAAAGCTATTGGTAATAGAACTTACAACCCCGAATCACTCATTGTTATACACATCGGTAATCAGGCCGATTTTAATGTACGGACTGTTTTTAAAAAAAGCTATAAGCCGCGACAAACTAAATAAAGTCAGCTTCCCTATGTATAAGCGGATCGCTTAACACGACCACATCTACGGCATTGGAAACTCTACTGTTGATATGTTTAGCAAACAAACAGCTGCATCTCTAATATTCGCTTCAAAGCTTCGTCGCAGTGGATTAACAGTGACATTGGCCACTCTGTTATTCTTAAGTATTTAAGTCAACTCCAACTGCAATTCGACAGAATATTCCAGATTTCTATACCTTCCAGATCTTTCTCTTTCAAAATTTAACTAGCTTTGTGAAAGCAAAATTGCACTAAAAAAGCTAGTCAATCCGGAGCTGTCATATTACTAACAAATCGAATTTATAAAATAAGAAACATTTTTGATTTGATAACTTTAAATAACCTTTTGTGTTATTAATTTGAATAAAATCAAATTTAATAGTACGTTTTCACCAAAAAATAATCCGAGATTTAAGGCAAATGATTTAAAATAAATCATCAGGTGTTTCCACCAAAGAAAAGGAGATTAATTTGACGTTGTCATAACAACCAATCGTAATTAGTTTTATTTTATTCTTGTACCTATGTATTTATTATTTTTGTATACTTACATTTTATTTCGTTTTTGATTTCTTTCGTTTTCGTTTTTGAGTTGTTTATTGTTTATTGTCGGTTCAACAATTATTCTCCGAAACAAAAGTTTGTTTGATTTGACAAACTAATGTTTCCAAGTAGATTTCAATGAGTTTTATTTGAAATCTTCATTTGAGGAGAAATAAGACACAATTTGAGTGATTTCTTCGAACTTTTTCAAGTGTCATAAATTTCAAACTCAGAATTTTACTTCACTAACTTCTACTTTCAGTTCATCTTACAAAAACTACAATAAACAATGTTATCTACAAAACACACCTCAAGCAAGGTACATGTCAATCAACATTTGTATTTTGTATTATAAGAATATATTACTTATTTCTTTTCCAATTTGACAAGTAACCCTTTTCCACAAAGCATTAAATAAAATTGTTCAGAAAATTTAAAAAATCATAGAGAAATAAAGTTCAACTTTCTGTTGAATGAAAAAACATGATCTACTGTCATTTTGACATAAGCTAGCTTGATTTGATAGTTAGGGAGATTTTTCTTGACTAAGATTCCAGTCAACTTTCCATTAAAGTTGCCCTAATTTGAAGGTAATTTTTTGGCAGCCAGCCAATCAGATACCAGAAACTTGTCCTACTTTCAAGTCCTTATGTGGCCTGAACCTGCCCAATCTTTTGTATTTTAATGCTTATTTTTTGGGAATCATTTTAAAGACAATTTGCATTGAATATGCAAAGTACTATGCATACTATCGTTTTTTAACACCATGTTTAAAAATTGGGTCTAGTGACTTACAGCTTTCAACCGTTCAAGTGGTCTGTTCTTTTTTGAACTATTGTAGTTATGTCAAAAAATTTGTTTCAACTGTCATTGTTACGAATTGTTGACATTTTTTAGAATCATTTAGGAACGTTAGTTCTTATAAATAGTAATTGAACACAAATATTTGAAGCTGCTCCTTACTTTCTTAAAAATTTTAATAAAAATTGATTGGATAAATAGCAGAACATTTGCTGAATCAAATGTTTATTGTTCTTCAATAAAAGGAGGAACAAAAAAGAGGAATCAAAGAAATAAATTGATGCATTTTTGTACTTAAAATTTGTTGTTCGATTAAGATCACAAATGGCTTATACACTCATTGTTATTAAGAAAGCCAGAAAAAAACAATTGTGCACGTTCAGACAACATCAGAGACTTTATTTGCAGTAAACTTCATTCTTTGAACGTACATTTTGACCAAGGCAGCTAGTTAGTTTTTCAAGTGTCATGAATTTCAAATTTAGAACTTTACTTCATAAATTCCTTAAATTCATAGAACAAAAACTACAAACAGTATAGTCTACAAAACACTATTCATGCAAGCTATAAGTCCATCACTAAAGAAATATTACATATTTCCAAATTGACAAGGAACCTTTAGTGCGGAAAATAAGTAAATCATAGAGTAATAAAGTTCAGCTTTCAGTTGAATAAAAAAGCCCGATCAACGGACCACTACCTCGTTATTCGAGGGGTTTCCAGACCCAAGGCAAAACAGGGAGTTGCTGGGAGAAGGTACAACGTCGAACGGCTACAATCGCAAGAGATCGCCAAATCCTTTTCTGACCGAGTTACAAGTAACCTTTCTCGAAATTCTCTGCCGCTAACACAATGTATCGAAAACCAGTGGCAACATTGCCAAGATGCAATCATAGAAGCCACCTCTGATGTGCTGGGTTTCAAGCAGCCACCAACAAGGAACCCTTGGTTTGATGAGGAATGTCGGCAGGCATATGAAGCCAAACAACAGGCACGCAAAAGCGGCGCTGCATAACAAGACGAGAGCTGCTCATGACCTCTATGAGCAGAAGAGGCGATAGGATCGCTGACTTCTCAGAAGAAAAAAGAGAGGGCATGAGAAGCGTGCGGTCGAAGATGTTGAGAGGTTTAAAAGCAGGAATGAAGTTCTAAAGTTTTATGAACAGGTGAAACGAAATTCACAGGTACATAAACCTAGAACCGAAGGCTGCAAAGACGAAAGTGGAAACATCATAGTGGAACCGCAGTCAATGCTGATGATATGGAAGGACCACTACGAACCATATTCCGCTGTCAGGCAGGATGATCCATTCAACATAAACGACGAAAGCCAACAATCCCGTCCTCCCGACTTAGACGAAATAAAGATTGCCATATCTAGCTGTCAGCTATCAGCTGGAGATGAGTTGGTTAGGAGCATGCACCAACTTATCTGTAAGATATGGTCGGAAGGAAACATGCCCGATGAATGGAACCTCAGTATTGTTTGCCCGATCCTGAAAAAAAGAGACCCTCTAAACTGCCCCAACTATAGAGGAATCAGTCTACTTAACATCGCCTATAAAATCTTCTCTGCCGTTGTATGTGAACGTCTAAAGCCCATCGTTAACAACCTGATAGGTCCTTATCAGTGTGGTTTTAGACCAGGAAAGTCCACAGTTGATTAAATATTCACATTACGGCAGATCCTGGAAAAAACGCAAGAACCCCAAATCGGCACCCACCATCTTTTCATCGATTTCAATGCCGCATATGACAGCATCTACAGTGACGAGCTGTATAGAGCCATGTCTAGTTTTGGCATCCCTGCCAAACTCGTCCGTTTGTGCAGGATGACCATGGAGAATTGACGCTGCTCCATAAAGGTTGGAAACAACTTAACATAACCTTTCGATGTCAAAAAAGGTTTTAGAGAAGGTGATGCGCTGTCATGCGATTTTTTTTAACATCGTACTTAAAAGAATAGTACAGAGCTCACACTATCTTTCAAAAGTCTGTCCAATTACTGGCATATGTTGATGACATTGACATAATCGGATGAACTCAACGTGATGTCAATGGGGCTTTTGTTATTAAGGCAGAAGCGTCAAAAATGGGTTTAACGGTTATTGAGGGCAAAACAAAGTACATGCTGTCGTCAAGAAAGGACATGCAACACCGACATCTTGGTCAAAACGTCACAATCGACAGACGTAACTTTGAGGTAGTCAAGGACTTCGTCTAGCTAGGCTCCGCTGCAAACGCAGAAAACAACACTAGCGCTGAGGTCAAACGCAGAATAACTCTTGCTAACCGCTGTTTCTTTGGGCTAAGAAAGCCATTGAGTGGTAAAGTCCTCTCTCAGGGGACTAAAGTGTCGCTATATAAGACCCTTATCATACCCGTCCTGCTATACGATGCAGAAGCATGGACTATGACTAAAGCATATGAAAGCACCTTGGGTCGCTTCGAGAGAAAAGTTCTTCGTGTGATCTACGGTCCCGTATGCATCGAAGGGGAGTGGAGGAGAGGATGAAACGACGAGCTATACGGGCTGTACAGCGAAGTAGACTTAGCCAGAAGGTTAAAAGTCCAACGACTAAGATGGCTGGGTCACGTAGAGCGCATGGAAACCAATGCTCTGGCACGGAAAGTGTTCGAATCCACACCCACAGGAGAACGCAGTAGAGGAAGACCGCGGATCAGGTGGCGCGCACAAGTGGAAGGTGACCTCACCCAACTTGGAGCGCGAAACTGGAGACATCTTACTAGGAAGTTTGTTGGGTGAGGCCCTAGTTCACACAGGACTGTAGCGCCACCTTAAGTAAGTAAGTTTATTTACAGTCAACTTCATTCTAGTTAATTTTTCAAGTGTCATGAATTTTAAATTTAGAACTTTACTTCAGAACTTTATTTACAAACCATAACCAAAACACTATTCAAGAAAGCTACAAGTCCATCACTATTTGTATTTTATATTTTAAAGAAATATTACCTTTCAAAATTGACAAGGAACCTTTTTCCAGAAAATATTGCATAAAGTTATGCAGAAATATATAAATCAAAGAGTAATAAAGTTGAGCTTTCAGTTGAATAAAAAGCCTGATCAACTGACATTTTGACTGAAGTATAGGCTTCACTTCTTGATTTTTCTTGATTAACTTTCCAGTCAACTTTCCATTAAAGTTGCCTCAATTGGAAGGTAATTTTTTGGTAGCTATCCAATCAGATACTAGAAACTTGCCTTACTTTCAAGTCCCTTATGTGGCCTGAGCCTGCCCATTGAATTCTTGTTGCTTTACCAAGCAGCTGATTGTGAAACATCAAAATTATTCTCTACTAATTTTGTAGCCGAAATTTGTACACTAAGTCCGCGGTGGAGGGACATTTTAACTCATTTTGTAGTTGGAAGTAGCCAATCAGAAGGACTTCACTACGTAGTGACTACATAAGTGAATGGGCCCATTGTAGGTGTTCCAGGAGGAACTTTTGGCTATAAAAAAGTCTCAAAATGACTTATTCCGAAGCTGTATGGATAAGAAAGAGGAGGATACTTTTCTTCGCCTCCTCTGCCCTGCTCTTGATCAAAAACGCAATACTATGCATATCAACATACAGTGACCCGAACAACTAATCGGACATAGAAAAGAAAAATGTTTGCAGTGCATTTTCTTTAAAAAAATTTAAAAAAGGAAACAAAAAACTAAAGCAACTCCACATTGCTTTTAGTATTTTAGCGTATACTTTTGATCTAATTTCCGACTCAAGTCGTGGAGGCATTAAGCTTCAGGGGGTATTTTTGTCCATTCTTCCTAAAGACCCGTCTTCAGCTCCTGAATATTCCGAAAATTCTTTTGAGCGACTCGACGTCCCAATTCATCCCAAATATGCTCAATTGCATTAAGGTTAGGGGACTGTGCAGGTGTTTTAAGCCCTTTGGGACAATGCTATAGCGAATACGATCTTGCTGTGTAAGATGTATGCTTGGGGTCGTTGTCCTGGTAGAAGATGAAATTGTCTCTTATTCCAAGCTTACTGACACTTGGCACCAAATGTTGCTGTAAAATATTGATGTAGGCTTTTTGATCCATTTTACCTTCCACAAAGTGTAAGTTTCAAATACCAGAACTCGAAATACATCCCCATACCATGACCGACCCACCGCCGTATATGTTTATGAGAGAATTCTTCATTTCAAGTTAAATTTTCTCTCACCCGTGAACAAAACCTATTTTATGATGTTATAATGTGCATCCGTACACAAACAATACAAATTCAAGAAATGTTTCCTTATTCCGGAATGAAGTATCCTTAGTTAAGTGTTCCCTAGCAAATTAAAGACTTTCTCTTATATTTTTTGTCATTTATGAATGGTTTTTTTGGAGGCACGCAGCCATTCAGATCTCAGTACTCTTCGGATCTAGTCCTTGCTCACTTCCTTATTTCTGGTCTCCCTCAAAAACACCTTTAGAGATTCCGAGGATAAGAAAGGAATTTCCTTCACTTGCCGAACAAGTAGCTTTTCTTCGTACATATCCAACCCTTTCCCTTGTCCTTTCCTGCTACCTTCATTTTAAAAACGTGAAATTTTTTCCTGAGCTGTTGAATGGCTCCGTTGGACAATTTTAGCTATTTCTCGAACTGAATTTTATCCTGACTATGCGTTATAACCAATTTTCGTATTTCAACAGACGTCTGTTTACCTATTAACGTTTAGCAGAAAACTATAAAAAAAAAAACAAACTGAATATGAGTCGCAATAGAACATTTCCTAAGGCCTATCGTAATTTGACGGGAAAAATACTGTTACTGAGCACTCTATAGTGCATCAGTAGCAAGTGTCCGATTGTGTGTGGGAGACGGATTAGAGTTGTTTTAGTTTTTAGTCTACATTGTTTTGTTTATTAATTCTAAATAAGATTTTATTAATACAAAATAAATTTAAGGGTTTCTATTTAAAAAATCAGAGCTCAATTTCTACACCCTCCATACATTTAAATAGATAAATTGCACCGTTAAAACATTTCTTTTCTGTGTCCTATTAGATGTAGGGGTCACTGTATTTCGTAACGGACTCAAACTAGTTTCATTGAACTTAGAAGAAAACCTCAAGATTCATGTGGTATCTCAATGGTCCATAATAAACTAGCCTTAGTGTGTTCTACTCTATCACGGACACCTATTTTAACCTAACCTAACCTTTCAAATTACAACTTTATGAAATAATACAAATAACGCATGTTGTTGACATTTGCTTTATAAATAGCTTTGAAATAACTATTCGCGGACAAAGGTCGCAGCTCTTTTATGAATGGTATTTTACATAAGATGAGACAGGATGCTGATTAAACACAGATCTTAGCTGTATGTTCAAAGCAACTTTGAATTGATAGTTTAAGTGGTCACTAGGGCGTATGGCAGCTTTTTATTTTATTGCAAGCATCGCATATTATGAAAAAAAATTCTATCTTCACTGTAAGAATAAACCTTAAGAACTTACTATGTTCTTCACACATATTATTCCAACTGTCAAAGTTAATTAAATTGAAACAAATCTAGTGGCTACATAGTCAAGGATTCTGATTGGCTAAATCTAACAACAAAATTAGTAGTGTAAAAATTTCGATTACAAAGTTAGTGGAGAATAATTTTGACGTTTCAGAATCAGCTGCTCGGTAAAGACACGAAGTCAAAATGAAATAAATCTTTCAGTAATTAAATACAAATATAAATCATTCAAGTTGTGTCTTAAATTTGATTTTATTGAATTTAAGAACTCAAAAGATAAGTTAAAGTTATCAAATCAAAAATGTTACTTATTTTTCCATAAGTTTCCAGATTGACTAGCTTTCTAGTGTAGTTTTGCAAAAATACTCCATTTACCAAGATCGGAATCTTTCGTACGTTTCACTCAAATACAATGTTTACATTGTTGTATTTGTAATTTTGACAATAAGTCCATGAATAGATGTGAAAACAAACAAAAATTAAAAGAGGCTGGGATGCGACCCACACTGATAACTTCCCATTCCGTCTGTCGATTTGTTTTGCTTAAAAGTTTGTCTATATGTATTTTTACCAAATTTGCGCACTATTTTTTGTAGATTTTATTTTTTATGAAAAAAACGGACTGTTGGATTTTTATATAAAAATTACTGAATATTGAAAACAACATTTTCTCTGAAATAAAATAAGTTTGAAGCCAATATTTTTAATTTTTGAAAAGCTATTTGAGCCGAAAGTAAATTTTTACCAAGTTTTAGTAGGTATTGTTTTTTTTTAGAGTGTTATTTTTTTGTAAAAAAACAGTCAATTCGAATTTTTTAAAAATTTTACCAAACGTTGAAAACAATATTTTTTATAAGATAAAATTAGTTTGAAGCCAATATTTAAAATTTTTGAAGAGATATTTGAGTCGAAAATCAATTTTTAAAAACTTTTATACTTTTTTTTTAGGTTTTTATTTTTTGTAAAAAAACTGTCAATTCGATTTTTCTCAAAATTTGTCCTAATATTGAAAACAATATTTCTTATAAGAAAAAATTAGTAAGAACCTATTATCTCAAAGTTTTTAAAAGATATTTGAGTCGATAATCATTTTTTACGAACTTTTGTTAATTTTTTTTTTTCGGTTTTTAATTTTTTGTACAAAAACTGTCAATTCGATTTTTTTCAAACTTTAACTGAATGTTGACAACAAGATGTTTTGAAAGATAAAAGTAAATTAAAGCCAATATCTCAAAGTTTTGAAAAGATATTTGAGTCGAAAATCAATTTTTACCAACTTTTATAAATTTTTTTTGAGGTTTTTATTTTTTGTTAAAAAAACTGTCAATTCGATTTTTCTCAAAATTTGTCCTAATGTTGAAAACAATATTTCTTATAAGAAAAAATTTGCTAGAACCTATTATATCAAAGTTTTTAAAAGATATTTGAGTTGATAATCATTTTTTACGAACTTTTGTTAATTTTTTTTTCGGTTTTTAATTTTTTGTACAAAAACTGTCAAACGATTTTTTTAAAACTTAAACGGAATGTTGACAACAAGATGTTTCAAAAGATAAAAGTAAATTAAAGCCAATATCTCAAAGTTTTAAAAAGATATTTGAGTCGAAAATCAATTTTTACCAACTTTTATAAATTTTTTGTTTAGGTTTTTATTTTTTGTAAAAAAAAATGTCAATTCGATTTTTTTCAAACTTAAATTGTATGTTGACAACAAGATTTTTTGAAAGATAAAAGTAAATTAAAGCCAATATCTCAAAGTTTTGAAAAGATATTCGAGTCGAAAATCAATTTTTACCAACTTTTATAAATTTTTTTTTAGGTTTTTATTTTTTGTAAAAAAAACTGTCAATTCGATTTTTCTCAAAATTTTTCAGAATGTTGAAAACAATATTTCTTATAAGATAAAATAAAATTGAAGCCTTAATTTCAAGTTTTTGAAAAGATAATTGAATTGATATTCAATTTTTACGAACTTCGAGTAATGTTTTTTTTTTAGATTTTTATTTTTTATAAAAAAAACTGTCAATTAGATTTTTCTCAAAATTTTATCAGATGTCAAAAACATTATTCTTCGTTGCACAAAATTGTTTTAGAGATAAAATCATATTTCAGTCGTAAAATTTTGGAGGTGACAAATTTTTTTTTTCAGTTTTATTGATTTAAAAAAAAACCGTTATATTGATTTTTTTCAAAAAATATACCTGTTTGGTATCACGTTACAATCTATTATATAAAATTTAATTCAAGTCTCTAGCGTTTTTGGTTCGTAAGATATTTAGGGTTAACCAAAATTTTCACCTTTTTTCAAACTGCTATAGTAAAAAAACCACCCACGCAATTTTCTTGAGAGCCCTTTCTGCATCTTTCTGCCTTATTATCTGTATAACAAAATTTATTTGAAGTCGATATCTCTTCTGGTTCTTGAGCTATGGACGACGAAAAAAACGTCGCGAACGTACGGACGTACGGACGTACGGACGTACGGACGTACGGACGTACGGACGTACAAACGTACGTACACACGCACGCACAGACATCTTTCTAAAAATCTTTTATTTCGACTCTAGGGACCTTGAAACGTCGAGAAATGTCAAAATTTTCAATTTGACAAATCGGACCCATTACAATAACTTCCTATGGGAAGTTAATAACGATGCTGTGTGCTAGCGGCACTTTGCAAAGAAAAAACAAAATTGGGAGGTCAATAAGTTTTTTTTTCGGATTTTTCTTTTTACTTTTTTTCGATGAAAACTCAGTTTAATTCACTCATTTACAGCAAACACTGCGAAATTCTTTAAATTTCATGATTAACTTCGGATTATTGTATCAAAGATGCGTTCGAAGAACCATCAAGTTAAGGGTGAGAGTGCAATTTATTGAATTCACATATTTTTTTGCAAGTAATTTAAATCTGTATCAATTTAATTAATCCAATATTTATAGTTTGTTTTTAATGATTTAAGCTTGCAACTTTTCAATTCCATTTTAATTAATAAATATTAAATTTAAAAAAAAAATTATAATGGAAAAATACCTCATCCATAACATTCTTGATTGATGGAAGCATACATGTGTTTGCTATTAAACAAAATTATGTTTCAAAGGAACACAAATATTTAAAAAAAAAAATTTTTGAGAAAGCCATTAATATTTAAGGTATGTTTATTAAAGAAATTTTCGCTTCGGTTAACCTTCATCAACTTTTTAGAAAAAAATTTAACATTAATTGCAGAAAATTATTGGGTGTTCGGTTTCCCCATATTGAAATAAAAAAATTACTTAATTCTATTTATTGCACTCATTTAGTTGTTATTGTGTGTAACCATATTGCCTATTTCTATTCCTGAAAGATACTTTACAAAAAGCAACTTATTTTTAAAACATGGTTTCCTCAAATTTGTATTCCAAAATCTAACTACAAACAAAATTCTACCTCTTACATAGTCCCTCAAAAAGAAATTTTCAGGAATACTTCTCCAACAAACAAAACTAAAATTTGGTCTTGCAATTGATTAAAATACTAATCTAATTAAGGAATCTTAACTACATAGCTAAAGTTGGCAATGGAACTTCACAAGTATGCTTCTCGTAGCATTGTCTGGACAAACAAAATACAGAGGCACTCACCTATTGTTTCCATCTGAACTCAAAAGCTATACAAATCAAATTTAAAGGATAAGTTTACTGATTGAACCGCAGTTAGCTCAAATTTTAATATGTAAAGGCCCAACTATAATAGGCATAAGCTAGCATATGCGCGCATAAGTAAACGTGCGAATACAAAGAATCTCAATACGAGTGAACATAATGGAGTCTAGCTCCGTTTCGTTCAATTTTTCTCAGTTTCGTTAACTTAAGGAAGAGCGATCCCAGTCGCTCGCCGCATAAGTAAAATCTGACATTTAGATACGTAAGCAAAATTGCATTATGGCTATGCAGTAATTTCACAAACTTAAGTGAATTTTCGTTGGGTTTTTGACATAAGCATTAAGGGGGTATTCTGGGGTGGAATCGGCTAAGGTGATTGTTGATAAATGACAATCAAAATGATCGAATTTGATCTACATAAGGTGATAGTCAAATTGATACCTAAAAAGCTATCACAAAAAAATGTGATAGTCGTTTTCAAACAAATTTGTTCATTCCGAATAGACTACCAGACGCTTACACAAACGACTGGAAAATTTTCTTAGTTCACTTTGTTTCTTTTAAAAAACACATTCCTATGACCGACAAAGCTTACGACATTCGAAAAAAAGCAAGAAAAGTAAGAATTGTATTCAAAATCAGCCAATTTGAAATCTTTATTTAGATATTGTATGAGAATCAATTTAAAATTTCACCAAGGCAACAACGAATTTTGACAATGTGAATCTGAAATTGTTCAATCGAATTGAATTGAGTTGAATCATCTTACACAGACGGAATGCAAATGATAGTCAATTTGACTATCAAAAAATTGATAGTCAACAATCACCTTAGCCGATTGACTCGGACCACTACCTCGTTGTAGCCAAGGTACGGCTACGGATATCCCGATCCAAGCCAAAACAAGGAAGTACTGTGAGAAGATTTGACGTTAGACGGCTACAATCGGAAGAGACCGCCATGTCCTTTTCCGATCGAGTCTCTAAAAACTTCTTAAGGTGTCCTATGCTTCCTGCATTAAGCATTGAAAACCAGTGGCAACATTGCCTTGCAGCCATCAGAGATGCCGCCTCTGAAGTGCTAGGTTTCACACGGCCACCACAGCGAAACCCCTGGTTTGACGACGAATGCCGGCAAGCGCACGCAGCGAAACAAGAGGCATACAAAACGGCGCTGCACAGAAGGACCAGAGGTGTTCGCGAACTCTACGGGCATAAGAGGAGAGAGAGCATGAGAAGCGCGATCCCGATGACTTGGTAGGGAGCATGCCCCAACTCATCTAAATAAATAAATAAAAAAGGAGACCCACTAAATTGCGTCAACTACAGCGGCATCAGTCTCCTTATCATTGCATGTAAGGCCTCCCATCTCTTTATCGATCTTAAAGCCACGTATAACGTGGCTCTACAGAGCAATGTCTAGTTTTGGCATCCCTGTCAAACTTATCCGTTTGTGCAGAATGACGATGGAGAATGTACGCTGCTCTATCAATGTCGGAAAAGATCTCACCGATGCATTTGATGTCGAAAAAGGTTGTGCTGTCATGCAACTTCTTTAATATCGTTCTGGAAAGAATTGTGGGATACGCAGATGATATTGACATAATTAGAAGATCAAAGCTTGATGTCAGTGGAGCGTTTTTGGGCATTGCGACGGAAGCGAAGAAGATGGGTTTAGTGGTCAATGAGGGCAAGACCAAGTATATGCTGTCATCAAAAAAGGACACTGAACGACGACGTCTATGACAAAACGGTAGTTAAGGACTTTGTCTACCTAGGCACCGCTATAAACACAGACAAAGACACCAGTGCTGAAATGAAACGAAGAATAACTCTTGCAAATCGCTGCTTCTTTGGACTTAGAAGGCAATTGAGAAGTAAAGTCCTCTCTCGAGCATCTAAAATCACCATCTCGTATAAGACACTCATCATCCCGGTTCTCATTATTATTTTTTATTCTGAATAAAATATTGTTTCTAAACGGATATAAAGGACTTTCGTTTATTTATGTAGTTTCAAGAATTTCTTATTACATCATACCCAAAAAAGTTTTACGGTAAAAGAAATTTGGTCCTGGCATAAATAAAACGTGATATCAACAACTGATATCCGTATTTTCTTATAAAGTGAGACCGCTATCAAATCTCTTGACTTTATCTCTACAAACTCTATAACAGTCTATTATACTTTTGATGATTTGTAAGTTAAATATTCACCTTTACTGGGTACCGGGACATAGAGTCATTCCCGGAAACTAAAAAGCAGATCAACTCGCCAGGGATGGAACAGTGTATAACCTATTCTACTGCTTTTGGCAAATGCTGGCATACCAATCGCTACATGTAAACTATTGCTAGTGAAAGACGATATGAAGAAGTCCTACCCTAGCTTTAAGGCGCTCAAGGTGTCATAACTGGGCACTGTCTAAAAGGAAAGCACGCCACTAGCTAGGCGTATTCTCAAATAACTTTTGTAGAAGCTGTATGGATGTGGAAGAGGAGGAAACAGTTCTTTACCTCATCTGTACATGCCCTGCTCTAGCTCAAAAAGGCAAGACTTACCTAGGAGAATTCTTCTATAACTATCTAAACGATCTCAATCATACTAACTTATTCAGTCTTCCACGTTTCATAAGGGGCTCAAACTAGTTTCATTGAACTTAAAAGAAAACCTCAAGTTTCATGTGGTATCTCAATGGGCTATAAAAATCTAGCCTTAGTGTGTTCTACTCTATCACGGACAGCTATTTTAACCTAACCTAACCTTTTAAATTACAACTTTATGAAATAATAAAAATAAGGCATGTTGTTGACATTTGCTTTATAAATAGCTTTGAAATAACTATTCGCGGACAAAGTTCACTGCTCTTTTATGAATGGCATTTTACAATAAGATGAGAAACGATGCTGATTAAACACAGATCTTAGCTGTATGTTCAAAGCAACTTTGAATTGATAGGTCACTAGGGCGTATGGGAGCTTTTTATTTTATTGCAAGCTTCGCATATTATAAAAAAATACTATTTTTACTTTAGGATTAAACCTTAACAACTCACTATGTTTTTTTTTATAATCCAACTGTCAAAGTTAGTTCCATTGAAACAAAGCAAGAACTTGCCTTAAATGTAAGCCATAACGTTACTCATTGAGCCGCAGTAAGCTCAAAATTTATAATACAACCGTTTGAAAACTATGTGTGATATGCTGTTCCTAGTAAGGGAATGCCCCAATCAAAACAAAAAATATTTTCCTATCAACTTTTAAAAGTTTTATATGTATTTCATGTCTTAAGCACATCCAAAAGATAAACTATTAAGAATACCCTAGGAAGAACATATAAACGTTATAATACTTGACTTAATTCATGGTTTAAATAAGACTGACAGGTAAACATATGTACAGTGTATTGTAAGTACAAAACCATATCATTAATTCATTACTTTATTACAATATCCATGAATATAATTAATCTAGTCTTCTTATGTTTATTGAAATCCGACTACACACCTCCGTCCGTCCAACAACAGGTAGTAACCGTTGCTACAGTCTATCATTACAAATTCACCCTCCCTCCCTCCTATTCCGAAACCTTTATTTAACTACTCTATACACATATTTGACATATCTCGGAGGCAAAAAGATACATGTACATATATAAATAAATAAAATTAAAACAGATAGCTTTCTAATTTCCGATCTATGTACTCGTTTTCAAATAAACAAAAATAAGCACTCACCTTTAATTCCTTAATTAGACTCCAAATAGGTCGCAATTCCTCCAGACTTTGCTTCGAGCACATCGAGTAAACCAATATAAAGGCATGTCCTTTTGTTATGGAGAGCCTCTGCATGGCAGGAAACTGATGTGATCCTGTAGTGTCGGTTATTTGCAGTGTGCAAATATTCTTATTACAGCTAATGACCTGCGTGCAATAAGAATAAACATATATATACATATAAATGGTATTTAGGTACATACGTCATTACATCAGGCTATTTGTCTTTATTATTTATTTTCTGTCTTCTATTATAGTATATTTTATTATAAAATGGGTAGGAAGAATAAGCACTTGACGCACAGAGGGGGGGGGGGTGTAATATAAGGAAGGAGAGGTGCAAAATCAGGGCAGCATCAAGGAACACAAAAGAATGAATATATAAGACAAAAGATGAAATCTCCACAACATGCGTCAATGATTAATTAATTGGACTTTATACAAATCAAAAGGATCTTTCTCCTTGGGATTGAAGACAAAACCAAAATAGAATCAAAATATTTCACATTGCGAACAAAATAAAAGGCAAAACAAGAAAAAAGTAGGTATTATAATCCCAAATTAACATACTTTAATTTTTAATACGCATATAAACATAATTTAAGTATGGACTTTGTGGCCCTTTAGTCGGTCACATTTACACAATAAGTGGATGGGCATGGGGCTTCTTTTCTTACCTGACGATATGTGTCCTCAATTGTCGGTATGTAGCTCTCTCGAAAAGTCCCCTTTATGAATCGCAGCACCAAGGAGCTCTTCCCAACACCGCCCGCACCAAAAACAACCACCCGATAGTCGTTGCTTTGTTCGGGCATGTTTGACGCTGGAGAATACGTTTTTAAAACTTATGTTTAACCCGTTTCAAAAGAAAGTTTTGGTATCGTTGGATACCTACTCGCGTTTTTGTGTTGTTTTTGTTTTTTTTGGTAGGTAATTTTTCTTTTAAATGTTAGCTGCTTTTCTTTTAAGCTGACTGGCTTGATTCCTTAGGGTTTGAAGAAGGATAAAGCGCAAAAAGTTATTCTCAGTAGGCCACACTCAATTAGGTTCAGATGCCTGCAACGACAGCAGCAGGGCAGAGATAATTATTATTAAATGTCAACATGTGGGAGTCACACTGTGTGTATATATAGGCCTGCAGGGGTTGGGGTTGGTTCTGAGTTGAGGATGATATTATACCTTCTTTTCCTTTTGTTTTTCTATTTTACTTTTATTTTATTTCAATTTTTATTTTACTGCTCTTCACCCAACTTTAGTACGTTGCACTATTTGAGTTAAAAACACACACTTTTAGTTAATTATTTGGCATAAACATTACAACTTTTGGTAGTTTAATTAATAATTAATATTTTCTAACTGATTTTATTATTTATATTTTGATAATTAACCACTTTTTTAAAATTTTAATTTTTAAGTGAAAAGAATGAATGAATGAAAAAAACGCCTAAAATGCAGCAATTGATTTTGTCATTCGATGTACACCGGTTGGCAGAATGTTGATAAACAATTAATTAATTGTTTTCACGCACTAATTTTTTATTTCACAGCAATATGGTCGCAATTTTCGAACGTTTTAAAAGACTATTCGTGGGGTTTGAAGGACTCGATTTAATTCAATTCGATGATTTTAAAAATAAGATTTTCTTTCTCACGCAAACATCCTGCAAGTAGATGTATGTATGTATGTAGATTGTAAATGGATGAAAAGCTGAGTTTGACAGAATACGAGTGGAGTGTTTTAAAATGATGTGTGTTGTTTTTAGGCGCATGTCAATTGGAAAATTCCCTTTTTTTGTTAAGGCGGAAGCTGAAGCTGTCATACATTGGGGATATTAATGAGGATGTTTTTTTCTATTTCTATTTGGTGGGTTGTGATACTCGAAAGAGTGTTGGTGAAGAAAAAGGGTGTTTTTAATGCATGCGGAATCGTGCTTTAGAAGGATATAAAATTGATTTTATTGAATTGCTTTAAAAAATTCTTAATCAGCTCTGGATTTACAATCCAGGGAAGGAAATTGTTTGAAAATAAAGTAATTTAATTATAGAAAATGGAGCTTCACTAATTTTTTTAATAGATTTGGTTCGTGAAAAGTTAAAGCTTCTTTTTCCGTATCGGTGGAAAAAAGTGTCTTGGTCACATGACAGTTCCACAATTTCAATTTCAAAAACTACGTGCAGCCGAAGAATAAGCGGAGGCCCTAGACCGCTATAAAACAGATATCACCGCCATCCAGGAAATACGATGGGATGGGCCGGACAAAAAGAGGATGAAAAACTGCAATATTTACTATGGTGACTGCCACCACGAAAACCAACAGCGCTTATTTGGATGCGGCTTCGTCATTGGAGCCAGACTTAGGCGAGAATTCTTGAGCTGTAGGTGCATCAATAAGCGCCTCGTGACCGTACGCATCAAGGCTAAATTGGTCAACATTAGCCTAATATGCGCGCACGCTCCCACAGAAGAGAAAGACGCTGGAACAGATGGCTTGAATGCTGAGCTCTTTAAAGCAGCTGGAGATAAGTTGGTTAGGAGCATGAACCAACTTATCTGTAAGATATGGTCGGAAGAAAGCATGATGAATGGAACCTCAGTATTGTTTGCCCGATCCTGAAAAAAGGAGACCCTTTAAACTGCACCAACTATAGAGGAATCAGTCTACTTAACATTGCCTATAAAATCTTCTCTGCCGTAATATGTGAACGTCTAAAGCCCATCGTCAACAATCGGATAGGTCCTTATCAGTGTGGGGTATTAGACCAGGAATCCTGGAAAAAACCCTAGAACACCAAATAGACACCCACCATATTTTCATCGATTTCAAGGCCGAGAAATCGGAAGAACTCAGCGTGATGTCAATGGAGCTTTTGTGAGTATTGAGGCAGAGGCGGCAAAAATGGGTTTAACGGTCAATGAGGTCAAACAAAGTATATGCTGTCGTCAAGAATACAACACCGAGCGACGTCTGGATCAAAACGTCACGCATCGACAGACGTAATTTTAGGTAGCCAAGGACTTCGTCTGCCTAGGCTTTGCTGTAAACGCAGAGATCAAACGAAGAATAACTCTGTCGTTATATAAAACCCTCATCATCCCAGTCCTGTTATACGGTGCAGAAGCATGGTCTATGACAAAAGCGGATGAAAGCACCTTGGGTTGGTTCAAGAGAAAAGTTCTTCGTGTGATCTACGGTCTCGTATGCATCGAAGGGGAGTGGAGGAGAAGTTTGAACGACGAGCTGTACGGGCTGTATAACGACTTAGACTTATTCAGAAGGGTAAAAGTGCAACGACTTAGATGGCTGGGTCACGTAGAGCGCATCGAAACCAATGCTCCAATGCACAAATTTTGACTTTAAAACTATTTTTTTCAAAAACTATGCATAGTTTTGACTTGATTTAAAAACAAGCAAAAATGTTGGCTTTAAAAAAATGTATAATATAATATTGTAAGTATTACCGTTATTTTTTAATTATTTTGTTTCCATTCCACAGTGTTAGTTGCCATACTCCTCCGAAACGACTTAACCAATTTCAATGAAATTTTGGATATACATTTGTTAGTCCTGAGAATAGGTTTTTATCTATTTTTTATATTCTAAAGTGCTATGGTTTGATAAATATTGTTTAACTAATAATTTTTGACTCTGTCGATAACTACGCAAGTTATAATTGAACAATTATACTTTGTAGGAGCTGTAATTGTTTATTATTTATTTTTGTTTTATTTATAATTTTATAAGTTTAGTTCTCAGATTAACTTAATTAATGTTATGGATATTACCTCAAAAATACTTAAGACTACGCAAGCTCCCGTGAACAACGGCTATTGTATTAAACGTATTATATTTTATTTATTTATTAATTTCTTTATTATAAAAAGACACTATAGTAAGAACATTAAAACGAGTGTGTGCAAATATTTGTGAAAATCATTATATGTATAAGAAAATTATTATGAATGGTAAGTGAAATAATAAAGGAAAATACACTAATAATTATTAAATATACTGCTTTTCACTATTTGAATTTCAGCAAAACGCAGAAGAAGTTCTTTGGGCTGTTATACACGTAAATCTGCAGGCATGCGAAATGCAAGAACTCAAAGAACAGAAGAACAAACTCAACAAGATAATACCAATGCGCGTGTGGACATGGCGCGATTGCGTCAAGCTGAATCAGAAGATGAACGAGCTAAAAGAAATGAACAGAGACGAATAGAGCAAATGCAAGCGCGCCGTTTGACAGCTAGCCGAAGCAGAGCAAGTGACTAGCAGCGTCAAGAGGTACATCGATCATTTACATATAATTCATTTCTGTGTCTAGCATTCGAGTATGACCCTGATATTCAATATTATGCTCCATTAAAAGTGGTAATTGGTGCTATGGACAAGGAATGTACGCATTGCAAAGCTCTTAAGTTGAAAAATGAGACACCCGGAATGTATTGTTCATCAGGAAAGGTGCAACTACTTACAATTGAGACACCACCGGAACCATTGAACGGTTTACTTATCGGCACAGATCCAGATTCTAATCTGTTCCTAAAGTCAATTGGAACATTTAATTCGTGTTTCCAAATGACATCATTCGGACAACAGAAATAGTTAAGAATATTTCTATCAATAATGGTCAAAAATTCAATTAAACATTCAAAATCAAAGGCCAAATTTATCACAAAATGGGCTCATTACTGCCAATGTCTAACGAAGCATCTACATTTTTACAAATTGACTTTATGGGTGGAGAAGATAAACGTGTGGATGCACGTTTTGGCTATAATAACCTCGACTCACTTTTTGCCAGAAGCATCGTCAGCGACCTGGATGCTCTATTGAATGAGCACAATGAATTGTTAAAAATATTCAAATCTCACATGCACAAGTTACAAAGTGATAATCACGCTATTGTTATCAGTCCTGATAAAACACCTGTTGAAGAGCATATTCGTTGATTTAATGCACCTGTTCTTGACGATGTTGCTGAATATGGGCCGCCGGGTTTATTTATCACGAAATGGTCAGAGATTATATCTTTACTATTGCCTGGACAAAATGCAACACATCACCATGACATTACAGCACATTTTGGTTTGGTTAGTCGATAAAATACGTCCTGTGGAAATCGGCAGTATAATTTCTGCGGAAATTCCAGATCCCTCTGCTGATGAAATGTTGTTTGATATTGTTACAACAAACATGATTCATGGCCCATGCGGCAATCTTAATCGTTCATCACCTTGCATGGCAGATGGAAGGTGTACTAAAAGTTTTCCGAAAATTTCACTAACGATACGATCACAAATGTTGATGGGTATCCGACATATCTTAGAAGAAATCCCGATAATGACGTACAATCATTTTTTGTTAAAAATATTAATAGCGTAGACATTGATATTGATAACCGTTGGGTGGTTCCAATGAAGTTGTTTGGCGTATCTTTGGTTTCCCAATTCATGAACGGGATCCAGCAGTTACTAATTTAGCTGTCCATCTTGAAAACGGCAAGCGCGTATATTTCACGAGGGAGACAGCGATTGGTCGTTCTATTAGTCCACCAAAAACTACACTCACTGAGTTTTTTGTATTGTGTAATCGTGCGGTTGCTTCTGGTGCCTCCACGCGGACATTACTCTATTCAGAAGTACTACGCTATTTCACATGGGATGCTACAAAAAAATCGATGCCTCGCAAGCAAGGTACGCCGATTGATGCAAGTCCCGGTTTATTCAAATCTAATACCTTGGGGCGAGTATTTACAGTCAATCCAAGGCAGACTGAGTGCTTTTATTTTCGACTGTTATTGGTTAATATCTCCAGCTTATTATCATTTCAAGACATACGTAAAGTGAATGGACAACAGTATTCAATGGGAATGTGTACTTACTGAAGCAGGATTGAACTGTACAGCTTAACAAATCCGCTAACTATTCGCTATAGTGGTGACAATTAGATTGGCATTAGCAATGACTATCAATAAGTCTCAAGGTCAAATGATGTCTGTCTGCGGCTTAGATTTGAGCACTTCACGTTTTTACATGGACAATTATACGTGGCGTGCTCGCGAGTGAGAAAATCATCCAATTTATTTGTATTGGCGAAGGATGGGATCAAAAAAAATATTGTACACTCTGTTGCTTTAAGGGATTGATATTGTTTTTTTGTAGTATTGTAAAAAATAATGATATGTTAAATTAAATTAATTAATTAAATAAAATTGTTTGGTGATCTGTTATTTTACTATTTTGTAACCGTTTACAGTGCTCAATACCTCTCCCACTTATATACCACATCCTTACACACTTAGGTACAATAATTTAGTTATTTATTTCCAACATTATATTCTCTAGAAATTATTAAATGACAAACAAGGTTTGTCGGGTCAGCTAGTATATATATATAGACATAAGGTGGCCTTATATAGTATTCTGCTGCGGCTTTGGATAAATATTTAAATTTGTTGGGAGATTTAAATGATATAGAAAGGACTTCAAGCGTAATTTAAAAGCCAGGTGAGATTGATTTTGTTTTTGCATATACATTTATACAATTACTACACCAATTATGACAAACATCAACATTTTGTTTTGAAAAGTTTTCGAATTTATAAAACGTAGATTTAAAGAAATTTTAAATCTTAAAACCTTACAATAACTTCTAAGTTGCTGATGAACAGGACGATGATTCTGCCAATACTCATATCAGAACTGTGTGATTAGTAAAAGTTACTCCAACCTCTTAGGCGCGTTCATATAAATGGTTGAATTCATCATAATTTTGATTGCGATTATCAAATAGTAAGCTACGAAACTTGACGATGGCATTTTCCCAACCAATCGCTCAGCGAAACCGTTTAGTTAATGGCTCGGAGTCGTCGTCGTTCATGGCCGAAGCCTTACGGGGAATTATTCGTTCCTTATGGGATTAAGGATGAAGAAGGACTCTTGAATCAATAACTGTACGCAATTTAACTTCGAAGAGAATATCGGGAAAACAAAATTAAGATCATTACAGGTATCCGGTGGATTGGATACCAAGCTTGCAAGCTCGAAGAAAAACCAGCCCGGAAAGTTCTCAGTAGTACATTTTATGACATTTGTACGCCACTATAGAGGTGGTGCAGACCATGACGCCCAAAGCCATAAGGTGAGCAACTTGACGTCATCAGGATCGGTTGTTGATGGCTCGGGGGAAGACATCTTATTCCATTTCTGTTCATCCTGTCTATTAACAACGTGACGTCATGTTTGTAATGAAGTCGGTTTCTCATTTTCGCTCTTGAATATGCTTAACGAGTATTAACTTTTACGAAATTCATTAAAATCATATTAAGTCAATTCCACATAGTTTCACTTACTAACAACAAACACATGACTTACGATAAGTCTCCGAACGTGGATTGAGGCTTGCTAACTACTTTCTATAATCCTAGAGTAAAAAAACACAGTTTCTCGATATACAATGGATCAAACTTTAATGTGAATATTCCTTTAAATCATTTGATATCAGTATTCAATATCGTTAATTCATTGTACATTTAGTATTTTATTTTAGGTAATATTAATTTTATTGAAAATTTATTAAAATAGCTGAAAATTTCTAACATTACAAAATTAACGAATTAATCGTTCGTCGAAATACTCCCAACTATGCACTGAAAAAGATTCGACGATCTTTCAAACAAAAATTTGAATTCGAAGGCATACGCAAAATTCAAACAAATCTTTTAACTCAACGGCTCTGTTGTGGTGTTGGAATGTGCAACGAAGGATACTCTGCAGTTCTAAATGCTATGCATCTGCTCGATTCGAAAATTGCCTAATTTTGCAGATGATATATCCTAAGAAAAGCTGCATCCCACGGCCATCGAAATTATATTGTAATCGCTTGTTTTTTTTTCGTTTTTTGATGCGTTAAAAAACACACCTTCTTAAAAAAATCTAAAATCCAAAACAGTTTTTCGGGTCTTTCAAAAAAAACATGGAAATTGTTTTTCCGAACATAATCTTTGTAAAAGTTTCTTAACGGAATATGTGCTACAGATAATTGGAATTGAATGTTGTCGACCTCAAATCATTTAGAAAAAACAAACAAAAAATAAAACAATAATTTTAGTAACAAATCAGATTCTTATAATTGAATACATCTTCAATAAGTTAATAATTTTGTAACTTTAACTTGGGCACAACATTCATACTGGTCAACTCTTGAAAAAGCAACTTACATGCATAAGGCATTGAAATCTTAGATACATTCGCAGACGACTGACAGAAATGACACCACGAACAATACGCCAGTCGTCCACAAGTCTTACATACATCAACATCAAATGCATCTGATGAAATCATCAATCGTTCCATTATCAACATACTAGCCCCATAAGATATAAGACAATCACGTTCCATTTCACCCAAACGCAAACCACCTTCTCGACTACGACCTTGGGTGGGTTGCCTTGTTAGCACAGCCTTAGGTCCCCGAGCACGAGCGTGCATTTTATCTTGCACCATATGCTTAAGCTTCTGATAGTATACCGGTCCAGAGTAGATATACGCCTCCAGAGGTTCACCAGTGATTCCCGAATAGAAGACATCCTTTCCCATGTAATTGAATCCATGTTTGAAGAGCTCATCTTGAATGTCCTTGCACTTGGACCCGCCAAAAGCTGTGCCATAGTGAAATTTACCCTCTAGTAGTCCTGCTTTACCGCCCAGCAGTTCCAGAGTTTTACCAACTGTCATTCGAGATGGGAAACCGTGAGGATTCATAACCATGTCTGGACATATTCCGAAGTCATTGAAGGGCAGATCCTCTTGGTCGACAATCAAACCGGTCACACCCTTTTGTCCGTGACGAGAACTGAACTTATCACCGATTTCAGGGCGCCTAGTTTGTCTTAGGAGGATTTTAATTAGGAAATCTTCCTCTCCATTAGCAGAAACCATAACCTTTTCGATATAACTTGGTTCGGGATTTTTGTACGATATAGGAACTGCCGTATATTGAACTCCCGATTGGCCTGGCTCCTTTTGTTCAATGGGGTTGATTGAGGTTACAGCAGGCATTTCTTTATTGATGAGAATCTGCTTGTTAACCACCATCTCACCGGGAGAAACTATTCCATCAGTATCGAGAGCTTCATGTTTAAACACAACCTATAATTTTATGAAATTTGAATATGATCTGTGACCTTAGAATTAAAAATAAAAAGTTTACCTTATTAGTTGCTGAATCCTTTAAAGGACCCATAATTCTGTCATAGGTTTGATTTGCATATCGCTTGACCGTACATTTGGAATTCTTGTAAACCAAACACCTCCCATAGCCTCGATCAATCGAAGCCTTATTTAAAATCAGAGCATCTTCGATATCGTAGCCAGAATAGCTCATGACTGCAACAGTTGCATTCTGGCCAGCAGGAAGCTTATCAAAGTTCGTCAACTCGATGGTACGTGATTTGACCATTGGAGCTTGTGGGTATACCAGATTATACATCAACGTATCGATGCGGTTCTTTTGATTGTAACCAATAACGCCCATCGCTTGTTTACCCATAGCACATTGATAAGTGTTTCTGGGACTCTGATTGTGATGAGGATAGGGAACTAGACCAGCACACACCCCAAGTAATGTGAATGGCTCAACTTCGAGATGAGTTGTATTCTCCGCACTGATTTCTGCCTCATTCCAAGAAATAAATGAATCATTCTCCTCGTTGACGTCAAGGTACTCCACCAGGCCGTCAGTTAGAAAATCTTCAAATTTTCGAACACCACGTTTGAGCTCATCAATGTGGCACTGCTGCACCATGGGTTTGCCTTTGTTCACTATGATGTAAGGACGACACAGTCGGCCGCCATCTGTGTGTATGTAGACACATCGCTGGGTGTGCGATGTATGAATAGACACAAATGGCCCGACGAGGCCCTTCCGTCGCATCATTCGGAAGACCTGGACAAGTCGTTTGTAGCAGATGGTAACTCCCAGAATGTTACCATTGATGAAGACCATGAAAACTTTAGGATTGTTGATGGCATCTCCACCAACCAAGCGAATGTCTTCAACCCCCGCATTGAATGCGAGTCTTATGACTGGCCCCTCGTCAACTTCTGTGGTGATGTGAGTCATCAGAGCCAAATTCTTGACCAAACCACAAGCCTCTCCTTCAGGAGTGTCCGAAGGACAAAGCATACCCCATTGACTGGGCTGCAGTGAACGGGGTCCAGAAACTTTTCGAGTTTTCTCGAATTGTGAATTGACCCTGGTCATCATACCAAGACAAGAAATGTAACTCAATCTCGAGAGAACTTGAGTTACACCGGCTCGCTCCATTTTAAAACGCTTAATGGTCCAATTTCCCGAGGATATGGCAGACTCTAAGCCAACAGTTATCTGTGCGGCACGCATGTGTTTCACAACATCAAATTGGGCTGCCTTGACTTTGGGGATATTCTTATCCGCGATCATTTTCAGCTCCCAATTGAGCCTCTTGAAGAGATCCTCAAACATCAGAGATATCAAGGATCCCGCTAACTCTAGTCTTTTGTTGCCATAGTAGTCACGATCGTCGAAGGCTTCGCTATTCAATTCTGCGGCCATAACTCGCCGAACCATTAGAGAAACATAGATCGATTTGATTTGGAAGTTGAAGTTCTCTACTGGAACGTGTGCCAAGATTGTAGTCATGAGAAGCTCCCGAGCTTCTTCTGATGGTGTCTTGTTCTTTGTAGCTGCTGTGGTAAATCGTTTCACTACCAGCTTAGATCCCATGTACTCAAGAGCCCGCTGCTGAGTGAAAACTTTGAGATTGAAAGCTTCCATCAAAGATGAAGCGAATCTATTCTGCGTTTCTGTGTCCGTCCCAATGAGAGACATAATTTCTTGATCCGAGATGATTCCCATAGCTTTGAATATCACAACAATCGGGATGTCGTCTGTCATAGAATTATGCTTGAGATAGTATTTCCCGTGTTTAACCAACACCAGAGTTCTGGATTTCTTCTCATGGGTCGAACTTGTCACCTGACACTGGACTTGGCCATTGAACTCTTCGGTGATCATCTTATTCCATGACAACTGTTCCTGAATAAGTACAACCTTCTCCTGTCCACGCACAACGAAATATCCACCTGGATCCAATGGACATTCGTTCATTTTGGCCAACTCGTACTCAGACTTTCCACTCAAGACACAATTTGACGATCTTAACATTATTGGCATCCGCCCAATCAATAGGTTATTCCGGATAATCCTCTGCGAGCCCCTGGTGTACTCAATATCCACAGTAATCGGTGCTGAATAGGTGACGTCTCTCAGTCGACACTCATGGGGTGTCGTTTGTTTTGTGATATTGAAACCATCTTCGATGTCGGGCGTTCCCACAGTGACATCCAGATACTTGAGGTAGAACATTGGATCGGCATCACTCTGGACAATCTGATTAGCTTGGATGATCTTTTTAATGTCCAAATTCACGAAATGATTAAAAGAATCGATGTGTTGTTTTACTAGTCCCTTGACTTTGAGAAAAGCCGGCACAAGTTTCCACTTTTCCTCCAATGGTTTAATGGGTTTCGACCATGATTTGGGGTCACTGTCCCACTGGACATTTTTTTCAGGCATTCTGCAAGAAAATTGTTTGTTATTAAACTTTTGATGAAAAATAATTTGTTGATAGAACTCACATGGTAAATGAAGAGGAATTCTCTTCGGTATTCAAATGTCTACGGAAATGTCAAAGTACAAATTTTTAGAAAAGTCAAAATACAATCACAGGGATGTCTTTGAGGTAAGACATATTTAGTTAAAAAAAAAATGGAATGATGACGAAATTTGTGGAAGCCATTATCTATGGATTGACATGACTTAGCTTCCGCTTAAATTTGTACTTTCGATACTAAAAGGTTCACATTTGACGGCATGTTAGGCGTCTAGTTAAAAACACTACACTTAATATGCTCCTTCGACCTATTAGGATTATCAGCAAGTCAAAAATCAAACAGCCCAAACCCCGGTTGCAGCTTTGGCGTGTGTGGAGAGTCAACGTCTAACAACAATCGAACTATTTCATCTCAGTCTATTGCAATATAATAATTTGTTTATGTCCCACTCATAATTATCTCTAATTCTCACCATCTAAAAATTGAAAATATTAAATACTGTTACCTTTTTCTGTCATATTTCACTACTCAAATTTTCTTAATTTTAGTATTTTTGTATGTAAACAGAGATTTTAATTGAATTTATACAAATATTATTTATGTTGATTAGTATTTTGATTTACATGTATTCTTATACATAAAGGAAAATATGAATATGATCAATTTGTCAAATTGGCTCTGGCTCGGACGTGTATGTCGGTCAAATTAAGGATCGTTTAAAAATAGTAATTATCTAAATGGCTCGGTCGTGTGAGAAATTGAATTTATTAAAAAATCTTCCCTAAATTTTGATCAAACCTTACGTGTATTTCATATAGAAATTCTTAAAACGTCGTGGGAGAATTTCTATTTCAAATAAATATTTGGAATTCTAATGGAAAATGGGTAGAAATTGGCAACTGCTCGAAGATTAATTCTTGTCATGAAAACAAGCCCTTCTAGTAGATCCCCTTCATCCCCGATATTATACACAAATAAATGGTTGAGAGTTTTAGGTAAGTCACGAGGTCCTGGGTCATTACAAGCCGTAGCACGACGAAACTTATTTTTAATTTTAATACATTTATTCTTTCTTTTTACTATGTTATGTTTTTAATTTAATACTATTTTTTGTTTTAATGTGAAAATAAAATTAATAATTGTTTTCCAAATTTACCATTTCAAAATCATGATTTACAGTCCATTTCTGCTAAAAATTCACGTTAAAATCTGCAGGACTAGTTGAAAATTTGTTAATACTTTGTTATAAGTGCATTTTCCAAAAAAATTCTCCTTGCAATTTTACAAATAAAATATTTATAAAGATTGGCACCTGAAAGTGAAATAATTATTATTATAATTTATTAACATATAATTAAAATTATAATGCTAATTAACAAAAAACGAGCACAAGTTACAAGACTTCCGGCTCTTAGGTAAACTTAACTAAATAGAAAAAAAGAACTAATTGTTAGTTAAATAATTTAAATTTAGTGTGGTGCTTATAATCGTTGCTGTAGCTGGGCGAGTGGGGATGCGAGTGTTACAATACGAATAAGTAAGTGGATCTTCATTACGAAGGAGGTGCTGGCGTGTACTAACTGTATGACCAAGTCGAAGTCTTGGTTCGTGGTTTTTGGTGTGGTGACAGCAAAGAGTTTCTCCGCGTTGATTGTTGAATAATGGTGGTTGTAATCTCTAAAGTCGGATAAGCATTTAAGTTAAAGCTTTTTGTATGTAGCGTAATAGATTGAGTTTGGTGGTAGGTTCAAAATAGTAGACGGGATCATGATGGGTCTGCGTGGCAGACAAATATGCTAGCTCATTACCCTTTATACCCATATGGCTAGGTACCCACATAAGTTTCAATTTGTTTGGTTTGCTGATAAGATAGCCTTGGATCTTGTTAATTATGACAGTATTGTGATGAGGATTTTTTACAGCGTTTATGACTGATAGACTGCCGCGGTCCCGTTCGGTCACAACCCTACTAAAAACGATTTTTCTTTTTTGGAGTTGATTTTAAATTAGCCCAAGGCAAATAAATTCAAATACATTCCAACAATAACTACAAGTGGGTCTATATGTATTTGCATCTGAAAAAAACTTCCTAAATGCAAGATCATCGCATCTTTATCTCACAAATAGTATATTTATATGTAGCATCCTATTTTGCAGAAATCAAACGCAGATACAAGTAAATCAACCACACCGCTGCAAATTAACCTTCTCTTTATACAAAATGAAACAACACCCATACTGTATTTTACATTGTCTTTACGCTGAAATAAAATAATCTGGGTTATAAGTTCAATAGAGATTTTTCACTATTCCACGAACATTTCTTATATTTTAGAAATAAAAGAAGGTAAGAAAAAGTTAGGCCGTATATCAATTTTTCTGTCGCTATAAACGTAGTGTTATAAATAAAATTTAGATAGCACCTCTGACTTCCAAACTGTTATAAATATTGGGAATTCACAAAACTGACAGCACTTTCGCCTTTAAAAATGAATTCGCTTCTGTCTTCTGTGTACAATTCGCCGCCAACTCCACATAGAAATGTCATCATTCCTCCGTTCCGTTTGACATTTTCCAGCCACTGTGAGTTTGTGACGTGTAATTTATTTGGTGCCAGTGCAAGAAAGAAATATTAATTTTAATCTTGAATTATTTCTTATAAATTCATTTTTTAGGACTTAATCCAATTTAAGAAAATCAATCAACAAAATGGGCAACTTCCGACGTGAAAAAGAAGACGAGGATGAGGGTAAGTTCTGAAACAAATTCTCAATTACATTTTCTATTACGGACCGGGTTTCTTTCTTGTTTTTTTTCGTCTGTCTAGTTTTTCTATGTTTTTCTTTTTGGTTGGCGATTTATTGCAAAATGTATTTCGAAGAAAAATCGTATTATTCAATTTGAAAATAATGATAAACAAGAGTGAAGACTTTAAAAGCATGTAAATAGTTTATTTTCACGTTTTCATTGGTGTCTAAGTTTTGCCCACATAGTTGCACACACCTCAAATCGCCTTGGGAATATGTGCTTCGTGAATTCTCGTCTTGTGGCATAAATTTCACTTGTTCAGTGTATTACAAAAATGTATAGATTTTTTCTTATCTCAAAGAACGCAAACAGCTTCTTCCTCGTCTAACAACAAAGTTTGGTTTGTAGTAAATGCTACAAAATAAAAGAAATAGAATTTGACAAAATCCAATATAAAAGTGTAGTCGAACACAATGGTGTTTAAAAAAATTCATCGCTTTTAAAGAAGATTTAAGGAGTGTGCACCTAGTACTGGGTATAGTGTCTTAAGTGATCCACCTAATCGTTCTCAAAAAGTACAACAAATATTCTTCAGTTATGAATAGTGTTAAATGTGATATTTAAGCATAAAACTGACCCCTCTTTACTGTTTGCTTAAGGCCCAGTTAAACGATCATTGAAATCAATCCGGGAAAACATTTGTCTAGATATTTAACTTTGCTTCCTTATGATTGCCAATGCAAACCAAGGAAAAGTGGCATTCCATGATTTTTTTCAAAAAAACGTCGACTTGTATTCAATCCATTTTCATTTTCAATAAATTAGCTGCACATATTAATGAAAACTGCAGATATTTCTTGTTTTTGTTGGCATGTACCATCGATATAACTGTATATAGTCCTGGGGTTCCTCTCGTTTAAGTGCCTATCCAGCATTATAAAATAAATTAGGTGGCGCAACTGTCCATGAAGAACCAGGGCCTAGCGATTTACAACTCTCAACCATTCCTGTGTGCGAGTAATTTTTACAGATATGGAAGGGGCCTACAGTTTATATGCCGAATCCGAACGGCTAATTTTGAGAAAGCACTTTTCTTGACAAGAATTACTCTTGGAGGATTTGTCAATTCCTCGCAAGAGGCAGTACCCGTGAAAACTTTTTTTTATAAAGGTGGCACAGGCAGGGATTGAACCCAAGACGCCTTGCATGACAGTCCAACGCACTAACCATCACGCTACGGGTACTACTACGGGCCTATCCCTCATTAGTACTTTCTATTTTTAAGAACCAGCATTCTAAGTATTTTGTTCATATAAAACTTGTCTGATAAGTACCGTTCTCTTAACGAACTTCTCCGCTTGGTTAGTTAAGAAAAACGACAAAATCCCCCCACTTCTAAACACTGTTTTGACCATTGTATTTGAGATCGTTCTCTTACCGAGACATTTGCTTCTCTTGAACACCTCCGCAAGGTTTCATGCCCGTCGTTGTTTTATCGTTATTTTCATAAGCAATGCTCTATTGAAATGGCCAGTTACATTTCTCCCCTTAAACAATTCAACCACCCGTACTGCTAGGAATGTCCATCAGTATACCCATGAGCCCAATTTCGGACATACTGTTAAGTACAGACATTATTTCCTTAGCCGCACTAAACGAATGTTTTGAGACAGCGGCAGGAGTTCCCCAAGGATGTGTTCTAAGTCCCATTTTGTTTGCACTTTATATTGATGCGGTTTGTGAAATCCTACCGGGAGCTGTAATATTTGGCGAATCTTTGATTGAAGTTTTAATGTATGCAGATGATCTGGTACTTCTGGCGGATAACCCATTTTCTTTACAACTGCAAATCAATAGACTTATGCCCAATTTCATAAACAACTTTTAAACGTTTAACAGGATTTTAAACTGTAAAATGGGATATTTTGGTTTCACCAAGCGTTTTTAAATTAAAAAAGCTTTTAAACACCTTTTAAAACTAAATGCCCATTTTTGGCTCACTAAATTTTAAAAGTGTCATTAAAAAATTAATATGACAGATTGACGGCTGATATTTTGTTTTGTAAAATTTGTATTCTCAATATTTGGAGATATAGATTGATAAGGTAAACAAATTCAATTTATTACTATTTATAATACTATTTTTATTATTTAAATTTTTAATAAGAATATTAGATTGTTCATCTTCATCTGACAAAGAAGAACAACAAATAGTTATTCGCCGTTCAAGAGTATTCCGCGTTCACAAGAATCCATTTTCTGATTATGATGATATTGACTTTAAAATGAGGTTTCGACTTTCCAAAGCATCTGTGGATCAGTTGTTGAGTTTGTTTGGTCATCATTTGGAGCATAAAACTAACCGAAATAAACCTGTCAGTGCATTAAATCAAATGCTTATTACTTTAAGATTTTATGCCACAGGGTCTTTCCAAATATGCGTCGGAAATATGTTTAATATCTCAAAATCAATTGTTTGCCGCATCGAAGAGTAAGCCACCATATAGCATTAATGAGACCGCAATTTATTACACTTCCTACTCCGACAGTTATTTGAAATTCATTGATGTTGTGGCACGATGGCCAGGAAGTGGGCATGATGCTAATATTTTTGACGATTTCCTGCCTACAACAAATCTCAAATAAAAACTAGAAATGTAATTGAAAGAGCTTTTGGGGTTTGGAAAAGGCGTTTTCCGTGCCTTTTTATCGGTATGCGCATAGAAATAAAAACAATAATGACAGTCATTGTTGCAACAACAGTTTTGCATAATATCTGTATTGAAATTAGAGACGCGAAGAGCATCCAAATGATGCAGAAGTATTAGTACCAGCTTTTACAAACTTTGAATTACAAATCGCAAACGAAAACAATACTGCAGCACGGATCCAACTAGTAGATACATTTTTCAACGGCTAAACGCATTTGAACACGTTTCGTATGTAATATTGGTTCTTTTCTTTAAAAAAATTTAAAAAAACTTTTGAGATAAACGCAATATATAAATAGGTATCTTTATTTTTGGATATATGTACGTACATAATATGAAACTATTGGCGAGCTTGTTTGTATAGTTCTTTTTCTTTCAGTTGAAACTCGATCTCCTTGAATTTAAGCTCTACTTCAAGGATCCCTAGCTCCTTCTCCAATTTTTTTTTTGTTAACAGAACAAATTTCATCACATTTGTGAATGTTGGTTCCGACCTTTTTGGTCATTCTTCCTTTTGCTTTTTCAACGAAGTTCTTTGAAGTTGATGGAGCAGGTGGCGATAACGCAATAATTTCACTATTATCGTTCGACGGAGTAACTATGTGGAATCTTCCAAGTACTCCGGAAGTACATCAACGGAATCGCTTTCTACTTTGCTATTAAAATCCGCATTGAAATCGTACATGTTGTCTTCGGGTGTGAACTGCAATCCCCCATTCCAGCGATTTTTTCTTAAGGGCAACTCTGGGCTGAAGTTGTTGGTCCACCACCAGTTTTATAGATTTCGGTCTGTAGAAATAAAAATATCATCAAACAAGTTTTGAGTTCTAGGAAGGTACATATGTTGGTATATAATTATATACTATTTATAAATCATAGCACATAAAACTTGGATTCTAGTGAATTTACCTTTGAGAAACGTTAATGTAACTGCTGCTCAAATGTCTTTATGTTTTTGAAAGAAAAACAAATTTTGCCTTCAAGTTTTGAGTGTTGAAATTCTTTTGGTTCTTTCCTTATGAGTGAACATTTTTTTCTTGGGCTTCCTAACTGAACAAAAGTCCTTTTGCCCCGAGGTTCCTACAGTGGAGTTAAAGATATTTGATATCTCCTGCCAAGTTTTGCTTGTTTTTTATCTACAGTTACCCCATCTGTGGCTTTATTTTTAATTATGTTCCTAAATTGGGCAACAATACCTATTAGACCATTATTTTCCGCCTCCGTATAATTTTGTTCCTCGTTCTCTTTTATTAAAATTAGTTTTCATGTTTAATTTTTGAACGACACGATAACTGAAACGGTTGTTTTTTATTTTGAAGAAGTTTATACTGTTGTATTTCGCGATTCTTGTCATTTATGTCAACATATAATGCTTTCTCTTTTTTTCTCACACAATTCGCTTAATAGAAAGAAAAAAGGGGTTTTATTTTTACAGGGTTGTGAAGAGGACTCTATTACCCTGGTTACAAGATGAGATCGAGGAATCGAATCGAATTGAGATTTCGATCCAGGTATATGGTGGCACTGAATCGAGGAATCGAATTCAAATGGAATCGAAATGCATTTGGGTTTTATTTGTGTGCGTACTGCTACGTGAATAAATTTCAAATAAATTTCAAATTTTATAACAATGCTCTCAACATAAAGACGAGCGCCAAATTAAATACAGCTTAGAACCTAAAATACTCCATTTAAATGAAGTAATTTTGCTTAGAACAAACAAGAGGAAATAAACTTATCGCACGCACACGAGCAAAACCTCACACACCAATAAATCGATTCCCCGATTCGGGTTTACAAACAAATTTTCGATTCGATTCACCTCTTTCAGTGGGATTGGATCAAGTAATCCTATTTCGATCCGATCCAGGTCTATACGGCGCTAAATCCTGATTCAATTCGGATTCAATTCTCCTTGTAAACGCGGTATATTCAACAAAAATATTCCTAAAATTTCCCATTTTAAGCTTGGCGAAACTGACCAAATTTAAAGGCCTGATAAAATTTAAAAAACTTTTAGATAAAAGTGCTTTTAGTGTTTGTTTAAGAGATCGGGCATTAAAGAATATTGTGAAACTTGGGGCTTACAAATCAATATAAGCAAAACCCAGGTTATTATATTTGAATTTAGGCGGCATGCACGACGTGCTGAAGAATCATGGAACATAAACAACGAGCGTATTGAAATTGTGAGTGAGTTTAAGTATCTAGGTGTATTGCTGACCTATAACCTGAACTGGAGCGATCATGCGAAAGAGAAAACCAGGGAGGCCAAACTGGCCCTAACCTGATGTGGCCCAATTTGTTTAGCAACCAACTTATCGACCTCTCATCAAAGTACAGAGTCTTCAATGCAACAATAAATACTTGCTTATGTTACGGTGTCCAAGCCTTTGGATACGCTCAAATAGAAACATTTGAGACTTTACAAAGATACCTTTTTAAAAGACTTTTTAAACTGCCTAACGCTACACCTACGTACACCATACATGTCGAATAGGGAATAACACCGATACATATTCAGAATCTGAAACGGCATTACGACTATTTAGCTTAGGTTATGAAAAGAGAAAATGGGCTTCATAAGACGATCTTGATAAGACTGCTCAGAACAAATGCATCTCCCTTCAGAGAATGAAACGCGTTTGCTGCAACAGTTGATATAGTACTCTCCTTAACGGAAAATAATGTAGAGGAATGACAAAATATGTTCACGGTTTTGATAGCTAAAATTGATGAAAAACTTTATTTAGAACACCTGCAGAGTGCATCCTCATCGGCAAGCAGAACATATCTTCGTCGTTCTATTAAAACTCCCTAAGTCTACTTTTTGTGTTTTGAGATATTTGCATTAAACTTTGAAATCAACATGCAAATTAATAGATTTTGGGAGTTTTAATTCTTTATAATTTAAAAATTGTGCATCGTTAATCTTAGGGAGTTTTGAAAAAATATAAATTTTGTCATTTGCATGAACTTAGTGTATTTGTTTCATTTTTGCGTAAAATGGACTTAGGGAGTTTTCATAGAACGACGACGATATACAAGCGCTTAAACCATCAATTGTCTATTTTTGTAAAGAAATGACTCCGGAAGCTATCGGCACCATTTTTCAAGCTAGAGTCGAGATCCTCAATCTCAACTTTGTCCCCCATAGATCGGACCTCTCACAAAATTTGCATTTTCTGCAATAAAAGAAATGTAGAGGATATAAATCATTTCGTAGCAGTTTGTCCAATATCATAAGAAATACGACGGCTATTATTCCAAGTAAGTTTTTAACTTAACTTTTCTTAACGGGCTGATTGGTTGGACAAATTTGTTTAAATTTTGCAAACATGCTTTAGCTTATCCAAGTAGTAGCTCAAAAGCTACTTGTATCCAAGTTAATAAATTATTCATCTGTTATATTTGAAAATTGTTAAGAAGAATCACTAAAAAATAAAGTTTTAATTTTCTTATACTAAAAACAAAACAAACAAAAATAAACTTGCATAGTGTTAAATTATTTTTAACTGAAATGTCTATCGGGCAGACGGCAACAACGCCATGTCCTTATATTTAGCTTTAAATTAATGTAATTTTATTATCGAAATAAAGAATTTAATCTAATTTAATCAAATCTAACGAATGTGGAATTCTTTACCAGGCTCAATATTTCTCACTCATTACAATGTGCAGAGATTCAAAACTAATGTGCATTGGTTTCTCCTTTCTTATCCTATCCTCCTTTCGTAATTGCTCGCACTATGTTTAATCATTATAAGGGTATTCATAACCCTTTTAGTGCGCGCACAATATACAACAAAAATTCTAGTTGTTTGGAATACATTTTGTGTTGTTTACTATTTCAAGTTTAAAAATAAATATAATATAATAAAATAATAATAATATATAATAATATATATAATAATAATAAAAAATAATGCTTGCGCTGGAAGAGGAAGAAGTTAAAAAAAAAGAAATCAAAAATTTAAAGAAATTACTAGATAATTCCAAATCCTGATTCCAAATTGGAAATAAGATTTAACACTCTTGCAAATTATCTTTTTAAAATTTCTTGCTTCAGATTTATCAAGATAATGAATCAATAAAGTTTTGTGCCACTATTTACTTGATACCCTAGGGTAACTGCGTGTCTGCCAGATCGGATAGCACGGTCTCCATTTTTTTTTTCCAAAATGTTGCCAAATATTTTTTCCCTGTGTGTGGTGAAGCCCGTCGCTTTATCCGTTTTTTTTTTTTCATAATGCTGTCCAGCGTTAGCAGTTCTATTTGATTTTGATTTGAGTACATCCTACAATTTTAAAGATTGTGTTTATTTATTAAACAATCAAAATTGCTCCGTTTCTCTTTAATTTCTTTACCAAAATAATACCAAAGAAATGACAAGGCATTCCCCATGTAAATACAACGGTAGAAATAAATTCAGTGGTGAATTTCGAACTATACCAATTTTTCTAACGTGGGAAATATTTCCAAATCTTGTTTGCTAAAGGGCCCAATAACATCCACAAGTATGCCGCACAAAACGTGAAAAGAACATCTCGAGATAGTTCATCTAACGACAACTTTTCTACTAGTAAGATTAAAGCGCCTCTTTAGGTTAGGTTAGGTTAGGTTATAGTGGCTGTCCAAGATGGAAACGGACACACTTAGGCCAGTTTAATGGCCCATTGTGATACCTCATTAATCTTGAGGCTTCCTCCTAAGCTCAATGGAACCAGTTAGAGTCCCTTACGAAACGTGAGAGGCTGATTATACCGATATGATTTAGATCGTTTAGATCGTTAAAGAAGAATTCTCCTAGATAATTCTTGCGTTTTCGAGCTAGAGTAGGGCATGTGCAGAGAAGATGAAGAACCGTTTCTTCATCTTCCTCGTCCATACAGCTTCTGCAAAAGTCATTTGAGAATACGCCTAGTCTCGTGGCGTGCTTTCCTATTAGACAGTGTCCGGTTATGACACCTATTATCGAGCTTATATGTGATCTGCTTAGAGAGAGCAAGCACCTTGAACGTTTTAAATCCAGTGTTGGCCAGATGTTTTTTGTGGCTTGACACGTGGTGATGTTGGGCCACCTGCCCTCCTCGCAGCGTCTTGCATTAGTAGCAGTTTACAAGTAGCGATTGGTATGCCAGTACTTGCCAAACGTGGTAGGATGGGCTGTACTGTACCGTTCCTGGCGCGTTCATCTGCCTTACAGTTACCTGGAATGTCTCTATGGCCCGGCACCCAGCAAAGGTGAATACTAAACCATTGCGCCATCTCCATTAGAGATGATCGACAGTTATGGACTGTTATAGAGTTTGTAGGGACAGAGTCCAGAGATTTGACAGCGGCCTGGCTGTCGGAGAAAATACGGATATCAGATGTTGATATCACGTTTTCTTTGAGCCAAGACAAGACTTCCTTAATCGCCAAAAGTTCCGCCTACAACCCCCCACAATGATTGGGAAGGCGGAATGAGAGACTTAATTTCAGTCGTTCAGAGTACACACCACCACCAACCCCTTCTTTGGTTTTTGAACCATCTGTGTAAAAGTGGATTGACTCATCCTCCAAGAATGTCCTATCCTCCCAAAAAGATCTGGTAGGTATAGAAATCTGGAAATTCCTGTCGAATTGTAGTTGGGGGATGGTGTAGTCTGTGTGCTTTGGAATTGATTCTCAGTACCGGAGTGGCCAATGTTGTTGTTAGTCCACTGCGACGAAGCATTGAGGCGAATAGCAGAGCTTGCAGCTATTTGTTTACTAAATATGTCAAGAGGTGTAAGGTAGAGAAAGGTGTCCAGTGCCGCGGATGGGATCGTGCGAAGCGATCCGCTTATACATAGGCAGGCTGAACGTTGGACTTTATTTAACTTATCCCTGTTTATACCTTTCTCTAAAGCAGTCCACCATACTGCCACACCGTACGTTAAAATCGGTCTGATTACCGATGTGTATAGCCAATGCGTGATTCTGGGTTGTAAACCCCATTTATTACCAATAGCTTTTTTGCAAGAAAAGAGAGCTACAGTAGCTTTTTTGACTCTTTTCTGTACGTTGCGTTTCCAATTTAGTTTTTTGTCTAAGACAAGACCTAGGTATTTAGCCTCGTCTGAGGATTTTAATTGGATTCCTGTAATGTAAGGAGGGTTGACAAATGGAATTTTGTATCTCCTCGAAAATAAGACCAGATCGGTTTTATGTGGGTTAACACCCAGTCCACACCGATCAGCCCAAAGTATTAGTCTGTCCAAGGCATTTTGTAAGAGTTCTTTTAGGATATTAAGATGCTTTCCTGAAACTGCTATAGCAACGTCGTCCGCATACTCCGCTGAAACCCTCCGCATCCAGACTAGTTAGGATTTCATTCACCACTAGGTTCCAGAGGAGAGGGGATAGAACACCACCTTGCGGTGTCCCTCTACTAACGAATCGTTTGCTAGAAGAGTTGCCCAGTTTTGAGTTAATTATTCTGCTAGTAAGCATTAAATGAATTAACTCCCGAAGCAAACTCTCTACATTTAGAGATGTCAGTGCAGAAGTGATTGGAGATGTTTCCACGTTGTTAAAGGCACCTTCGATGTCAAGGAAAGCATCCATAGTGAACTCTTTCTGATAGAGGGAATATTCGATGGTGCGTACTAAAGTGTGTAACGTTGTTTCCACCGATTTACCCTTACAGTAGGCATGTTGAGACGAAGACAAAAGTCTTGTATCGATACGTGCCCTTAAATGGATATCAATCAATCTTTCCAGGGTCTTAAGAAAGAATGATGATAGACTTATAGGTCGTAGATCTTTAGAATTGACTTGGGAGCATTTACCTGCTTTAGGTATAAAAACAACTTTAACTTCTCTCCATGCCGAGGGGACATGGACCAGGTAAAGACAGCTGGTAAAAATTGCCTCAAGGATTGGTGCAATTATATCAGCAGCTTTTTGTAATTCTGCTGGTATTATTCCATCTTGTCCTGCAGCTTTAAATGGTTTGAAGCTGTTAAGAGCCCATTGTAGCTTATCCTTTGTGATCAGACCTTGTGGATATGTTGTATTTGAACTTGAACGTGTAAAACTGTTGCAAGTTTCGGTAAGAGAACTACCAGGAAAGTGAGTGTCCAATAGTAAGTTCAGCGATTCATTACTTGAATTTGTCTAGGAGCCGTCTGTATTTTTCAAGCAGCTTGGCGTAGCTGGATTAGTTGAAAGAATTTTTCGTAACCTAGAGGCTTCAAAAGTTTCTTCTATCATGCCACAGAAGGACCGCCAAGAAGATCGCTTGGATTTCCTTAGTGCCTTCTTGTAAATTCTTAGGGATTCTTTGTAGGAGTCCCAATGAGAGGCTAGTCTTGCAGCTTTGGCTCGGTTGAAAAGCGCCTCTTTAAAATACTACAAAATTTAAATGAGCTGCGGCCTGAAAAAGTCCTACAATAGTCCATAAAATTGATTAAAAAAAATTTCTTTAGCAATCAACATTGATGGTCGTTGCAATCAATAAATACAGTTTGTTTTAAAAGGATGAGAGCGCGGAATTACACAAAGATCACGAAAGCACCATACCATACAATTTTGAGTGCATCAAAAAATATTCAACTTACCAATCATGGCATTTTTTGTTGCTAAAGGTGAACCTAGGTTAGATTTGAATAGAACGGTAGATCCGCATGAAATAGTAAAGATTTGATAAGGTATAATTAAGTTGTTGAGAATGTCAGAAAATACTTAGGTGTCAAGGATGAGACGTCACTAAGGTCTTCGAAAAAGTATTTTCCTGTATCATCATTCTTCTTTCCGGTAGGCTTTGGCATTTGCAAAAATAGTGTAAGGTGTCCTCTTTCGTCTCCTCGTCTTCGCATCCTCTACATAGATTAGACCCGCCCACCTATTGTTTGCGATTTCAAGAAAACTGGTTGATCAATGTCACAATTCCCTGGGATCCTGCAAATCTATTTGCACCTTTAAAGAATAGAATAGTTGATAAGAACTGCTTTTTCGGATCAAATTCCTTAAATAGCAGCCATTGCGAGGGCAGTTTTGTGAACAGGTGCATTGTACAAGTGAAACAGCACTAAAGATCGCAGTTTTTTCTTGATCTTCTTATTTGGTCTCCGTTGTAAGAGTTATTCAATAGAGATACATGAAGAGTCTTCAATACCATTGACATTCTAGTTAATTTGCCTGACTTATGCTTCTTTTGACACTTGTCGATCTCAGCGCAGATATGGTTACAAATTTAATTCTTTGTGAAATGAGAAATTTTATCCCGAATAGGGGAATTCTATCAAACCCAAAGAGAACTCATAGTTGGAGCATTAAAGAGGTTATTAGGTTCAGAGATGTAAGTTCCCGTTGTTATAAATCCAACCCGACTGAGGAAAACCGGAATAAGTTCAAACAAGCTAGAAAGACCTGTAATGGTCATATTCGTCGATCAAAGTTTTGTATGATCAGAAATTAAGGCAAAAATACTATAATGTCCCAAAGTAAAAGTTTCTGGTCAGTTGTAAAAAACGTACGAAACACCACATCATCCTCGGTTCCAAAGCTTATCCACAATGACACTCCCTATGTGACCTCGACCGATAAAGGCAATTTGCTTGCAGCATAGTTAACTGTTAATTTGACGCAACCGGAGAGTGTCATGAGTCCTCATGTCCTTGGGAGCGTAAACGAATCTTCTTTCGCACTCGTGCAGTTGAAAGAGTACTGAAAGACCTTGACATACACAAATCCGCTGGCCAGATAGTAAGCTTTTCCATATATCCTACTCTACAGGTCTCTTTTCGAGTGGATGGAAAAAAAGTCCCTAAAAAAAGCGAATCTTCCTCTCAAATTCATGGAAACGCTGATTAATTATTATCAGCTTCAGATATATCTTGAAGAACGAAAGCTTCGTAATGACCGACAGTATGGCTTTCGTAGCAATAGGATCTCATGGTTTACCTCACCGAAAAGTGGAACACATCTTTACATCGTTTTGGAGAAAGTAAGATTATTGCACTTGTTATTTCAAAAGCATTTGATAAAGTCTGGCGTCTTGCTCTCTTATTGAAAATGCCTGCTTTCGGAATCGATGAATCTCTTATTCGTTGGATTGGAAATAACCTTTCTAACCGTTCAATACAAGTTGTGTTGGATGGTTTCAAGTCTGAAATTCATAAAATGAATACTGGTGTCCCCCAGGGCTCCGTTTTGTCTCCGACTCTCTTCCTTTTATTTATAAATGATCTCTTGTCTGTCACTTCTAATCCATTAAACCGTTTCGCAGCGTATGATAAGCTCATAAAATTCTGATCTTGACAGTATTGTCCAATGGAGAATAAAAATCCTGTAGAATTTAATGCTTCGAAAACTCAATGCTGTCTCCTGTCGTTAAAGCGTAACATACCCCTGATGTCGCTATCTATGAGTGGCACTTGCATCCAGGAAACTAATCAACTGTCAGTACTCGGTATGTGTATCACAGATCACCTTTTATGGAATGATCACATATTTAATATTGCCAAAAATGCTGCAAAGTGCTTAGGATTTCTCCGACGTTGCAAGAAATGTTTTACCCCTTCTGATCTGGCGGTAATTTACAAAGCCATCATTCGTCCAAAACCTTGAATATAACTCGCAGGAGCTGCTTAAACAAGTTTGAGCCTTTTAGATAGGATACAAAAAAAGGGCTTTGAAAATGATAGGCGATAGAACTATAACCGAAACATTTACATCTCTCGAACACCTTCGCAATGTTCCATGCCTTTCGTTGTTTTACAGATACTTTCCCGCCCTTAAACCATTCAGCCGTAATACTCGCACTTCCAGGAATGCTCATCAGTTTACCCTCGAGCTTAATTTCGGATGTACTGGAAGTAAAGAGATTCTTTTTTTAACCACTCATCAAGAATGTGGAATGCTTTACCCAACTCTGTTTTGCCCTCCCATTTCAATATTCAAAATTTTAAGACCAATTTGCACCGGTATCTCCTCTTTCATACTTCCCTGTTTTCCTAATACTCGCACTGTGTTTAGCCGTAAACGTTAAGGGTATTAAAATTCCCTTGAGTGCCTTGAGTACTTTATAAAAAAAAAAGTTCCTGATGCAATTTGCAATATCCTTCAGCATGTTCTTTTACCTAAAGCTGCCTCGAATCCGAGCATAATTTTTTGATATTCCCTGATGTACAGTACGGGGTTGTGGAAATCCCGAAGAGCTACTTGTATGTCTTCTGCATTTTTTTGGACGTGAAAGTCATTTATGCTTAACAACGATAAATGGTTGCGTGAAATCAGGATAGGATAAGAACAGGTAGTGAGATTAAGGGACTTGAACGATTTCTCACAAACTATTTTATTTTCTCAATAGCTTAGGTATTTTAGTGCAGCTATTTTAAAAAGTTGTGGTAGTCTCAGAAATGATTGCACCTGTTTTATTACATATATACAAAGCAATCAATAACATGCTCCCTTCAGGATGGTTTTATTATCCTTTGAAATGTTGGCGGAACACTGGTTAGACAAAAGGACATTCTATTGAATTCGTATGTAGAGCATTCGCTTGCATGTTTTATATTTAATGCGCACTCAGTGATCCCAGCTATATTATATGCCTAATGGTCACTCTTTCATTTTTCTGCAGTCGAAGATGTTCTATGTGCTTCATTGCCGTTGTTCATTATCTGTGAATGTTCTACCTAGCTTAAACTAAAGGTTGATTTTTTAGCTATTATCTTTTTGGCAACACTGGTTTAAAAAGCTGACGCACGTTTCGTGTTTGGTTTCACTGTTAAAAATCTTCAGTTTGGTCTTTGATCTAAGCATGAATAGTGTTACAAACGAACAACGCTTAATGATTACCATCAACTATCGCTTCGTCGCCGTTCGCAGCAATTGCGGAAGGACTAAGGTGTGCTACCTTTCAAAATACAGCTGGTGCAAGAATTGAAGCCGAACAACCTACTGCAACGTAAAATTTCTGCTAAATAGGCTCTTGGAAAGTTGGCCGAAGATCAACTTTTTTACCGAAAAATTGTGTTCAGCGACGAAGCTCATTTTTGTCTTAATGGGTACGTAAATAAGCAGAATAATCGATTTTGGAGTGAATATCAGCCAGAAAAAGTCAGTTTGGTGCGGCTTATGGGCTGGTGGCATCATTGGACCGTACTTCTTCAAAGATGATGTGAATCGCACATAACAATGGACTTATTGAGAGGCGAGTTCGGTGAACATTTTATTTTACGACCGGGACCGGTCAATTGGTCGCCTAGATCATGCGATTTAACGCCTTTAGCATCAAGGCTAAATTCGCCAACATAAGCCTAATATGCTCGAATGCCCCAACAGAGGAGAAAGATGAAGACACCAAAGACATATTCTTCGAGCTCTTGGAGAAGACATATGAGCAGTGCCCTGGCTATGAAATTAAAATTGTCTTAGGAGATTTTAATGCCAAGCTAGGAAGAGAAGACATCTTTGGTGGCATAATCGGGAGATATAGCCTGCACGACACTACCTCCGACAACGGATTCAGGCTGGTCGATTTCGCTGCGGGGCGAGACGTTCTGGTAGCTAGTACGCAGTTCACGCATCTTAATATCCACAAGGGGACATCGAAATCTCCAGATCAATCGACCGCCAACCTGATTGACCACATTGCGATCTATGCACGACAATTTTCCAGTATCCAGGATATCCGAACATTCCGAGAGGCCAACATTGACTCGGACCACTACCTCGTTGTAGCCAAGGTACGGCTACGGATATCCCGATCCAAGCCAAAACAAGGAAGTACTGTGAGAAGATTCGACGTTAGACGGCTACAATCGCAAGAGACTGCCATGTCCTTTTCCGATCGAGTCTCTAATAACCTCTTAAGGAGTCCTATGCTTCCTGCATTAAGCATGGAAAACCAGTGGCAACATTGCCTTGCAGCCATCAGAGATGCCGCCTCCGAAGTGCTAGGTTTCACACGGCCACCACAGCGAGCAGAAGAGGAGAGAGGAACACCGGCTTCTTAGATGGAAAAAAGAGAGCATGAGAAGCGCGCGATCGAGGAGATAGAGGGATGTCACAACAGGAATGAGGTTCGTAAATTTTACCAAAAGTTAAAAAAAAACCTCCCAAGGGTACCAGCCACGAACCGAAGCCTGTAAAGATGATCAGGGGAACATCGTAGTAGAACCACAGTCGATGCTGAGGATATGAAAAGATCACTTCTCCAAATTATATAACGGCGATGACGAACCGAATTCCGATGTAAGGGAGATAAAACCACTCAACCTCGGCGACGCAGATCAACAATTCCGCCTACCCGACCTTGACGAAGTGAAGATACCTATATCTAAACTTAAGTCAAGCAAAGCTGCTAGAGGTGACGGCATCGCTGCCGAACTATTCAAAGCAGAAGTCGATGACTTGGTACTCATCTGCAAAATATGGTCGAAAGAAAGCATGCCCGATGAGTGGAATCTCAGAAAGGAGACCCTATAAACTGCACCAACTACAGAGGCATCAGTCTCCTTAACATTGCGTATAAGATCCTCTCTGCCGTATTATGTGAACGTCTGAAGCCATTCGTCAACAACCTGATTGGTTCTTATCAGTGTGGCTTCAGACCAGGAAAGTCCACTATCCACCAAATATATACACTTCGGCAGATCTTGGAAAAAACCTACCCACCATCTCTTCATCGATTTTAAAGCCGCGTATGACAGCATCTATAGGGAAGAGCTCTACCGAGCAATATCTAGTTTTGGCATCCCTGTCAAACTTATTTGTTTGTGCAGAATGACGCTGCTCTATCAAGGTTGGAAAAGATCTCACCAATTCTTTTGATGTCAAAAAAGGTTTTAGACAACGCGATGCACAGTCATGCGACTTCTTCAACATCGTTCTGGAAAGAATTGTGCAAAACTCAACCGTCAACACTAGAGGCACAATCTTCCAAAGGTCCATCCAATTACTCGGATTCGCAGATGATATTGACATAATTGGAAGATCAAAGCGTGATGTCAGTGGAGCGTTTTTGAGCATGCGACGGAAGCGAAGAAGATGGGTTTAGTGGTCAATGAAGGCAAGACCAAGTATATGCTGTCATCAAAAAAGAACATTGAACAACGACGTCTTGGACAAAACGTCACCATGGACCCCTATAACTTTGAGGTAGTTAAGGACTTAAGGACATGCTCTCTCGAGCATGTAAAATCACCATCTATAAGACACTCATCATACCGGTTCTCATTTATGGCGCTGCGGTCTGGACCCTGTCAAAGAAAGATGAGAGCGTGTTAGGATGCTTCGAGAGAAAAATTATTCGGGTGATTTTTGGTCCCGTACGCATAGATGGAGAATGGAGGAGAAGATATAACGATGAACTGTACGGTCTGTACAGCGACACTGACCTAGTTAGCAGAATAAAAGTCCAACGGCTTAGATGGCTAGGTCATGTAGAGCGGATGGACATCAACGCTCCGGCCCGGAAGGTCTTCGAATCCAATCCCCAGGGACGGCGCAGTAGAGGAAGACCGCGACTCAGGTGGCGCACCCAGGTGGGAAAGGACCTCAACCAACTTGGCGTGCGAAACTGGAGACATCTAGCTAGGGACCGAGCTGGCTGGAGACGCATGTTGGTTGAGGCCCAGGTTCGCCCGGACTGTAGCGCCACCTTAAGTAAGTAAGTAAGTAAGAATATTTTTTGTGGGGCTATGTTACAGCTCATGTCTATACAGACAAGTCCGCTTCAATTGACGCATTGTAAGACATCATTAAAGCATTAATATGTTGGAAATGAAATGTTGGAAAGAGTATGCCCAAATTGGAATACGCGGTTGGACTATTTGAGGCACAATCTAGGTCAACATTTGCATGAAATAATCTTTAAACATTGAAGTATATCGATTTAAATAAAGATTTCATGAATTTTTCGTAAATGTTATGTTTTTTTTTGAAAAACTTTCCAATAGCTTTTTAAAAATCGCCATTTACTTTTATTGGGGCAAAACTATGAAATATAAAAGAGAAGAGACCCCAATTTTTCCACCAGATTGTCGTTTTTTAGAATTTTTTTTCTAATCAAAAGTATCTGATGATAGCTTTGATTGCTTTTTTCTCAATTTTGATGTTTTCCTCCAATTTTCTTGTTTTTAAATTAATGCACCTCCCGGTAATCGGGGTATATTGATATAGTTTATGTTGTGTTTGGTATGCTATTGAATAATATGAGAAAACAAAAACAAAATGTTTCATATTTGTATGTGCTCTATTAATAACCAATTGTCATATCCTATAGGTAATAGCTGGTTTGGTATGTGAAAACAAAGGAACTTATTGTTTTTGCAAAACAGAAACTTTGTAATATTTAAATTGCTATACAATTTTCTCGGATGCCTTGGGTCTGAAGATTTCTGCATCGAAGCCCGTTTCTACATTTTTGTGTTCTAATCACTGTCACGTCACTCAAATTTAAGCCCCGTGATTCCTATATATTTTTGTAACAGACGTATATTTTGCTTAAATATGTATTCACTATTTTATGAAACTTTATTTAAAAGCTTATCTACAATCATTAAAAGTAATATGTATATTTAAAATATTCGTTACAAGTGTACAACAACACATCGTCAACCTTTGAACAGACTAAATTTTCTTATGAAAGAAAATTGCCTTACATCACAGTGTCATAGAAACGCGTTATTTATTTATTTAGTCTATGAAAATAAATTCCCTCAAAGTCAAATTTAAATTAAAACAGAAAGTTATCAAAACACCAAAAGCACTATGAAATCCCGTCGTGGTCGTAATCGAAAAAGTTGGTTATTTTCAGAGTATTCGTCGCTTAGAATAAAAATAAAAAAACACTATTTTTCAGGTCAAACTAACATCTATCAGAATCTGGAAAAAACATCAGTTCTTCAAGAAACGCGCACATTCAACGAAACACCCGTCAATCCGAGAAAATGTATCCATATTCTAACTAAAATTTTATATCTAATTAATCAGGTAAGTTTATAATTTCTCAGCAGCTGTCATAAATCGATGATGATGATGATTATTATTATTAAATGAATTAACAGGGTGAAGTTTTGGTGTCTCGTGAAGCTACCGATTGCTTTTTTGCAATGACTAAGCTATTTCAATCCAAGGACGTAGTCCTTCGACGTATGGTGTATTTGGGAATCAAAGAGTTAAGTTCAATTGCAGAAGATGTCATTATCGTAACCAGTTCCTTGACCAAGGACATGACTGGCAAGGAAGATCTTTATCGTGCCGCTGCCATTCGCGCCTTGTGCAGCATCACCGACAACACTATGTTGCAAGCTGTTGAACGTTACATGAAGCAGTGCATTGTTGACAAGAATGCAGCAGTGTCTTGTGCAGCTTTAGTCAGCTCCCTACGTCTTGCTGGACAGGCTGGGGATGTGGTCAAACGTTGGGCCAACGAAGCTCAGGAGGCCCTTAACAGCGATAACATAATGGTGCAATACCATGCTTTGGGTCTGCTTTATCACATCAGGAAATCTGATCGTTTGGCTGTTTCCAAGTTGGTCAATAAATTGACAAAGAACTTCCTTAAGAGTCCTTACGCTGTTTGTATGTTGGTAAGTTAGAATATTCTTTAAATGTTTGTATAGTTTTAGTTCTATTTGTTTTTTGTTCTTTGTCTACTTTTCATAGATTCGTATTTCATGCAAGTTAATTGAAGAAGAAGACTTTAGCAGTGATGAATTATCCGAATCTCCGATGTTTACTTTTATCGAGTCCTGTTTGCGTCATAAAAGTGAAATGGTCATCTACGAAGCAGCCCATGCCATTGTCAATCTTAAGAATACAAATGCTCGAGTTCTTTCGCCAGCTTTTAGTATTTTACAATTATTCTGCTCCTCGCCAAAAGCCACATTACGTTTTGCTGCTGTTCGCACTCTAAACAAAGTTGCAATGACACATCCAGCTGCTGTGACCACTTGCAACTTGGATCTGGAAGGTTTGATCACTGATTCGAATCGTTCAGTTGCCACATTAGCTATAACCACTTTACTTAAAACTGGAGCTGAAAGCTCAGTGGAACGTCTAATGAAGCAAATCTCATCGTTTGTGGCTGAAATCTCAGACGAATTTAAAGTCGTTGTGGTGCAAGCAATATGCGCCCTTTGCACAAAATATCCACGCAAACATACCGTTCTTATGAATTTCTTAAGTGGAATGTTGCGTGAGGAAGGCGGTTTGGAGTACAAAACGTCTATTGTTGATACGATTATCACAATTATCGAAGAAAATGCCGACGCCAAAGAATCTGGTCTCTCACATCTTTGTGAATTTATCGAAGATTGTGAACACACCTCGTTGGCTGTACGCATTCTCCATCTTTTGGGCAAGGAGGGACCATTTGCCAGTAACCCGTCGAAGTACATTCGTTTTATCTACAATCGGGTTATTCTCGAGAGTCCAATTGTTAGGGCTGCTGCTGTGACAGCTCTTGCCCAATTCGGGGCTTCGTGTCCGGCATTATTGGCCAATATCATGGTTCTACTAGGTCGTTGTCAAATGGACCCAGACGACGAGGTGCGAGATCGTGCCACTTACTATTATCACATTTTACAATCCGACAAACAGGATCTCTACAAAAGTTACATCATTGAGAGGTCAAACTGTTCGCTGCCATTGCTTGAAAAGGCTTTGATTAGTCACTTGCAAGGTGACTTAAACGAACAATTTGATATGTCTATTGTACCCAAAGCAACCATCGTCAAAGAAGAAGTATCCAACGAAACCATGTTAATTTCCAATGGTAAGTTTCAAGATTGAATAATAAGATGGTTTAAAAGGCATTATATTTTTTTTCAGCACCTCGAGTACCCAAAATCACCCGCGAAGAAGAAAGTGCTGCCCGATTGGCACAGCTTCCTGGAATTCAAGTACTTGGCCCCATCCACAGAACCACAGCACCGATCCAACTTACCGAAAGTGAAACCGAATACACTGTACAATGTGTCAAACACATTTTCAAAAACCACATAGTATTCCAAGTACGATTACGATGTTTTTAAGCGAAGGTTATTTTTTAACTTTTTATCTTTCTTTTAATTTTAGTTCGATTGCCTTAATACCCTATCCGACCAGATACTTGAAAATGCCCGAGTTGAACTGACCATTCCAGAAGGATTTACCACAAGAGCTGTTATTCCTTGCCCAAAGTTGCCATACAATGAACTTAAGACAACATTTGTTATTGTGGAATTCCCTCAAGATGTTGGAAGCTCAGCTGGTATAAAAATGTCCTTTTTTTAAATAACTTTTCCATAGATTAAGAAATTTTTGTATTCTAAAATTTTAGCAACATTCGGTGCAACTCTTCGATTTGTTGTGAAAGATTGTGATCCAACCACCGGTGAACCAGATTCCGAAGAAGGTTACGATGATGAATACATGTTGGAGGACTTGGAAATTACAGTTGCCGATCAAATTCAAAAATCAAAGAAAAGTAATTTTGCTGCTGTGTGGGATGCAGCGAATACCGAAGGTGGATATAATCTTCGACTTAAAATTTGAATTAGAACAGAACGATATAAATTTGTTTATTTTCTTAGAATGGGTTGAAGCTGAAGATACTTATTCTCTTTCTGCCGTCAACACCCTGCAAGAAGCTGTTAATACAATATTAAAATTCATTGGGCTTGGAGCAGCGAATATGTCGGAAAAGGTCGCCGAAGGAACACATACGCATACACTTCTATGTTCAGGTAGAATCATTGACTTCCAAAATGATAAAGTTTCCTTCGTTTTATTTAACATTTTCATCTTCATTTTAAGGCACATTTAGAGGAGGTGATGAGATTCTTGTAAGAGCCAAATTAGCACTGTCGGAAGGCGTAACAATGCAACTGACAGTCAGAACGACAGATTCATCTCTAGCCGAGCTAGTTACATCAGCAATAGGATAAAACAATTATTTATTACGTTTTATTTTATTCTTTATTTTCAAGAAGTCCACATTAAAAAAACAACAAGAAAAAAAACTCAATTTCAAGGCTTCAATGTTATTTTATCTTTATTCAAAATAGTTTTAAATTTTTGAATACTATACAAAGTAAAATTAAAAGAAAACAAAAAAAACACACACACATATACAAAATTAAATGAGAATATAAATAAAGCATTTAATTTAACACACGAATGCATCATCAGTAAAGTTAAATATAACGGTTTTTCAAATTTATTTCCAAAATAAATCCTTATTCGTTCGTTTTTATGTTATGTGCATTATAAATATTAGCAATGTATCAATATATAAATATGTAAAACTAAGCAAACAAAAAATTAGTTGTTTTAACTTAAACTTTAAATTATTTAAAGGACAAGGAGATGACTTGGTAAGGAGTATGCACGAACTTATCTCTAAAATATGGTCGGAAGAAAGCATGCCCGATGAGTGGAATCTCCGCATAGTTTACCCTATACACAAGAAAGGAGACCCTCTGAATTGCGCCAACTACAGGGGCAACTATCTGCCGTAATATGACAACAACAACTTATTACCAGGTTGTCCACCACTGACCATTCACTATATCTTGGAAAAACCAGGAACTTCAAATCGATACCCATCATCTCTTTATCGATTTTAAAGCCTCGTATGATAGCATCTAAGAGGAAGTGCTTTACAGAGCAATGTTTGGTTTTGGCATCCCTGTCAAACTAGTCAGTTTTATGCAGAATGACGATGGGGAATGCACGTTGCTCTTTTAAGGTGGAAAAGATCTCACCGATGCATTTGATGTTATAAAAGGTTATAGACAACAAAATGCACTGTCATGCGGCTTCTTCAATATCGTTCTGGAAAGAATTGTACAAAACTCAACCGTGAACACTAGAGAAACAATCTGCCAAAAGTCCATCTAATTACTCTGATACGCCCGTAGATGATATTAACAAAATTGTAAGATCAAAGCGTAACATAACATCCCACGTACAGATCAAAAATTCGTTCTTATTTCGTTTGCTTGGTTCGTCATCAGTAAAACCGTCTGTATCCGAAGCTTGTTGGACTAGGATATTTGTACGTGGTCAGGAAGTCACTCCGACGGCACAACCCCCAACCTGGAGGGCAAGATCCTTAGTGTAACTCAAAAGACGGGAAGCCGAATAAACCGCTCCTTAAGCCTGGGCTCTATGTTGTAGAAATCCTATAAGGTGTTCGCGTTACCATGGACAGCTATAACTTTGTGATAGTTAAAGACTTTTGGTCAACTTTCTCACATATAGCTTTCGTCTCAAGCTGTGAGTTTTAACTAAAAGTGTTGAGACCTATCTCGGTCACTGTATTTTGTTTGCATATCACTTTAAGAAAGTTCTCAGAAAAGTGAGTAGAGCTGTGAGCTTGAACTCAAAGTGTTGAGATCGATTTCTCGACGAAAGCTCTTTGTGAAAAAGTTCTAGTTTTGATATGCAAAAAGATGAGAAAATGCTCGATTGCATGAGATCGATCTCACAAATTGTTGAGGATGGGGTTTCTCTTACTCAGTTGATAAACAACTATTCGAAGACCTTCCGGACTGGACCGTTGATGTCCATTCGTTCTACATGACCTAGCCATCTTAGCCGTTGGACTTTAATTGGGCGTTTTTCTTTTTTAGTTAAGATTTAAGCACTGAGTAGAGCCTGAGCGAACAGAGTAGAGTAGAATAGAGTTCTGAGCAGAGTATGTTCAGAGCTCTCTGATTTAATTATGAAACAACTTGAGCACTAAACTGTCATGATTTATAATTTCGCCTGTTTAAAGACGTCCAAAATTTTCTTTAATCAAATTAATTTAAAAACTATCATAGAGTTGGTCCATTTGAAGCCTGAAATAAATTTGATTCATAAAAATGCTATATGCAATTAGTTTTTTCTAACTTGTCTTTTCATTGCACTAGAGCGACTAGCCTCTTCCTCCATTATTATTGTTTTGACGATGATTTTTTTTAATTTACCGGCTTTCAAATATCAAATTGTTTGTGTTCAGCATTTTACTCTGTTTACTCTGTTACTCTGAACATGTTCGGAACTAAAAAAGAAACACGTATATGAAGCTCGGAACGATCAGAGCTCAAAAAGAAACACAATTATTTTTTTGTCAGTTCGAGCTCTGCTTTGAACTAAATAAGAAAAACGCAAATTGTGTTAACTACATAGACACACCATATATACGGTGTGTCTATGGTTAACTAGATCAGTGTCGCTGTACAGCCCGTAAAGCTCTTCGTTGTATCTTCTCCTCCATTCTCCAGGTACAGGCCTCAGCGCCATAAATTAGAACCGAGATGATGAGTGTCTCTTAGATGGTGAGTTTAGATGCTAGAGATAAGACTTTACTACTTAATTGCCTTCTAAGTCCAAAGAAGCAGCGATTTGCAAGAGTTATTCTTCGTTTGATTTCAGCGCTGGTCTCGTTGTCTGTGTTTATAGCGGTGCGTTGGTAGACAAAGTTCTTAACTACCTCGAATTTATAGTTTAGCTGTCCTTGGTGACGTTTTATATTAGACGTCATTGTTCAATGTTCTTTTTTGATGACAGCATATCATCTTCCATCTTCTTCGCTTCCGTCGCAATGCTCAAAAACGCTCCACTGACATCACGCTTTGATCTTTCAATTATGTCAATATCATCTGCGAATCCAAGTAATTGGATGGACCTTTGAAAGATTGTGCCTCTAGTGTTTGAGCTGAGTTTTGCACAATTCTTTCCAGAACAATGTTGAAGAAGTCACATGACAGTGCATCGCCTAGTCTAAAATCTTTTTTGACATCAAATGCATCGGTAAGATCTTTTCCGACCTTGATAGAGCAGCGTGCATTCTCCATCGTCATTTTGCACAAACGGATAAGTTTGACAAGGATGCCAAAACTAGACATTACTTTGTAGAGCTCTTCCCTATGGGTATGGATGCTGTTATACGCGGCTTTAAAATCAATAAAGAGATGGTGGGTATCGATTTGAAGCTCCTGAGTTTTTTCCAATATCTGCTTGCCGTAGTGTGAAAATTTGGTCGATAGTGGACTTTCCTGGTCTGAAGCCACACTAATAAGGACCTATCAGGTTGTTGACGAACTGCTTCAGACGTTCACATAATACAGCAGAAATGATCTTATATGCAATGTTTAGAAGACTAATGCCTCTATAGTTGGCGCAGCTTAGAGGTTCTCCTTTCTTATATATCGGGCACACTATGCTAAGATTCCAATCATCGAACATGCTTTCTTCCGACCATATTTTGCAGATGAGTTGGTGCATGCTCCCTACCAAGTCATCGCCTGCTGCTTTGAATAGTTCGGAAGCGGTGCCGTCAGCTCCAGCAGCTTTGTTTTTCTTCAGTTTAGATATAGCTATCTTCACTTCGTCGAGGTCGGGTAGGCGGAATTGTTGATCTGCGTCCCCTAGGTTGAGTGGTTCTATTTCCCTTACAGAGGGATTCAGTTTTTCATCGCCGTTATATAATTTGAAGAAGTGGCCTTTCCATATTCTCAACATAGACTGCGGTTCTACTACGATGTTCCTGTTGAGTTATAACAAAAACTATCAGTTCAATTCCATTCATTCCGCGTTTATACGCCTAAGAAGAAAGAAGTGTTTTTGAATAAATCAAATTTAAAATAAAATAAAATATAAATTGTGTTTTCATTGTCTTTATCCAATAGGTTATGGGCCCAGTATAACGCTTTACCTTTCTGAGTTCTATTTTAAAAATAAAGACATAATAAGACATAATTTTTATACGAAAATCAAATTAACTAACAAATCTAATTCAGTGCCACATTTTTTTCTCTCATTCTCATAAAAATAGCATCTGGCCTCCTCACACAAATATCCAGACATAAAAACAAAGTTTTGTTTGTTCTTTTTTTCATTTTTTGTTCTCCTCTTCTGTTTTTTTTTGTTCTGTTCTGTTTTCATATCAAAGTTTTCTTTCTTCCTTTCTTGTCGCTTGTGTTTTTTTTTCTTCGTCCAGTTATATTACAGCTGTCTAGACGGTTTTTGTTCACTCCTCGTTTGAAATTGGAAGGATACTAACGTGTAGAAAAGAAAATTAATCCAAAAATTAAAAACGTTTTTAAAAGAAAATAAAATAATGGAAAAGAAAAGAAACATAAAAGTTTTTGATGGTGATAAGTATAGCGCTTGGAAAATAAGAGTGCGCGCTTTATTAAATGAACTTGATGTTATTAAAGTAATCGACAAAGACACACCGGAAGAAATTTGTGAAAATTGGCTTAAAGCAGAACGAACCGCCAAATGCGTAATTATAGAATATTTGTCTGATTCTTTTTTTAATTTTGTTAAGCCAGAATACACAGCCAAACAAATTTTTAAAAACCTGGACAAAATTTACGAGAGAAAAAGCCTTGCCACCCAGCTGGCCCTGCGGAAAAAGTTGCTAACGATCAAACTGCAAGGTGACACACCCCTATCAACACATTTTTTAATCTTTGATGAGCTAGTTGCTGAGTTGTTAGCTGCAGGTGCGAAACTTGAAGAGGCTGACAAAATATCTCATCTATTTATAACTCTCCCTGGATCATATGATGGGATTATAACAGCGATTGAAACCTTGGCTGAAGAAAATTTAAATTTAGGATTTGTAAAAACCAGATTGCTCGATCATGAGGTCAAACTAGCTGCCGAAAGACGTGATACCAGTGCAAAAGTACTTCTTAGTGAAAACAGAGCCGTATCAACAAAAAGGAGACCTAATTTTTTACCACCAAAAATAAAAAAACAATTTCATCAAGAAAAATTTAAATATACAAAAAAAAACAAATACTATGAAATGCTACCATTGTGGAAGAAAGGGTCATACCAAAATGGACTGTTTTTATTATAAAAGGGGAAAGGAGAATAAGAACACTGACAAAAATAAAACAGCTCATACTGCTCAATCCACCGAGTCTGGAACCTCAAACATCGCATCAGGTTTTGCATTCATGGAAAACCTAACTAAAGATTTTATTATTTTACAGCCACCAACAAAAATATATATAGCAAAAAATGGTGCTTATATAACTGCTACCAAGAAGGGAAACCTAAAAGTAGTAAGCAACATGGGAATCGAAGGCATGCTAGAAGATGTTCTTTATTGTGCAGATCTTCCTTATAATCTTTTATCAGTTTGAAAGATGCAACAAGCCGGACTCATAACTATTTTTGATGAAGACGGAGTTAAGATCAAGAAAGTTGGGAAGGTTATAATTACAGGTGAGCCTTACACTAATTTATTTAGCGTTGATTTTGAAATCAACAATAAACAAGTATTTAGTGCAATTAATACAAACTATCAATTGTGGCACGAGCGCTTGGGTCACATTGGTAAAACGAAATTCTTAGAATTGAAAAACAAAAATATGATAGATGACATCAGGCAAATAGAAAAAATAGCACCAAGTGATAATTTATGCGAGGCATGTATAAATGGCAAACAAGCCAGATTGCCTTTTGAAAAAGCTAAAACTAAAAGCTATGTTAAAAGACCTCTATTTATTGTTCATTCTGATGTGTGTGGCCCAATTACTCCTGCAACAATTGATGATAAAAATTATTATGTTTTCTTTCTTGATGAATACACTCACTATTGTGTGACATATTTAATTGCTTTTAAGTCAGATGTGTTCTCGGTTTTTAAAGACTTTATTGCAAAAAGTGAGACGCATTTCAATCTTAAAGTTGTAAATCTTTATTGCGACAATGGGGGGGAATACTTGTCAAATGAAATGAAACAATTTTGTGTAATAAAAGGTATAAGTTATCACTTAACCATACCACGAACCCCTCAGTTAAATGGTGTCTCAGAACGCATGGTAAGAACCATTACCGAAAAGGCACGTGCGATGGTACATGGTGCTAGTTTACCAGCGTTGTTTTGGGGTGAAGCAGTACTAACCGCTACATACTTAATAAACATAACTCCAACTAAAGCCTTAAAACAAAATAAAACACCATACGAGCTGTGGCATGATAAAAAACCTCAAATTAAATACCTTAAAGTATTTGGTGCTACTGTCTACGTTCACAATAAAACCAGAACAACAAAATTCGAAGAGAAATCTTGGAAAGCCATATTGATTGGATATGGTATATGGACCAAATGGTTATAAAGTGTGGGATGTAGACAGTGAAAAGTTTGTGATGGTGAGAGATGTCATAGTCGATGAGAGACATTTCTTAGAATCAAGACCTATACTCAAGATCAAAGGAGTTAGTTTAGAAAACTCTAGTGATAAAACTGATAAATCTTTCGAGACCAAATCAGTAGTTGGATCTGATAAATCTGATAATAAATCAGATGAATCAAAACAAACAGAAAAAGTTATTCCTCATAAAATAATTAAATTAGATGAAAATTCTAATAAATCTATTACTGAGCCAAATACACAAAATGAGGCCTTATGTGATAATAGTCTCTCAAATACAGAAGGAATGTCTGACTATAGAAAAAGTGATCGAGTTAGACAGCGACCTTCTTTATATGATGACTATATCATGTGTGCCCAATCTTTTATATTCAAAATTCCTACTTCATATATGAAGAAATAAAGAATAGGCAAGATAGAGTTCAATGGGAAGAAGCTATAAAGAAAGAACTTAATTCCCTTTTAGTAAACAATGCGTGGACCTTGGTTTCAAAACCTAAAAATAAAAATATTATTGATTGTAAATGGGTGTTTACAGTTAAGAATGATGAGAATGGTTATCCTTTAAGATATAAAGCTCGTCTTGTAGCTCGTGGTTTTAGTCAGGAATATTTGATTGATTATAATGAAACTTTTGCTCCAGTTGCAAGAATTTCAAGCCTCAGGTTTATTTTAGCTTTCTCGAATCAATTCAATTTATTAGTCCATCATATGGACGTAAAAACAGCATTTCTAAATGGTATCTTAAAGGAAGAAATATATATGAAAGTTCCCGAGACAGTGCCTAGTAGTAGCAATCAAGTCTGTAGATTAAACAAATCCTTATATGGCTTAAAACAAGCAGCGAGGTGTTGGTTCCAGATGTTTGAAGAAGCCCTTAAAGAGAAACAATTTAGAAACTCTGATGTAGATCGGTGTATTTATATTTTGGATAGAGGACAAATTTCAAAAAATATCTATGTAGTTCTCTATGTAGATGACCTTGTTATTGCCATAGCCAATACCGATACAATGATTAGATTTAAAAATTATTTAATGAATAAATTTCAAATGGTCGATTTAAAAGACATTAAACTTTTCTTAGGGATTCGAATTCAGAGATATTGTAATAAAATAACACTTGATCAGAGTTCATATATAAAAACAATCCTAACTAAATTTAATATGGTTGATTGTAAGGCTGCGAGTACACCACTTGAAAGTAAATTAGACTATGAAGCCTTAAACTCAGACGAAAAATATGATGCTCCCTGTCGAAATCTTGTCGGCTCTTTAATGTATCTAATGATATGTACTCGACCTGATTTAAGTACTGCTGTGAACATATTAAGCAGATACTTAAATAATAACAATCAAGAACTATGGAAATGTCTTAAAAGGGTATTACGATATTTGAAAGGGTCAGTTGATATAAAATTAAACTATATTCGAGGTAGTTACAATGATATTTTATGTGGTTATGTTGATTCTGATTGGGGAGGACATGATGACAGGGATAGGAAAAGCACTACAGGTTTCTTATTTAAATTATTTGAACAATGTACAATTTGCTGGAGTACAAAAAGACAACTATCCGTAGCAGCATCTTCGACAGAAGCCGAATATATGGCTCTTTTCGAAGCTGTAAGGGAGGCGTTATGGTTAAGATCATTATCTAATAGCATTAAATTTAGCATTTTAGAACCTATAATTATATATGAAGATAATAACGGTTGTATAAGCATAGCTAATAATCCAACTAACCACAAAAGATCAAAACATATTGATATAAAATATCATTTCTCTAGAGAACAGATTGAGAAAAAAATTATTAAACTAATTTATATTCCCACAGGTGAACAACTAGCTGATGTCCTAACCAAGCCGTTGCCATCGGTAAAATTTATGGAGCTGCGTAAGGGAATGGGTCTTTTTAACTGAAAGTTTAATTTTTAATAAAACTAACACTTGTATTTTTTTATTTCTTTAATGTAAAACTTATCTGAATTTATTTTGTTTATGTTAAAATACAAAAGTCTGGTAAGGTTTTTCTGGGTTTTCCCTTATCCATGCAATAAATGTTGGACTTTTATATCATTTCCCAGAATTAAATATAAAATATATTCAAAAGCACACTGTTAAAACAAATGTACATAAAATGAATAATTGATTTAAAAAAAAATATTTTTAAAATTACTGTATAATTTAATTTTTTTTTGATTAGTTTTTGAGGGGGGCTGTTGAGTTATAACAAAAACTATCAGTTCAATTCCATTCATTCCGCGTTTATACGCCTAAGAAGAAAGAAGTGTTTTTGAATAAATCAAATTTAAAATAAAATAAAATATAAATTGTGTTTTCATTGTCTTTATCCAATAGTTCCTCTGATCGTCCTTACAGGCTTCGGTTTGTGTATTATATATTAACAAACAAGTAATTGGGCAGATTTAGACGATATAAGGTACTTGAAAGTAAGGCAAGTTTCTGGTATCTAGATTAGTCAGTTGCCAAAAAAATACCTTCCAATTAAGTCAACTTTTGTGGAAAGTTAACTGGAAAGTTAGTCAAGAAAAATCTCCATATATTGCAAGTGATGTCTACTTCAGTTAAAATGACAGTTGATCATGCTTTTTCATTCATTTCAAATTCAGAACTTTATTCCAAAAGGTACAAAAAGTACCAACAAAATTATTGTCTACAAAGCACTCCTCAGGCAAGCAACAAGTTCATCACGATTTGTATTTTGTATTGTAAAGAAATATTATTTATTTCTTTTCCAAATTGACAAGGAACCCTTTTACAGAAAGCATTACATGAAGTTTTGCAGAAAATAAATAAATCATAGAGTAATAAAGTTCAGCTTTCAGTTGAATGAAAAAACATTATCAACTGTCATTTTGATAGAAGTAGACTTGACTAAATAGTAAGTGTGTTATTACACTCAGACGTTTTTAGAAAGACCAAAATGTTGGAACAAACCAAATATATATATAAATGAAACAATGATGTTACCTTTTTGAGTTTTGCCAGAAAGACTAAGAGGACAGTTTTTATTTGCTTTTGCTTTTATAGTGTTGAATGCTTCATAGTATTAGTGAAACTTATAAAGAATATAATTACATATGTATGTATGTATGTATATATAAACGCAAAATCTAACACAAAATAAGTGAGAAAGGGAAAGTAGGTGAAATAGAAATACTTTAAAAAGTCTCAACCTACTGAGTTCTGGGTTCTGGGTTCAGGATCAGGATTGCCTTGGATGGTTTTTGACGTTTCTCTTTCTTGCCATTCTATTATCTCGGCGTTGATTTGTTATTGTTTCTAGTGTTTCTCACTAAAGCCTAGTACATACTTGTGAACCATCTCGTGAACCCATACAAATTTCAATTTTTGGTTCACCCGTGAACTTGTTCGTGAAGCTGAGTGGAGAACAAAGTGGAGAGTTTTCGTTCACGGGCAATTCACGTGCAAAATGTACGGGAACTGTTGGTGAAGCTTTGACATTTGGTTTCCGCATGTTTACAACGTGTACTCACAAGTGTGTACCAGTGAGCAATGTCAAAAGTTCACTTTCTCCACTGGCGAACGTTCACTTCACGAGGAAGTATGTACTAGGCTTAAACAAGACACCGGACAATTTCAAGTGGAGAAAAGACCTTATAACCGAATTAATTTAAATGAAGGAATGGTTAAGAGTCTAGCTTGGTAGTTAAGCTTTGCATTCCTAACTACCCGTTCACTCGTTGAAACAAAGTGGAAGCTGACATATCACCTGGCGATATTGCATCTCTCAAAATTGTATTTTTTTAATGTCGTTTTCAATTAACGACAAAAACAGGTTAAAAGTTTCTTCATTCATGATTATTATAATTTTAAAACGATGATTTATCATTCGATTTTAGCTGTTTTGTCACAAAGATCTTACCCATCTAACAACATTTCTTCATCGGATGAGATAAACAACAAATGAAAGGGAAGTGTCAAAAACACGCAACCGAAAAACATCCGGGTGTAATAATGCAAGATTGACGGGATGAGTATTCGAAAGAAAATATGCGAAACACGCAGCATGCAGAAAGTCTGAGTGTAATAACACACTATGGGAGAGTTTTCTTGACTAACTTTCCAGTCAACTTTATATTAAAATTGCCTTAACTGGAAGGTAATTTTTTGGCAGCTGGCCAATCGGATATCAGAAACTTCCCTAACTTCCAAGTCCCTTATGTCGTCTGAACCTGCCCAATGACAGTTGAAACAAATTTTTTGACATAACAACAATAGTTCACAATTGTTCAAAAAAAGAACAGTTGAGAGCTGTAAGTCTCTAGACCCAATTTCTCAACAGACTGTTGCGACATCTAATTCATTAATTTAATAATTAAGACAAAAGATTTGGACAAATTTGAAAAGCAACTTCACTTTCACAAATGCCGCTCAGAGTCAACATTAGTTAATTAAAGTGGTGAAATTGGTCTAACCCATCAACCCCCATATTTTATACTGATCGAGGGCCAAATTGTCATTCACCTAAATGACGCATTTCCTATAGAAAAAGGTTAAGGTAATGTTTGCACTTTGCATAATTCGTTTAGAGCAAATGCACCAAAGTTCTCGTTTGTGCCTATGATTCACTACCCCACGCCACACAAGAACCATTGCTACCATATGACGTGAAAAAATCAAGTTTAATTCTCAGTACAGATGCAACTAATTTATTAATAAATTGTTCAACAAAAATACCTATTTTTTTATTTTAAACTAATAAGCTCGAACATCTGTTAAAGAGTATTCGAAATCCTATGAAATTAAATAACAATATTCTGCCTACTTCATTCCCTCCCCCATTTTTTTGTTTTTGTTTCAATTAAAAATACAAGAAGTTTATTTTTGGAAAACTAAATACAAATAATTTATTAAAAAAAAAAAAAACATAAGGAGGGATCCCCTCCCATCATGATGCAAACACTCACAGCCATCATCGTTTTCAACTAACAATTTTAAAAAATAAAATAAAAACAAAAACACTCTCGCATGACTTTCGTTTTGTATATAAATAAAATATTATCATTTGGATGTCTATGGCTGTTTGAAAATTTTGTTTTTAAGCTCCACAACATGAATGGAGAGGTTAGGTCTGTTGGCGTTTTCAGTTTTTTCAGTTTTCTGGTTGCTTTGGACAGTTTTCGAAATACGAATTTGCTCAGTTTGTAATAAAAATTTCTCGTGGCAAGACAACAATATTTTATACGGAAGTTTTACTCTTGATCAAGTGAATTGTATTTGATTTTGGATATTTTGTGTGGCGGGGATTTCGAAATATATACACACAATTTTTGAAATTTGTTTTCCAGACACTATAGTATATATTTTGAACAAGCACGAATTAATATCGAAGTCTAGAGATAGAGAGACGCGTGCGGTCAAGTTATTTGGAAAACTATTATTGGATATTATTTGTTTAAACGGAACCAGGATGTTCAAAGTATCTCAAAAGATTTCATTGAGCAGTGACGAAACAGTTTTTGGAAAATATCAAAAAACACCTGACATGGGTTAGTATATTTTTTGTTTTTATTTTTGTTTTTAAAAAAGAATTCTTTTCCATCAGTTTTGAGGTTTGAATGGAAAAATTAAACACTGGTCAACAAAATTTTGATTTTTTTGCCACACGGACTTTTTTGATATTTTTTGCTTTAGTTGGTGATCATAAGAAAAATAAATAGTAAAATAAAATTGTTGACCAAAGATTTTATTTTATTGATTAATTTAAAAGGTTGTGAAATAACACAGATCTTGTTAATCAAAGCTGTATTTTTTTATAAATGACTTAATAAATCTTAGATTTTCCCTCATGTTTCGCTTCTGGTTGGTCCCTTTTAATTGCTCAGCAGTAATCCGCTAACATATTTGGGTTCCATTTGCTCTAGTACCGCTTTGCCATATTCAAAATGTGTTGATGGAACTTCTCACCGTGCTCGTCGCTGACAGGCACTAAATTGTCAGGAAAAAAATCCAGGTGGGAGTCTAAAAAGTGGATCTTAAGTGACATGTTGCAACTCAAAGCTTTACATGTCATTAACAGCTCGCTAACCAACTCCCTGTAGCTGTCACCCTTGTGGTTACCCCAATGGCGGATCCAAGGGGGGGGGGGGGTCGTAGGGGTCATGAGCCCCCCCTGGGAGATAATTTGTTTGTTTTATTTTAGTCGTACTACGTTAATGGATATGACCCCCAGTATATTTTGAATTATTTATATTTTGTATATGAAAACAACATTTATATTTTACTTCCTTAAACTTTGTTGCTAAAAGTACTACTTTTGACTGAAGATTGGACCAAGAACATAATATGAATCGGATATTCAGCCTTATTCCAAAAAAAAACAGCACAAATTCATCAACTTTTGACCAATTGACGATCCAGGGGGGTCACATGAGCCAAAAAGCTTATAATAGTTGAGTAGTATAAGTAAAGATTGCATTTAAAGAACTCAAATTTTGATTTTTGCTCAATTTAGAATTTGAAAAAAAAAACTTTAGTCATGCTTTGAATTACTTTCATAAAAATTGTTTCTAAGAAAAAAAGCAAATGTGTGTTCAGGTTCTTAAGAATAAACCTTGAATAAGATGTCATGATTTTTATATTAATTTGCCTTTGAATTCCTCTCTCGCCTTCAATTTTATTATTACATTTTTTTGACACACATAAATAGGGATTATTGAAGTGATTTTTACTGCGACATATAGGAACTATATATCAAGTAAACAATTTCGAACTAGAATTTTTAATCAAATATGACATCACGACGGTAGATAAGTCAAAAAAATTTGTACCTCTATTCCTTCCGTCTGTCTGTCTTTCCTGGGTCCTACAGTCCAAACAATTGTGTTGATTGAAATTAAGATTTTCAGCCGATTAGTGTAAGGCGTTTTTTTCATTTTATTAATACGAAAAATAACAGCAGTCCCCACACAAATTTTTTGGTTCAAGATGTGATTTTTCTAAAACTTTCTCTAAATTTTGTGTTCCTAATTTGGCTTCTTTCTACGAGAAAAATATATTTTCGTATTGCTCCAGAAGGGTACCATTCAAAAAACCTTAATTTTGTTTCTAAGTTTTCTCAAGAACTAATGGAACGATTTCAAAATTCTTCTCATTCTGTGCAAGCTTTTGTCAATAATCAAATCGATGATGATTTTTTATGATCAAAAATGTATTTCTTTTTATTTTTAATAAAATACTAAAATATCAACATTTTTTGACAAAATTTTATTGTAAAATGTTCATATATTTATTAGCTCTTTTCTTAGTGCTGATACCAAAAATATTTTTAAGACAAAATTTAAAATGATTTTCGAAAAAAAATTGGATAATCTAGATTTTTTGACAAATAAAATGGCATTTAAATTTTTGAACAAAACTTATTTTGCAGGTACATTTTTATATCTTAAAATATAGGAAATATTTTTAAACAGACTTTTTGGAAGAAATTATTAAGTTCTAGTGACCCAGTAGTGCGTTTCATTTTTTTCAAAATTGGTTTTCAGTTGAATACAAACGATTTTAGATTTTGGATGCTCTAGAACTGAGATTCAAACACGAATTTCAACAATACAAATGTCCCAAAAAAATCAAATGACACTTTTATTAAATAAATGGCTAAGTGAAAAAACATAATAAACGTTTCATATCTATTGATATAAACGCTTTGAAACGTGTTATTTGCGAGCACTACAAAACTTTTCTTCCCAACTTATTTGTTTACTTACCATACTTTGTTTTAATCTAATTTTTTTAGAGAAATTATGTACTTAAATGCAGCTATTTCCTTGAATTCAAGGAAGTGTTCTAAATAATTTGATAACTAAAGTTGGCATTTTAGCAATTATTAAATTTTGTTAGCATCATTTACAAAACATTTTTAAGCGTTAGTAAAAACTCATCTAAGGGTGTGACCCCCCCCTGATGAAAAGTCTGGATCCGCCCTTGGGTTACCCGACAACATTTTTAAAAGCCTTCCATGCAGATTTTCTAAATCGCTTAGTTTTTAGACGTGATCCTAATAGTTCTGATTGTTTTTTGGACAAATTTAGACTCCTAACTTAATCATTTAAGTCTCCTTCAGTTATGAAATGTGGCACGTTTGCGATTCTGAAGTCATCGTCCTCGTCAACACATTTACTTGAAGTGGACGGGTGTGAATTCTCAACAGACGTAGTTGCAACTAGTAATAGTTCTGGGAATTTTTTAAAATTATATTTCAAAGTGCAATGGTCATCTTCTGATGAGCCCAACCATTGCACCGGGGCGAAACGCATATTTGAACACTATGCTGGTTCATTTTTATTTTTATTTTCATTTAATGATTTTAAAAATACAAATATTATTTTCATGATTTTAAATCATATTTATTAAAATAATTGGTGTTCGGAACAAACAGTTCAACTGTTAACATTTCATCTTCTTAAAAAAGTTTAATTATCCTTTTGTAACATAATTCAAAAGTCCTATTTCTTGTAAAATTTAAGGCTCTGTAGTTGTACTTGTTGGTAATTTCTTTTGACAGTACAAACTCAGAAGCAACTTAAGTAACAAAACCGTTAAAATGTGAAAGCTGATAAGTTAAAAAAAAAACTGATTTTGTACTAGCAATAATGGCTGAATCACAAACACGCTTCAGCTAAGGCTTTGTCTGCGTTACGATGGGTCTGCTTCGAGGTTGCTTTGAATGACATTTCTGTTATTACATCCCTCTAAATAGCAAATATTTTGTTTGTTGGCATTTTTTACAGCTGTTGAGCTGTCAGACAAAGCAAATGTTCAGATAATTCAACTAGAACTTCCGTTTGGAGTCACATTACGTTCTTTTTCTTACGGTTGTCAAACAAAACGTGAGGTCGAAGCTCTATTGTGATAGCATGCATTGGATTCCTATGGCTGAACTTGTAAACGTCAGACGAAGCCGAAGCTGAAGCTGAAGCCTGTTTGTTATTCAGTCATAAGCTATTGCAATAATATTTAATACAGGGTTGACTTAGGTCATCTCAAAAATGTCAAGAATTATAAAAGAATTGGTTTTGGGTTTTTAAAAAGCACAAAACGACTGCCAGGGTCGTCTTTACCCTTTTGTGAGTCCTGAACACTTTTCGAAAATGGGGCCCTAAAAAAATGTTATGTTGTGTATACAGAAAAAATCACATAACTTCAAATTGATAATTATTCTTTTGATTTTTTAAATAAATAGATTTTTTTAATTCATTAAAAAGATAAAATTCAAAATCGATGCCTCTGAGGATGTCAATCTTTCTTGAATCAATGTAGTTCTGAGTTCGTTTTTGATACTTTTAACTTAGAGAAGGAAAGTTCCCCACTGCAATTGGTCACCATCATACTTAAGAAAATTTCGACATTTGAAAATTCATCTTGAATTTTATTAGTTTTTAAAAAAATATAAAGCTCTAGAATATTGTCACTTTTCTCATTTTCGTGTCGACTCATTTTCAAGTAGTCTTTTAAATGCAGGCATTCAGCATGTAGTTCATCTCCGTTCACATCTTCGGTGTACAATCTAGCAAAAGATTTCCAGCTCTCTTTTAAGTCTTCTGAATACAGATTTTTTCATCGAAGTCAGTCAATGGCCAATTTTCGTATACGAACCTAGTCGCTGTTTTTCATGTGTCGACAATGGGAAGAAATTTTAAATCTTTCTTTCCCAGTCAGAATTACTGACGGTGTGACCTTCTACACCTCATCCTTTCAGAAAGGTCCTTATATTGGGAATAAAGTTTTTTTTGTCTGGCTAATGAATCAAAGTTATCAACATTGTCCCTGAGCCCAATTACAAATTAATCTATTGCATTCAGCAAATTTATTGCAACATCCAGGGTAATATTTTGTTTTTGAAGTAAAGTACTTGTTTTATTAATTCTTTGCAATACAGAGTTCCAAAGTTCGTACGTATGGTAAATTCAAGCTTGGTTTTTTTTTTTTGCAAAGACCAAACGCTTCCTCTCTGGCCTCTCGTGCCTGTCCTAAATCGTTCGCGATAGACATCAAAGCTTCTTCAATTGCTTGATAATCTTTATATAAGGCGCTTAGTAAATCAGCTCTCTCCAACCATCTTGTTTAAGCAAGGCTTTTTAACATTTTTTTGACCTAAATGAGCATTCAACACACTCCACCGATGAGAAGATACCGAAAAAAAGTTATAGAATTTTTGAATAATCACAAAGAATTTGGTTGCTTCTAAGACACACCCAGTGACATGCACTCCTACCGAGTTTAATGAGTGCCCTGCACATGGTACAAAAGTGGCAATTTACATTTTTCTTTTATTCTTGCCTGTAGACCAGAAAACCTTCCCGGCATATTTGACGCGTTGTCGTAGCTTTGACGTATGCAATCTGTTATCGAAATGTCATGATCCTCCAAAAACTTCAGAATGGTTTCAGCTAAATAATCAGATCAATGTTCGTAAATTGGAATAAAGTCCAAAAACCTTTCAACTGGCTCGTGATCTTTTACGTAACGAATAATAAATGTAGGTTGATCAACATAAGACAACGCTCATTGATAAATATTTTGCCATTTTTACTTCTTTTACAACAGTTTTCAAAACCTGTCTTCCCATGACATGAATACATTCATTACAGATATTTGCTGAAAGATAACACGCATGACCACTTCCTGGATTTACAAATTTCCTTAAATGATCTGCGAGAAACGGATCAAACTAGCTAAGCAACTCAATGCATCCCAAATAATTCCCGTTATTGGGAGATCCGAGGATCTCATTGTCACCCAGAGATGGAAGCCCTCGCGAAGCTAAGAACTTTACAACAGCTACAATCCGCTTCAACACATTTCTCTAGTAACTTATGAACTTCATTTTGATGTTGTGATATTAATTCAGTGGGCGCATTCACAAAGCTAGTGGCTATGTAGTAAAAATTCTACTAGCTTTGTGAATGCAAAACTATACACTACATAGCTAGTCAATCGGGAACTGTCATATAATTGGCAAATGCAAATAACTTTAACTTATCTTTTGTTTTTAAATCCAATAAAATCACATTTAAGACACAATTTGAATGATTTATATTTGTATTTAAATATTGAACAATTTATTTCATTTTGAATTCGTGTTACTTTACCGAGCAGCTGATTGTGAAACGTCAAAATCATTCTCCACTAACTTTGTAGCCGAATTTTGTACACTACGTCGGAGGGGAAATTTCAACTACTTTTGTAGTTAGATTTAACCAATCAGAATCCCTTGACTACGTAGCCACCAGCTTTGTGAATGCAACCAGTATCTACTCTACCTGTCACTTTTGTTTGTGCTATGTAGGTCATCCATTATAGATATGGGCAGAACTGCTTTCATGTTAAATAATTATTTGATGATGATCAGTTTCCAGATTTGTTTTAATTTGAATATAATTTCGCAGGGAATGTGATTTAAATTGTTCAGCAAGGAAAGTACAAAATCTGATCATTTTTTATGCATCTAAAATTGTATCGAAATATTTTTTTTTCTTGAAAATAGACTAATAGAGGTTAAGTGATGTTTCAGCAATTTGGAGGCCCCTGGTGATTGCTGGGCCCAGTGGAAAAGAGAGGTCTGACGACTGCTAATTGTGTTGACATCAATATAAAAATAAACTTAAGTTTTTAATTACTTGAAACAAATTCTAAAATTCCCTTTTTGTGTATTATTTAATGTATTTAAAACAAAGATTAAATAAAGGCTATGATGCGACAAAATAATAAATACCAATCGTTGCCCTTTTGTAAAAAGCCACAATATTATCAATATTAGTATTATTATAAAACAAAAAAACCAAAGATATTTGAATATTTGCGACGATAAACAAATTTAACAGTATTTTTGGTAGGACTTAAATTTTGTATAAGATTTACGAAATGTTAAAAACTATAATTTTTAATAAAATGAAATAAGTTTGGAATTAACAACTTTCTTTGGTATTTGAGTCGAAAATTAATTTTTGTATTTCTTGTAATTAGCTAGACATCTAAAACTTAATTGTATGTACTTTAAAATTATATTTTATTTGTAAAATATTCGAGCTGAAAAACATTTTTGTTCTTTTTTTTTATTTAAAAAATAACTGTCTGAATCTTTCTAATTTTTTAGAAATTCTGTGTGTTATCATAAAGTGTAGTTTAAAATTTAATAAAATGATAGCATTATTTTACGTATCTGTTTAGGGACCTTGAAGCACCAATTAATTTCCAAAAAATCAACTTGCCTATTATAAAACTGAGAGCTAGTTAAGGGAGGTCGTAGTTGTCAAGGTGACGACCCAGTTTTTAAAACTATTTCATAAAAAGCAGCTGAGATACGACCGTCACTGATATCTTCCCATCCCGTTTGTCGCTTTGTGCCTGGCTTAAAAAAGTTTGTAGGGTTTCGTGTTTTGTTGAAAAAGTTGTCAGTTGAAATATTATAAAACATTTTAAAATAACTAACAATATTTTGCATATGATGTAATAGTTTGATTTCAAAATTTTTTTTTGAAAACCAATTTTTACCAATTGAAGTGCTCTCGATTGGTAAATATCGAAACCCTACTCCTCTCGCTGTCTGACGACCACGATGACTCCTTGAGCAACCAAGGCCTCTGATAAATTTACCGAAAAAGTTTTGAATGGCATTTTTTGCCAATTCATTTCTGAGTGAATAACCCTTGCGTTCACTGCTGCCATCATTATCAGCTGGTAAAAAACCTTCTTCCACCATTTATTAGTTTTTCGGTCGTATTCCTAGACGCCGCTCGTTTGGTCTGCTGCGTTCAAGCTCGTGTTGGATATGGTATATTGAATAGGTGAATTTTTAGATACCTTGTTGAACTTACAGGTGTTCACAAAAAACAGTGAAACATTTAAGCTTCAAAGTCAAAATTTTTGTATGATAAAACATTTAATGGATAATTCAACTGCGTAACAATTAAATAAATACGAGATAACTTTTTTCTGTAATCTATGTTAAATTTCCTCTTAGCTCAATTGGAATTCTATACGATGAATAATTTAGCAAATTGGTCATCTACAAAACGAGAACAAAATAAGTCAGTTTTGAAGTTTAAAAAAATTGATCATAATTACCTTCTAAGATTCGGAGCCAAACACCTTCATCATCGTCTATTATGTACAGAAAATTCTCATATACTACTTCAACTAACATTTTGTACCTTTTTGTTTACTAACAAATACAAAAAAACTGAAATCAATTTTCAAGTTTCTTGAAATTCAACCATGTGTTGAATCAGCTGTTTTTGATCAGCAGCTATTTACACGTAATAGACAAACAAAAAGGTATCGGGATACCTTATCTGTCTGAGATTGAACACAGCCATTATCCCTCTATAAAACTTAATCGTTTTTGGGCAAAGATCTTAAATTTTTTTACCGGTCTTCAAGGTTTTTGTAGCAAATTCCATATCATTGTTATGGCAGTTGTAAGCACTAGAACCTATTTGGTATATCTTGCCATTTTATGCATAATAGCCCACCTGAAGATCCTTTGACCTCAGACTCCCCCGTCTGCAATTTTCTTCCACATTTTGCGAACGTTTTTTTGATAGGACATAATGGTTCACGATGGATATTCAATAGATTCCAATTATTTGAGTGATGTGAAAAAACAGTTAAAACATGGGTTTACATCTACTTCATTTATCGTGCTAGCCAATTTATTTACAACTCTCTCGCCCAAAGTTCCCTCAAGTGCTTCTTCCTCTTTTCCGCTGGAAATGTTGGAATTATAGGTACCCAGTTTGGGCATCGCATCGAAGTCACAGTTTGAGGTTACTTCGCCCTTTGAATTTAGACATTGACTCGTCGATGCCCTGATAAGCGGTATCTTGTCTGCAGTTTTGAAAGGTATTTTTCAAGCATTCAACTAGATCATTGACATAGTTAGTCTTACAACAGTTAGCTGGCTTTTCTGGTGGCGAGAAATATGTGTTTGATGTTCTAGGGTTTTGATGAAAGGGTTTTAATGACAAAAATTGACGGGATTTTTATACAAAATTTATTGAATGTAGAAAATAATTTTTGCTGTGAGATAAAATTAGTTTGAAGCCAATATTTTTAGTTTTTGAAAAGATATTTGAGTCGAAAATAAATTGTTACCATGGTATTGTATGTATGGTTTTTTTAATTTGTAAAAAAATTGTCAATTAGATTTTTCTGATATTCTGAATTTACCAAATTCTAAAAACCATATTTCTTATAATATAAAATTATTCCGAAGCCTAATATCAAATTTTTAAGTCGAAAAACAATTTTTACCAACTTTAAGTAATGTTTTGTATAGTTTTTTTATTTTTTGTAAAAATTAATTTTTGGTTGTGTTATAATTCATAACATTTAAGCACTACTGTGCGCTGTTTATAAAAGTCTAAATTCACGTCTATTATATAGCAATGCAATTCTAGAGTATTTGCTTTTTTCTTATTTTCTTATGTTATGTTAATCACTCTCAATATATACTTCTTTGAATAAAGTACAGCTTTTATAACGTTGTTAAATCGTGGACTGTTTTAATTCTTTAAACTCTAACAGGTTGCATACGTTTTTTTTGATTTATGAACAAAACCGTTAATTGGATTTTTTCCCCAAAAATTATACTTCTTTGGCATCACGCTAAAATATATAATAGGTATACAATTAGTTTGTAAGATATTTTGGGTTAACCAAATTTTTCAACTTTTTTTAAACTGTAGGGAAAAAAATGCCCACTCATTTTTTGAGAGTCCTTTTCTTATCTTTTTGGATTATTATCTGTGAAACAAAATTTATTTGAAGTTGATATCTCTACTGGGACTTCTTTAATCTATGGAATCCTATGGGAAGTAAAGAAAAACTAAAGTTTTGAATTACTTTAAACAAATTTCAATGTTCCCATGCTAGGTATTATTTAATTTAATATTAACTAAAACTATACATTCCAATTGGTTCCTTTTTTGTAATAAGCCAAAATATTAACAAAAATTATTATTATTAATAAAAAACTGATCGATAAACCATTTTTATAGTATTTTTGGAAGGACTTTAATTTTTGTAAAAAAAAGCTGCAGATTGTTTTTATAAAATTTACCAAATATTAACTATATCTTTTGAAATCCCTTATTAGTTGAAATGATAACCACATGATAGATACAAAAATCTCTCGTAATTACAAAAATGTGTGTCCAAGACGTTTTACTTTCAGTCTTATGCTTGCCAGATGCATTTTTAGCAATTAGAAAAGCATTTAACTTCTGATTATTAAGTTCTCATTTTTGTACTTAAAATAATATGTGAAACCTTTACAGCCAATTCTTTGACAAAGTTCAAATCAATTTAAAACTCGATATAATAACTCTAGGTTTATCTTTTAAAATGGTTTTAAAAAATATTTAGAACTCGAACATTTCTTCACTTTCTATAATTTATTAGAACTCAATGTAATTTTTTTTAATGAGCTTTAAGGACTTGGCTTTCGGTTAAATAAATCAAAGTATTAATAAATAAAAACTACTTTTAAAGCACCCGCTAGGGTTTTTTGATAGAATTTTATAGACTAGAACTGTGTCAAGAAATTGGCCATTCATTTAAATTCTTGATCGTTACTGGTATTTTTTTTTTCCAAAATTTAAAGCCTCCTTTTGATTTAAAATGTATCAATGCCATTCTGCTATCCAATTTAAATGAACATTTCGATTCCAGTTAATCTTAATATATGTATATAATTCTTTTGTGAGTGTGTATGTCACTGAACTTCTCTTAAACGACTGGACCGATTTTGATGACATTTTTGGTGTGTGTTCAAGGGGATCTGAGAATGGTTTAAGGGCCTATTATGTAAGACAACTAAGAACAAAGTTGAGTTGTAATCCGGCAATCGGTATTACCGATCACAACTAGTTGACTGTCACAAGTCAACCAGTAGTCAACTAAAAAATGGTTGACTTTTTAAGTGTGTTCGGGTTATTATGTAAGCCAGTTGAGTTGTCTCTCAGTTGTGATTGTTTTCAAAATTCAGCAACTGATATTTACTAGTTGTGTAGTGCATTTTTGTGTACAAAAAAATAACTGTAGGCATCAACAGTTCATTGAAAACCAATTTTTTTAAGAAAATGGGAAAAAAATGTAAGTTTTACAAATAATAATATAAACATCTGTAAGAAAATAATTTTTTAGATTAAAAATAACTAAACCTGCCCAATTCGAGAGGTTGATTGAGGTTCTGCAGCAGAAACCTGAGCTGGCCAGAGGCAAGGGACAATTCGGTTCCACAAAAAGAACCCAAGACGAAGAATGGGAAAATATAGCTGTTCAACTGAATAGCATTGGACTACCATCAAGACCACCATATTTTGGTGCTATGATTCGAACATGAGTTCCATCGATGCATCCTATTACTCCAGGAAATCTGGTTTTCTCGTAAAAATTAATTTTTGATAAATTCATCTCATCATTTGTCAAACGAGCCTTAATGCATTGTGGACAGATACGTTCTTCTACTACGTCTAGCACTTTTTTTACCACTACCGAAACTATTGGCTGAGCAAGGCCAAAATTAAAATCATTATGTACCACTGCACTTTTGGTAACTTTCTTCTGCCATGAAACGTAGGGCAGTGCAGAGTTTGAGAATTGGTGGGATTGCGGAGGAACGCTGTGGTTGTTTCAAATGATCTTTGATTTCATTTAGCACATAAACAAATGCGTCTTTGTTGAGTCTAAAATAACTTATAAATCTGAAACAAAACGAAGATATTAAAATCAACACTCATCAAAGCATTTGTTTATAAATAATACTTTTTGTTTGGAAGTTCCAATGGATTGGAATGATCTCGAATATTATTTCTCATCAGCGCAACATTCAGAGCATTTTCTTCTTCCGAATTTCCAAGAAACAAATCACTAGAACTCTCCATTTCCTATTATTTTGTATTTTTTATAAAATTTTGCACTGAATTCAAAATTTTGAAATTCCTACGTATTTTACTTTACACAGCTGATTTTGACACAAAACAAGCATATAAAAAGTAGGCAACGTATTTGGTCTACTCAACTGAAAAAAGTTGTCTCCCATAATACGATTTTTTTTTGCAGTTGTCTTCAAATTGAGTTGTCTTGATTACAACTCAACTAAGTTGAGTTGTGATCCATAATAGGCACTTTAGATTCACAATTTTGTCCGCTGGACAATGTTTTTTTAATTCATTTTTAATTTATTAGTAGTTGTTGATTTTATCGAAAGTGAGAGATTACGATACATAAAATTTAATCAAGCAAAACTTCGTGCTGAGGAGTACATTCACTTACGTGACGCCGTAATCGGCAATGTAGATGCAACGAATGACATCAACAATATTGGTACAGCATATATTCTCCCATCATTATGCACTGGTAGCCCGCGTCATATGCAGGAATATATTCAAGATGCCATGACTTACGTACATGCATACGGCCGACCTGATCTTTTTATCACATTTACGTGTAATCCAAACTGGGATGAAATCAAAAGTTTACTGTTGCCAGGTCAAACATCGATGCACCGTCATGATGTCACTGCACGTGCCTTTAAACAAAAATTAAAATCTTTGATGAATTTGATTACACATTACTCGGTATTTGGTGAAACGCGTTGTTGAATGGCGAAAACGAGGTTAACCTCATGCGCATATTTTAAGCAGTTCGGTGAAGTCTATCAAATACATTTGTAAGTATGTTCACAAGGGTAGTGATAAAGCTATATTTGCTGTTCAAAATGTTAACGACAATGACGAAATAACAATTTATCAAATGGGTCGATACATAAGTAGCAACGAAGCTATTTGGCGCATTTTTACGTTCCATATACATGAAAGAGATCCTGCTGTTATACATTTGGCTGTGCATCTTGAAAACGGACAGCGTGTTTACTTTACAGAAGAAACTGCACTACAACAGGCTTTGACGGCTCCAAAACTCTTACTCAATTTTTTAACCTTTGTAGTCGACAAGAAGCTGTTGGTCAATTCTTAAGGACGTTGATGTACACTGATGTTCCTAAATTTTTTACATGGAATAAACAATCAAAGAATTGGGAACCGCGGGAACGAGGCATTCCAGTACCAGGATTCGCTGATATATTTATGAAAAAAACTTTAGATCGATTATATACAGTTCATCCTAAGCAACGCGAATGTTTTTTTTGCGTTTATTACTGGTTAACGTCCCTGGACTGACGTCCTTCCAAAATTTGCGAAAAGTCAATGGTACTTCATACGACTCTTTCTTCGATGCGTGTCTTCTGTTACATTTATTGGAGGATGATAACCATTGGGATCTCACACTCGCAGATGCAGCACTAAGCTCATCTCCACAACAAATTCGTCAATTATTTTCAATAATATTGACAACGTGTTTTCCGTCTGATGCATCTGCTCTGTGGAACAAATATAAAGACTCAATGAGTGAGGATATTTTGCATCGGACTAGAATTACTAATCAAAATCTAAATATTGAATTCTCCGCCGAAATATACAACGAGTCATTAATAATGATTGAGGATATTTGTATTCTTATTTCAAACATGCCGCTCATCCATTTTGGAATGCCAGCGCCGAATCGCCCAGCAGTAGACATCATCAACAGCTATGTTCAACGTGAACACCAGTTCGATAATACTTCTTTGGCTACTTTTGTTGCGGAAAATAAACAATTGCTTACTGCTGAACAACGAAATGTAAATGATCAAATTAACGTTTCAATTGCAGTACAACAAGGTGGATTCGTTTTTTTAGACGCTCCAGATGGCACTGGTAAAACATTTCTTATCGCACTGATAATTGCGGGGATTCGATCCCAAAATCATATTGCATTGGCCATTGCTTCATGAGGCATTGCAGCAACGTTACTTGATGGTGGACGGACTGCGCATTCAGCACTTAAATTACCTTTGAACGTTCATACAAATCCCGAAGCAATGTGTAACATAAAGAAGCATTCAGGCATGGCTGAAGTTTTGAGAAAATGTAAAATTATTATCTGGGATGAATGTACAATGGCCCACAAGCATTCGCTTGAAGCTCTGGACAGGTCCCTGAGATATCAAAAAGATATCAAAAATAATGCTCGGCTTTTCGGTGGTGCTCTACTGCTGCTGTCTGGTGATTTCAGACAAACATTATCAGTCATTCCACGCGCGACATATGCAGACGAAATAAACCGCATGTTTAAAAGAATCTTATCTATGGCCAAGTGTCACTAAATTATGCCTTACTATTAATATACGCGTTCGACTTCAAAATGATCCATTAGCGTCAGGATTCTTTGAACAATTGTTACAATTTCCAATTCGCTTGGCATATGCTATGACTATAAATAAGTCACAAGGCCAAACAATGACAATTTGTGGCTTAGATTTAGAGAACCCATGTTTTTCTCACGGCCAATTATATGTTGCGTGTTCCAGAGTTGGAAAACCATCGAATTTATTTATTTATACACCTCAGGGTTTAACCAAAAATATTGTACACCCAATGACATTACGATAAATTAAGTTTTTGTAAATAAAAAAATATATTTTTCAAATAAAATAGTTTGAGTGTAAGCTTTTTTACCTTTAATTACACATACTCACACGCTATCGATTAGTCTAATTGTAATAAATTTACATGTAATGACGTTAGATATTGTCATAACATTTGAATAATAATTTTCATCAAAATGGTCCAGAATTTTTTAGCTTATTAAAAAAAAGTTTGAAATTTTCAAATTAAAGACATGTAGACAGGACAACGTCTGTCGGGTCCGCTAGTATTTGAATAAAATCACAAAATCTGTTTTTTTTACAAAACTAAATTTAAAGGCATTTCGAGTAAGTGCCAATCAAACTCAAGTACAGTTTGAATAATAATAATTTTATTGATATTTAAAATCAAATTTATGAAAAACTTAAAACTCAAAACCATTTCAAAACAAGTTTTTAAGGAACTCATTAATTTGATCGTAAGGTTATTGATATTAACAATTTGGAAATAATCCAGCGGATAGGAGAGTACATAAAAACAAGTGGAATATAAGGTGAATAGGATTGTATGTTAAATGACTCACTTAAAAAGGGGAAATAATTAATTGAATACAAATCTCTACATAATTATCTATATATATCTTCGCTTTGCATTATTAAAATGAACAACAAAATATGGAGACATTCATAATTTTCAATTTCATACTAATATATTTTTGTTTTTACAAAACTCATGTAATAATAACAACTTAATAACGTAACTTACTTACTTAAGTTGGCGCTACAGTCCTGTGATCACTAGGGCCTCACCCAACAAACTTCTCCATTCAGCTCAGTCCCATCTAGATGAATCCAGTTTCGCGCTCCAAGTTGGATGAGTTTACTTTCCACTTGTGTGCGCCACCTGATTCCTTGTTGGTGGTTGCTTGAAACCCAGCACGTCAGAGGCGATACATTGTGTTGCCGGCAGAGAACGTCGAGAGAAGTTACTTGAAACTCGGTCGGAGAAGGATTTGGCGATCTCTTGCGAATGTAGCCGTTCGACCTTGTATCTTCTACCAGCATTGTGCCAGCAGCGCCATACTCGCACATTAAAGTGACAACGAGAAGCTTTTAAGCTAATGTAGTAATTTTAATATAAAATTCAAATAGTTTGGTCCTCTAAAGCCCTGTATTTAAGTTAAGCGTAAGTTAAGTAACTTAAAAAAGAAAACTATTAAAAACAATAGAATAATTATAAGTTTTTTTTTTTTAAATAAGGAAGTCACTGTTGACCTCTTAAGAAACATCGAAAAATGATTTTCAACTTCTTCTGCACAAAACCATTATGGACTTAATTTGTTCAAAAAAATTGAGAACAAGAAAAAATGATAGCCATATTAAGTATGATGACTCAAAATATCTAATTTCACAGCGATCATATCAAAAAACATTATTAACATTAACAAATTTATTCAAGTGTTACCCTTCTAGGGTTTATTGAATTTCAAAACGGACTTGTGACATAATACAAAACAGTCCTCTATCTATTAATCTTAAATTTTTTTCAAATGCCTTCAAATTTTTCAACTTAATTTAAATTTTCGAAATATATTTCAGATGTTTATCCCGAGAATAGCACCAGCGTTTTTATTGCCCCAGAATTAACCGATGCCAGCCGAGTTCAGCTCTTTCACTTTCCAAATGGAGCCGTGCGAATAGGCAACGATGTATGTTTTATAATCAAGCGCAACGGTGTTAAAGGAAACTTTGAAGTTAAGGTACAACATATACAAATATCTTTTAACATCACAATAAAGAATAGAAAATGATTAAAAAATTGTAGTTGGAAAATCCATCGGGAGTCTTGAGTCCTATTCCACTAAGAATAATTGATCCAGAACGTTTAGAAGTGTCCTTCAATTTAAATCAGCTAGGATTGTATCGGGTTCATATAAGTTGTAATACAGTAACCTTACCTAGATCACCTTTTATGATTGTCGTTATATCTGGAGATCCTGAACATGAAAACAAAGCTGAAAGTATTGTATATTATTTGGGTTAAAATTTCAAGTTAAAAGTATTCATACATTTTTACCTTTAGTTCCCGTCTTCAAATCTGATGCATCAAAAGTAACACATCGTGGAGCTAATTTGGATATCATTAAAGTCAATCAACGCAACGAATTTACCATTGATGGCTCTGAGGCTGGTAACAATATTCTTTTTGTTGGAATTTTCGGACCCAAAGGACAATGCGATGAGGTTGTTATAAAACATTTGGGTAGAAATATCTACAGAGTAACATATCAAGTTCAAGATGCTGGAGAATACATTCTGGCTGCCAAATGGGGAGATGACCACATCCAAGGATCACCTTTTAATTTAACAGCTCAGCTATAAACAAAATACAAAATTTATAATATTATTAGCAAGATATTTGTTTGCAAGGAGATATTTATGTATGATAGAATATGAACTTAATTTTAGGTTAATTTCAATGTTATGAAGATGACTTTATAGTAATTTCAAGTTACAAAACGCGCGGTGTTAAGTATTATTTTTTACGAAACCATTATAATTTGAAATTATAAAAATATAAGAATTTTGTTTTAAAATAATTGATGTATATTTTATTACGGGTCTTTGGACTGGTAACGTCGCAGCGACACGACGACGTTGCAGTGTAATGCATCGTATTTATAAAAAAGCGTAAAAAGAAGTCTGAGTTTTGGAACCTGGTCCGAAAACTTAATGGAAGAAAATTTACTCGTACTATTAGCCCAGATCTTAATTCAAATAGGCTGCAAACATATTTCGAGCAATCTTTAAACCCAGATGCACCAAATAAGTTTCTGAATCAGTATGCCAAACCTGGCTTCAAAAATAATATGTAAGATGCTCCAATTTCAAAGGAAGAAGTGTTTATCAGCCCTATCATGCTATTCACGTGGTTCGTATATTTAATTCACCCATTCGATTTTCTGCCTTTGCATTCTTCTATCCATCGGCGAATGAAAAGCAAAATAATGATAAGTGAAAGTTCAAGTAAAATGAATAGCAGAATAGGCCTGTATATCCATAAACAACCAAAAGGATCGAAAGGCTGCGGGCTCATATGGTATACCCGTAGAATTCTTCAGATATTGTACCGATACTCTTGTTGTATCTCTAACAGCAGTATTCAACCAGATCTTTGAGGAAGGAACCATCCCAAATCAGTTTAGCGATGCCTTGTTTTTCCCAATCCACAAGAAGGGAAGCACTAAAGTTCTGGAAAAATACAGAGGAATCTTGTTTTTGAACTCGTCATATAAGATATTTACGTCGATCACATTTTTGTACTCCGCTCGATTGCTGACTTGTTTCTATCGAGAAATAAGAAATTTTTTGAAATTTCCGTTAGTTTCAAAGCTGCTTTCTACACCGTGGATCGCAATGCCCTATTTTACAAGTTTTTCCAGATAGGAATTACGCTTAAGTTCGGTATAGTATTGTAAAATTTATACAAGACTACCAAATCACCAGTGTGGAATAGCCAATGCTATCAGAATGGTTTCAAATGAAATCAGGAGTTAGACAGGGCTGTGCACTCAGTCCAAGCTTGTTTGCACTCTTTATTGATGATATAGTCGAGTATGCAGGCGTTAACATTAAAGTAAAAGTGGAACCTTATGGTAAATTTAAATAAATCCAAAGTAATGGTTTTTAAAAATGGCGGTGGAAGATCGGGTGCAATTGAGCAATGGTACTAAAATGGTGAAAGAGTAGAGTTAGTGAAAGAATACATAATATCTACTTTACTAAGAACTTTAGCATGGAAGAACATCTCACTGACAAACATAAAACAGATTTTCCACCTTCCTTCGAGTACACCAAACTACATGATCACGCTGGAAACGGGTATATCACCTTTATTTATAAGAACACTCAAGTTGCAGGTCGATTACATTCCCAAAGCTCTGGACATACCAAGTTATCGACTCCCAAAGAAAGTAGATCTTCAAACAATCCAATCCCGAAGTGGATAGTTTAAAGGCTGGGTAGAACTAGCCGAGCAGGTGGATGTTGCCCTTAAAATATAGTAACATTGCCTCTTGGAAGCCAAATTTATATCGCCTAATAGCGCGTCCGAATGGAGCCTCAAGAACGCAATACACGGAGAAAGCTAAAAGCACATTGCACCGCATGATTTACAATAGACTAGACTACGATCTCCGGGAAAGATACTACTTCCACGACAAATATATCACCGTGAGGACTTACCGATTTTATGCAACCTGTGCAACTTGAAGGACCGCGAGGATGTTTTTCATTTTGTTGGAAGATGTGCGATATTGAGAGAAATAAGGAGACATCCTAGGCAGTGACTTTCTTTCAAATATTGATATCATAAGGCTTCTACAGGAAATGGGTTTCACAAAGTTATATGCATATTGCAAAACAGTACTTAAATATAGACATCACATTTAAAATGAAGCGTTTTAATTTTAAAGTCAACTTTTTTTTTTAATTTATATAAAGCTATAATATTAGTTGTCAATCTGGCAGACGGCAATGCCATGCATCATATTGATTGTATTAACCAAATTATTGTTAAAAATGTATGTTTACATAAAATCAAAATCTTATAAGATTTGATTTAACAACTACCCTTTTGTTCATAATTTAAAACAAAGTTCATTTGATATCTGGGTAAAGAATTATGATTATAAATTGATTCTCATGCTCAACCAAGCTAACTGAGAAAGTTCTCGAAAATTTTAGATTTATAAATTGGACAAATTAAAAAGTCAATATTTTTTTTTGCAGAGCGACTAAGAAACTAAATACATAAATGTTTAATTTAAAGTTCTTATTATGAACAGCGAACTGAACAATAATTTGGAAATTCGAAAAGTGACATTTAAGGTTCGAATTGAGCAACATTTGAAACGTGATTTGAAATAAACATATGGATTGTCGTGATATGAGTGATTTGAAAAATTTTCGCTTTCATTCTCGTCAGTTATTACTAATGCCTCAATATTGGATAATAATAATAACTTATGTCTCCGCTGTCCTCGTTCTGATTTAGTTGATAATACATTAAATTCTAGTAGTTCCTTTTTTGATAACATCACATGACTGGGAACAATTACCAGCTTAAACAGTTTTAGTTGGAATGGTTGGGTTGGGTTGCCTTGGGTCTAACTTAAGACAAATATTGGAAAAGTCAGAAAAAATCGGGGTTCCTCAAGGTTCAGTCCTTAGGCCTTTGTTTTTTTTTTTAATTTCAAGCAATTCCTTATTCTTTCAACGGTTTAAAGTCAACCTAACACATTTTGTGGATGAATTCAGGATTCCTTATAATTCATTCAGAGCTTTCAATTTACCAACCACGATATCCGCTTATTGAGTGTGTGGTTAGTAACTCACAAGCTGATTATCAGTAATTGAACTAAACCTAAACTAAACCTGCATAATGTGGAGCTTCCCGACATAGATTTCTAGTTGCAACAAATTTGTTTTTAACTGTAATTGTAACAGCAGTAACATGAAAATTAATTTCAATGTGTTCCCGGTTGTTTAACTACCGAATAATTAAATAAATAAACTAGGTGGCGCAACAGTCCGTTGAGAACTATGGCCTATTGACTTACAAGTCAACTATTCCTGAGTGCAACAAATGTTGTAAGGTATGGAGGGCATCTACAGTTTTAAGCTGAATCCAACTATTTGAAAAATCACGTTTCATGACAAGAATTACTCTTCGAGGATTTTTCAATTCCTTGCAAGAGGCACATGCAGAGATTGAATTCAAGACCTTTGCGTTAACAACCCTACGGGTGGATAGCAAGTTGAAATACTTGGAAGTGTTTATTTATCAAAATTTTAATTGGTTAGAAACAATTTCATATTTAAAATGTTCTTTCTTTTCCATTAATATCTTTTAAGAATATATTTGAATGATATAACGACAGTCCGTTGAGAACCAAGGCCTAGTGACTTACAACTCTCAACCATTCCTGTGTGCGAGTAATGTTGTCAGGAATGGAGGGGACCTACAGTTTATATGCCGACTCCGAACGGCTAATTTTGAGAAAACACTTTTTCATGACAATAGTTACTCTTGGAGAATTTGTCAATTCCTCGCAAGAGGCAGTACCCGTGAAAAGACTTTAGATGGCATAGGATCGAACCCAAGACCTCTAGCATGACAGTCCAACTCACTAACCATCATGGTACCACATTTTAAATGATATATGTATATATAATTTCGAAACTTCTAAACTATAGTCTCTTACAAATTGTATTATACACTGCTTTCAAACTTAAGGCTTGTAAGAAATTATTGTATTCTTAAAGCAAGGTAAACTTTAGCTTCTGGGTTTTACTCATGATTACATTTTAAATCCATTGTCATATCTTCCTCAATTTGGTTTTAACTTCGTAAGTCTAATGAATTAATTTTGCTTATATTCTGAAGTTTATAAGTTATAATAAGCTTAATTTAAAGTTTTGATTATACAATTATTAAATTAAAAAAAAAAACTGTTTACTCCACAGCAAAGAAAAATATGTATTGTAATTTTGCAATATTACGATTGGTTAAAAATATTTTTAATGTGATGTACAAACACTATTTTATTGTTTACTAATTAAATTACTACTTATTCATTTTTCATAAGTTCACTTTTAATTCAAATTGTATATACAAACTAGCTGACCCGACAAACGTTGCTTTGTCACATAAATAATTTCGAGAGAATATTTTACTAGAAATAAATAACTTATTGTAAGTGTATACAGATGTGGTATAAGTGGGAGAAATATAAAGCACAAAATATTAAAACAACAAATCATCCAACAATTTTGTTCAATTTATTAAAAATTATTTCTTTAAAATTATATGCATATCGCTAATTATGACAATACTGGAAAAAATATTTAAACCTTAATGCAACAGAGTGTACAATATTTTGTGTGGTCCCATCTTTCCCCAATTCCAACAAACTGGATGGAATGGAGAGCACCGCCACGTATAGTTTTTCGTGTAAAAAACATGAAGTGCTTAAATCTAAGCCTTAGATAGACATCGTTTGGCCTTGAGACTTATTGATAGTCATTGCAAATGTGAATCTAATTGGAAATTTAAGGCGTTTGAATTAAATAGGCACATCTGTGGGTATAGTAGGGATTCGCGGTAATAATATTTTTTCAACTTGGAATTGGTATTTAGAATTATCGCTTCGATACAATTTTTCATACATTTTGTAATTACTAATCGCGTGCCAAGGCACAATCGTGGTGGGTTCAAATTCCGAAGCAAAATTACCGGAGCTCCAACCTTAAGTTTTCAATTATGCCGTGGCATCCCTAGTTATTCCAATGAGTTCAAACTTAGTTGGATAATTAACAGCTTCGGTAGCTTCACAAACTGTATAAATAGATGTGTATGACATCTTGAGATCTAGTTCGTTGACATCCACATTTTTTGCTGCTAAAATTACTCTTTCTGCCAGCCACTCATGATTTGTATATTGTCTGTGTACATTGGGAAATATCTGGTCAATGAGTGAGAGCATCTTCTGAATCAATAATCTTGCAGAAATCAACCGGTAATTGTATGCATCCATTTACATCTGTAGTAACTTTTCCTGGCACCTACTATACCTTACAGTGGTTTTGAGAATGTTTCAGCGGATGGACCTTGAATCCTTTTTTGAACACACATATTTAATTTCAATTGTACTTTTTCAACATTATGCCACAGTGGCGATGATTTTAAGCACGCGTTGATCTCATGAGCGTACGTGGAATCACTTGAAAGGAGTAACACAGTGTGGCCAAAAAGTCTGACGTTGTTTTTTATATCTTTCAATGTCCTGTTCAACTTCTCAACGAATGTTTGTGTGCCATTGACATAGTGCATTCATCCCAGATGATAATATTACACTGATTCAGCACTGTGGCCATGCATGATTGTTTTTTTTATTGAACACCGCGTCTGGGTTATTTTAAATATTTAGTGGCAGTTTAAATGCTGAATGAACTGTTCAGCCTCCATCCAATAAAGTTGTCGCAATCTCAAAAGATGCAACAGCCAATATGATACTATTATTTGAACGTATTTTAGCAAATATTAGCATCCAAAAATAAGAATCCATCTTGTCCTGCCAAAACGGCGAGCATGATGTGGTCATAAATGGTCTTAGTTCTTCATCTATTAGTGGGACATTGCGAGCAACAACCGCTGCCATTTTTCTTCAGTATTGTATTGTAGTTCACGATTCAATTCAGTAAGATGCATTTCTATTTAGTGAATGCATATCGAAATGAAAGAGTGGTAAGTTGGCAATGATAATGCAAAGAACCTCAATAACAATCAATGTTTCATTGTACATAGCGTCACTGAATACTATTGTAAGATCGTTGCACCGTGTACGATGTTGATGCAGTTAAACCATACCACTTAGGAATATAAAAAATAGATAAAAACCTATTCTCAGATCTACAGAATGTGTATGCAAAATTTTATTGAAATTGGTTAAGCCGTTTCGGTGGAGTATGGCAACTAACACTGTGACAGGAGAATTTTATATATTAGGTTTTGTATACATATTTAATGAATGTTCAATAATAAAGAACCTAGAGCAGTGGAAAAATAATTTATTTACAAAGGGGGACGATCGAAGTAAGTTAAATTGTATTTTTAAGAAAGTGAAATATGAGAATAAATACATGCTATGTTTTTATTTGTCTTTATAACAAAATTTAAAATGGCTTTGGTGTTGATCTAACAATATTTTATATCTAAAAGATGCCACGTACATATCAACGAAAAACTGCAGCTCCATCATGCACGTCAGAGGACCATGCTGTAAAAGATGTGTGCAGCAAAAACAAAATTGTACAAAATAACCATAATTATCTTTGAGCTTATAATAAACAACACTATATATGGATCCCCTTGGTCTAGTAGGTACCTTCATATATTATAAGGACAAACTAATAAACAAACGCCATTAAGATTACTACTGTTTGACAGATAATACAATCCAAACTTAAGTAGCATAAATAAAAATGTTCGACATTGAATAGTTAAGCTGTTCGAACATTACAAGTGAAAAAAAAGTTAAAAAATGTAAAATCGTTTACAATTACCCCCTTTGACCCGACAACCTTAATAAAGAAAATAAATATAAACAAATAATGTTCTTTTATTTTCACTTTTATTAAAAAGTTATTAAAAAATAAATATTATAACATAAATAGCTTAAAGATTGGCCTTGCTAAGTTTACATACAGCATCCTTTTGGAGCAAAGGAAATCCTTGGCGAAGTCATCCATAGTAGCTTCTTCCTTGCAATACTTTTGAATGATAATCTTCTTTACCACTAGTGTGCAGCCTTGTTTTTACCCATTTTTTTTATTAGATAGAAAAGCTAAGACATTTGAACAGAACCAAAATGTAGCACTAAAGATTTACGTTAAAAAATATCACTTCTTCAATATTTGCTCACTGTTTCTATTTTTTGGTTTTCAAGCTTAGATTACAAAAATTCTTTTGTAAACTGGTTTAAATTGTCGATATTAACAAACTAACACGTTACTTTAAACAGCAGAAATAGAACTGTTCTTTACCGGTTATCGTTTTTTGACATGAACTTCATGTGAGCTTCCAACGACTTGTTGAAGAAATAAGGCCATGATTTTGCTACTCGCACGTTTCTCTTATGCGCTCCGTTTCAATAGCGTATCAATATCAATGCTTAAATTTCCTTAAAATCAATTACCAGATTATGGATAAAATTAATTCAGCTGACTTCAGCTCTTCCAGGTAGATTATCTTAGATAATTTGCACCTTCTGCTGATTCAGTTAAAAGGTAATTCTGTGCTGTTCATTGACAAGGAATAAGTCTCACGAACCCCAGTTACCAAGAACTTATTCTAATCATTAGAAAATAATCCACCGTCTACTGGTTACTTTGCTAACCCAGAAAATGGTCTCTACTTATTACTCCAACCAATTTTTAATTAATTTGTTAAAGTATTTTTTGTATACATATACAAATTTTAATCAATATTAGGTCCGTTCGCGTACCTTCCTAAAACAGTCCAATTTTACGAAAATTTACAAAATTTAACTTAATCCTGATCGCGTACTCAAAAATTTCGTATAAGAGAGCGCTCACGAGAGTAAAATATTTCCCCAACCTACGAATCTTAGCCCAATAAATTCCTTTGGACTGATTTGTGAAAAGTGTCAAATTTGATAGAACTTCAAATAAATGCAATTTATTTGCTGTCACTTATAAAATTAAAAAATCTTTTCCAAAGAACAGCAACAAGATTGCAATTTTCAAATGTATTCTAAATATGACGTTTCAAAATTTATATTTTTCAAATTGTCAAATTGTGGGAAAAATTTGTTGATTTCCCGTTCGCTTACTTTTTTGTAGTTTTGTCTTTTTGTAGGAGAATTTTACCACCACTCTTTAAAATATCTCTTTTTACGAATTTTAGTGCAGACATTACGCGAACGGACCTTTTATAAGTTAAGTTTTAAGCGCTTTAGTGAACAAATTTAATAATAGACTTTCTGTGATGAAACTTCAAATTGAAATGTTGTTACGCTTTTGTTAAAAAAGATTCGCAATAATCCCTTCATATAACATATACGGAAAAAGTTATGTCTTGCTTTAAAATCAATAGGAACTGCAATAATGTTCGCATATTTGGTAAGCAAAAGTAGATGACGGGACACAAAGATTGCTCCCCTCACACTTTGTTCGCCTTTGTAAACTTACAAAAGCTTTACGGAAACGATTCCGACTAAGTGCATAAAAAATTTAATATATTCACCAGAACATTATCTATGCCGATAAGGGTCGCTTCACAGTAGGCAGGAGCGCTTATGTATGGGAACAAAATTAAATTGAAATATAAAAAACATACCCCCCGCAAAAGTTGTGCCAAGTCTTTTTAATATTTTAAGATTTTTTTTAGTTTTTAAAATAACCACTAGAGGTCATGCATGCAATTAAAAAAAATAAACAATTTATGTACCCCTTTATAACTTCCTATAAGTCATTTAATTGGTTTTAAGAGCACTTTTTACTTTTTTAAATGTCCATCTTCAATGAAGAAAAAAACAAAATCATACGTGGTAGAATCAGAAAAAAATTAACGCCCTTAATATCTATTAAATTTAGGAAACGCTTTTTATATTTGTATGGCCGTTAAGGGTGGCTCGAAACTTATTTAAAATTGTAGATCTGTTTTGGCAAAAATTAATAAGAAAACTTATTACAATTGTTGCATTTTTAATTCGTTTTTTTTTTTTAAGTTTTATTTAATACAGTTTTTTTCGTAAATTCAAAGTATTTTTAATAACTCCATCCCTGTTCTTAAATCCACAAAAAGTCTGGGAAGCTTCAGTCACCAGCTTAACCGCTCTTTCAACTGTTAGATCTGTTAGTTTCCTTTTGTCCCCAATATCCCATAAGTCTTCTTCGGTAAAATTTTGTTGTACTGGAGGTTCAGTTAAACGGTGATTTTTAATTTTCCACCAATCTATTAACTCGAATAATTCACCTGCTTCGAATTGAAAGTTTGGAAGCTGAAACTTTCGGGCAACTCCTTCACTGATGTTGCTGTTGCTCTAACTTTTAGTACGCGGCGAAGACCTAGCTCTCGAATATGTTTGCGATCATCGAACAAAAAAGCTACTAAAATGTTTTCAAAGTGTCAAAAATATCCCTTCCATGCGAAAACACCATTTCCGGTTCCTCTCAAATCATTTTGCAAATACCTTGTCGACTGTATAGATTTGCAAAAATGTTTCGCACCATACACGAAAGAAGGTTGAGATTTTATGTCACATCACATTACTGCGTACAGTTGAGCAATTACTCAACTATTTGCTTCAATGGCTTATCCGGGGATTGTTTTGCAACACACACTCCAAGAATGCAGTAAGCAGTCGTAGAAGAATGCAGTAAGCAGTCGTAAGCCATCACCAATGTACCATTGTTTCAGGGTTTTTCTCAAAAATTGAGCCTTCTCGGACACTATCGTTAATGGCTTTGCAAACCACAGGTCATTTGTTAATCCTTTGAATCAAAAAAGTTATTGTGTAAATGGATATTATTGTGTCATACGAGATTTGGGAATAAAACAATTATTCTTTCGAATGAAAAGATTTGAACAGTTTAAGTAGTTTATACCAAAAAAAAAAACCATTACAATCATATGGCATCATCATATCAAACCAAAACTGTTGTTTCAAGGGAAGGTATTAAATGACCAACAACATACTTCATTAATGGTTTGATGAAGAGACCAAAGTGTCATATTCCTTCACTTCCGAAAAATGTAAAAACGGTTGACAAGTTTTAGCTAAAGGGTTTAGATGAATCACAGAGCTTTGATGATGAAAATAAATTTAAAACAACGGTCAATATCACAGCTTTCAGCGAAGTTTAAGATTTGTCTTCGGGAAGCCCATATTTAAATAGTTTTAGATTAATGCTTAAAATTGAAGATCTTGACCTGATAGATTTCTCACAGGAATATTTCTTAAGAGAGAGCTATACGAAGCAGTGCCTAAAACATCAATAGAAACAGTGTGTGCCACTATAAATCATTGGCCATAACATTTAAGAGCTTGCATCAAATCTGAGGGCGGTCATATCTAGTAAATTAACATACCGTTGAGTGCAAAATAGTATATTGTTCTTATCTTATCATAGTTATACATAAAATTTATCATAGATATACAAATTCGTTGAACTTAAATCAAGTCTTTAACATTGAATTTAAGTTTCTTTGAGTCCCCAAACCATTACTTTGAGGTTACAAGCATATAAATATGTACGTACACATAAAATTACAATGATTAAATCAATTTATGGTTGATACGAGGCATTCCGGATGGTTATTCTTCGTCATTTGAGTCTTGCGGAGGACCATTTTTTTAAATGGATAAAAATAGGTTATAAATACATATTCAATAAGATAAACATAAAAACTTATATACAGTCAATCAAACTCATATTCGAACAGCAGCTAACAACTTAATTTTTTTCGGATTGGTCAAGAACCACTCATGATCATAATTTAATTTATTTCTTATATTAAAGATATTAATACCATCTGTTGTCTACCATAAGAAAAACGCCATATTTCAAAAAACAAAGAACATTTACTAACACAAACTATAAACATCAAATAACAAGTAACAATTTCATATTCGTACATTTCATTAAGCGCAGTAAGACAAAAAACAAATATAAGCAAATTTTAATATTTTGTAGCATAACCCTTGTTCTGAATAACATGCTTGAGTCGATTAGGCACGGACAGGACAAGTTTCTTCGTTGTTTCGTTAGATATGTTGTCCCATTCTTGCAGAATCTGCTCTAAAACAGCCACAACTTGGTATTATGTGCCGTATGTTTGGGATCATTGTCCTGGTAAAAAGTGAACTGGTTTTGCAGACCCAATTTACGTGCACTCCCACCCAAATTTAGTTTTAAAATCTCTATATATTTCTTATGGTCCCTAATTCCTTCAATTAAATGTACTTTTATACCCCAGCCGCAGAAAAACAACCCCAAATCATCACTGATCCGCCCCCATGCTTGACATTTGCGACAGTATTTTCCGGAAGTAGCTCCGTATTGGGTTTCCACCAAACCATTCGTCGTCCATCTGAGCCAGATATATTGAACTTTGACTCATCGGTAAAAAGTACGTTTTTCCCATAGTTGAAATCCTTTGGATTGTGCTATTTTGCGAAATTTAGCCGTTTCAACCAGTTCACAGAACTTATGAAAGTTTTTTTTTCTGGCAACTCTACCGTTAAAACCGTCACCGCGAATGCAGTTTCTCAACGTCTCAGAGTAGAAAACCGCTTGTTGAGTTCCTGTCGCAACTTTTCAGCCAGTTTTGATGCACTGATCAAGGGATTTTTTTCTTGATTTTTCGCATGATACGCCGTCTTTCATGCGAGTTGAAAATTTCGCGTGTGTTTTCTCCCCATTTTTTTAATTTTTACTTTTGTTTATAAATTTAAGACACACAATCGAATTACGTAAACAATAAAATGATGAAAATATTTTTGATATTTTTTTCACGCTTACTTAAAGTAGATCTTGCGAATAAAGCACTGTACGAATATGAATTTGATGTGAGTTCTTAGTAAAATATTTTAAGATGACCAATAATGTTGGTACAGCATTACATACTTAATTTTTTATGAAATGCATAAGTGAAGTTAATGCTTTAAAAAAATTAGCAATTCAAATTTATTGAATGAAAATGCAATTTTGGATAAAAATTAAGTTTGTATTAAATAGAATAAAGAGTAAGAATATAAATTTGATTGACTGTATGTACCTAATTTGTTATTATAGTTCCCATTGAAATATTCTTTTTTTTAAATTATAGCAGGAAGAAAAACGAGCAATTAGGTTCTAGAAATTAATTAAAATCGAATTTAACATATTATTCGATTAATTTTGAAAAACGTCTCCAAATAATTAAAAACATCCAAATAGGAGTCTTCAAAAATGATAATTAAATGTTGTCGAGTTGCCCACTCTTCTTCAGTTTCAATTTCATTTCGATTAAAAGTGGAATGCAGAACATAAATGAAGATGTCTTTTTATAGGTACCTAAGTCAATGTAAATAAACGAAGTTTCATATTTTTTGATTCTTAATACATTCATCATAATTTATTAAAAACAAAAAAATATTTTCTTACAAAAATGTATGTTGAAAAAATGAAAAAGAATTGAATTGAATATTCGGCAACTCTTAAATTCTTTTTTTTTATGATAGGTATAAAGATTGTATCTTTAACTTCGCATATTCCTGCACCCGCATCCTTTTCTTTCTTCATCTGTACCGTATTCCGTTGCCGTTCAACTCAGTTCATATACATGGAAATGGAAACCTTCATCAATTTTCCAATAGCAACATTTCCCCACTTCCATGAAAACCATTATCGTCTTTTCTGCCATCCACAACCAACGAAGCAACTTCCCCTCCGCCTAATGATGATGATAATGGCCTCGCATTTGGATTTACATTCAGTTTCCTAACAACATAAGCTCAACAAAAACAAAAAACCCATCAGTGGTTCTACAGAGACCAAGAAAAAGTACAAACAAAAATATAATGATGATTGCTTTTGGGATTTTGTGAAGGAACGATAGCCATTATCATTAAATAACTCTACATCTCCCCTGAAGCCCTCTTCATGTCTTATGGCATGTTACCTGCTGCTGCTGCTGCTTTTGCTAGATAGTTGAAAGAGACAACATTACCTATCTAGCAGTTACCATACTAATACTATACCGACAAAATTGAACGCGAAGGCGAATGCGAACCGATGAAGATGAAGATAATGACCGCAAAGTTTTCCTTCCATAATAATTCCATTGGTTCGAAGAGAAACATCATTATTGAACGAACTGCGTATGCTCATTGCCATTAAATTAATTACATCATTTATTTTCAGAGAAGAACAACCAACTTTTCAACCGTTTGTTGGACATGTTATCCCTCTTGCTCTCTCTCACTCTCTAGCTCTCTCTCTGAACTCCATCCAACAATACCTATTGGAGAGTTCATTGCAGTTTCGAACTTCATGTAAAGAAGTGCTTTTATGTTTTTATCTCGTGTTAGATTTATTAAAAAATCCTTTTCATTATATTTATTATGTTAAAATAATCAAGACACTACTTGCGAAAATACAGTGAAATCATTTTGAAAACACTGTCAAAACACCTTGAGAGCAAAGTGACATCGACTCGACTCGACCGACCGACAACGCCGCCATCGCCATCTCGCTGTGGCTGTCCGCTGTGTATAGTGTGTTTGGATCTCAGTCTCAGTATACAACAATCCATTTGACAAATGGAGTTTTTCTGTGCTTTTTACTCTGGCATGTCAGTTTGTTGGAGATGAATTTTAATGATCATTGAAATTCAATAATTACAATCATTAGTGCACTTAATTAGTTTGATATCGTAATTGTGTGTTTGCTGGTGCACGTATTGTGTGTGTGTTATCATCTGGTTTTCGTGGTACACTTGTCGTGACTTCTGTCAAATTTTATCCAAAGACTTGGAATTGGAAGTCATCGACGGACGAAAATCACCCTGGCTGTTGATTGGTCATGGATGTAAGTGTTCGCCATCGTCTCGTCACTAGTGCCAAGTGCCTACCTATAAAGAGAAGAAAAATAATGATGATGATGATGAGGATGGCCATTATTTTCAAAGTTTGATTGAGAATCCATTAGGTTACTCAATTTGTGTGCCGTCGTCGTTGCTGTTGCCGTTGTCGTTGCCATTACCGTGCCGTGTGTTGATTCCATTCCGCGATGAACATCAACCAAAGCCAAAGCCATAGCCAACTCTTCTATCTTCTTATTGACATTTCTAGTTCGCACAGTGGACTGTGCACTACCTACATCTCGTCAACCCGTCAACATAAATAATTATGATGCGATTTTGTTCTTGCTTTTGATATCTCTCATCATCATCATCATTAAAGAGAGCAACTAAATTACTTTCATTTAATCTTGTTTATTTCTTTTTTGTTTTATTTCATTGTTTTCATCATTCTGCTGGATCTTCTTCCATTTGCAATAACGACACTGAACTTCATACAACAAAACACAAGGGCCGCGTAAACGGGGTTAGTATTCAGTTTTGTTATTTATTATTTGTTTATAAATAAATTGAAAGAAAAAGTGGGAGTGGTGTGTGATAATCTTATAATATCTCAAAACAAAAAATCCAACATTTTTATAACCCAAAAGTATAAAACCTTAAAGTGTATTACATTTGTACAATCAAAAAAAAAAGAATGATTTGATGAAAATTAATGAATTTATAAGGGAAAAAGTAATGGTGGCAAAAAGAAGAAAAATATTTCGAATGGTCCATCATTTTGTATTTCAATAGCCCATCTCTCTATACCTGTTTCACTTGTGTTATGTGTACCTACGCAAATTATTATGATGATGCATTCCTTGTTAAGCTTTGTGGCAAACGAAAATAATATTTATAACATCAAAAAAATCATTAAACTCCAAGAACTCTTGAATAGTTTGTAGGTTACTTGCAAACATGTATTATAAGACTTCTGAATCAATTGGCTTAAAAGAAAACATTTTAAGATAGGCCCAAGTGATATTCTTTTACATGCCTTGTTACTAAGAACCTTGCTAATGAAAGAAGCCGGTTAGAAGTGCCACTTATAAAAAAGAAGTTGGATAATTATTTTTAAGGGATTGTGTACAGCAAAAGTTTTCATTTTAGTTCTTAAAAGTAAATCTTACTTCCAAGGTATAAAATCAGTGCAATATATTTGACTTTTCTTACCTTTTAGATTCTCCATAATGCCAAAAATAATTATAATCTTAAAGAATACGACCCCATTTTGTATGATGAGCATTTTCTTAGGCTCCTCCATGGATTAGGTATATGTGTGACTATCTCCAAACCTCGCTTTAGTAAATTATCCAATTCCTAAAAAATTAAAAATATTAGTTATGGATATGGTTTCCACAAAGTAATTTAAAAAATAATCGTTCATTTATAGGAGAACCATTAAAGGGCTAATTTTCCTTTTTTGATCATAGTTTGCCTCAGATGTATACAGTACCGCACTTAATTATTGGTACAGCAAGCTATTTAAACTTTGATTCAACATTTTGAGGCTTGGAAATACGCTATTTTGCTAATTTTTGTTTGTCTAGTATATGCTTATATTTACTATCAAACATTTGATTAAAATAAGTTTTTCAGGTTTAAAGAAAAAAATATTGAAGTTAGAAAACACCTTATTTCTCCCGCACAAAATAATTGGCTCAATATGTTTGTCTTGAAATAACAATAGCTTTCTGACAGTTCTGTCAGTCAAACTAAAAGCTGCAGTTACATTTATTCAAAAAAAAGTTTTATTTGTATAGATACCAGTAGTTACTTTGAAAATTTTGAGAAAATAAAACAAAATATTACAATGAGCCCAAAAAAGAAGGAAACCACCGAATCGGAAAGAAAAATAATTATTTACATGCTTAGTCAAGGCAGGTCATATGCAGAGATGGGACAAATTATGGACAGGAGTCGATACACAATTCGCATCGTTGTGTACCGTTTTAAAGGGGAATCAAACTTCAAAAGTGCAAAACATTTTGATCGTCCTCGGGTTTTGAATGCTCGTGAATGCAGCCGCATTGTACGGAAAGTGAAAGTTAACCCTCAAATTACATCAACTGAAATAGCTGCTAAAGTCAACTTAGAATTTGAGACATCAGTTCACCCCATGACGATAAGTAGAGTACTCAATGAAGCTGAATACAATGCATGTATTGCTTTGGAATTTGCCTTTGAGAACGGAAGCAAGCCAAACGCTTTTTGGGATTATGTACTCTTTTCTGACGAGAGTAAGTTTAAAGTTTTCTGTTGTGATGGTCATACAAAAGTCTGGAGAAAACAAAATACAGCACTTCACAAAAATAACTTGGCACCTACAATAAAACACGGCGGTCTAGGAGTTATAGTATGGGGTTGCATGTCTGCTGCGGGCGTGGGCGATCTTGTTTTTATCGACGGAATTATGGACAAGAAAGTTTATATCAACATTTTGAACGAAAACCTGAAAAATGGTGCTGAAAAGTTGAAAACAGGCTCGTTCACTTTTCAGCACGACAATGGTTGGCATATAAAATTCCACATGCGCTTCCACACAAACCACAATCCCCGGATCTCAATCCAATTGAGCATTTAAGTGAATTTGGATAGACACGTAAAAAAGCGTTTGATATCTAATAAAGCTCACCTCAAACTAGCATTGATAGAGGAATGGCAAAACTGGAGAAGAAACGACCAAACATTTGGTGAATTGTATGCCAAGGCGTTTGGATGCTGTTATAAGCAAAAGGGACTACCTAATAAGTACTAAAGGGTGTCCCAAAATTAACGCAAGATTTGAATTAAATAGAAAACGCCGTTTTTAGTCTTTTGATAGTTATATTTTTATTGACTCGTAAAGTACATAGGACAGGGTTATGTATGGAATAACACATCGGACAAATGGCCTCCACGGCTTTGCATGCACATGCGCACTCTTTTGTTGAAATTTTCCATGCCATTCTGAATAAATGTGGCTGAATTTGGTTGATGCAGCGTTGAATCTCCTCCTTTAATGCACGGGTGGTTGTGGGCTTGTTGACATAGACTTGTGATTTCAAATAACCCCATAAAAAGAACTCTAATGGTGTTAAATCTCACGATCTAGGAGGCCAATTTTGATCACCGAAACGAGAGAGTACACGACCTGGAAATGTCTCATGCAGTAATTGAATTTTTTCACGGGCTGTATGACATGTGGCACCGTCTTGTTGAAACCACATATTGGACACATCAATATCATCCAATTTTGGTAGAAATAACAGTGTAATCATGTCGCGATATCGAGCACGAGTAACAGTCACTGCTTGACCAGCATCATTTTCAAAAAAAAAATAGCCCAATTATGCCTCCAGCCCAAAATCCACACCATACAGTCACGCGTTGTGGATGCATTTGTTTTTCGACAATCACATGTGGGTTCTCCGAACCCCAAATGCGGTAATTTTTTGGCGATTGACAAAGCCATCAAGATAAAAATGTGCTTCATCCAATACAAATTTTAAAAATAGCGTGTTTCCAAGGCTTAAAATGTTGCTTTAAAGTTAAAAAAAAAACGTGCTGTGCCAATAATTATGTGCGGCACTGTATATAAATTTATATGAAGCCTAGGTTAAATATGTCATCAGGTTCATGGAAATGGATTTAACAGAAAATTTCAAATCAGTTGGATGCGCAGAAAGAACTTGGACCAAAACTTTTATCCCGCAAACTCGAAATACGGTATTGGTGGTACAGTCGAACTTCCCTATAACGAACTTCTACATAACGAAGATCTCTCTATTACGAATTGATTTTGAGTACACACATCTTTTTGGTTACTTTTTTGGTCTGTTTTGATGTCCTTATAACAAATTTCCATAAAGCAAATTTTTCTCTAAAACGATCAAATTTTGTTGCTGGAAACCAAATTCATACGTTTTTAGTTCCACATAATGAATTGTTTTCAAATAATTTTAAGTTAAAAACAACAGCATGCAGAGAAATAAAAATTATAAAGGGATTTCTACAAGATTTTAAATGTAAGCATTCTATGTTCAAGCTTCAGTGAATATGATTGAAAATGTCGCGAAGTCGCATTTCTCTTGAAAAAAGCTTATCAACAATTTTAAAAAAACAAAACAGCGATTTAAGAAATGTAAAAGACAAGGAATTAAGCACTAAACGCGAAAGCCTTCGAAAATGTCTTTTCGAGGATATTGATGAAGCAATGCTGAAATGGGAAAGTGCAGATGTCAACACACAGGATCGTGATGATTGGATTATAAATGTTTGGCCACGGTTGGTAAAAAATTTCAGCTAAAACAACATCTTTAATGGTGATGAGACTGGTTTGTTTTTCAAATACTTACTTACTTAAGGTGGCGCTACAGTCCGGGGCGGACCTGGGCCTCAACCAACAAGCGTCTCCATCCAGCTCGGTCCCTAGCTAGCTGTCTCCAGTTTCGCACGCCAAGTTGGTTGAGGTCCTCTCCCACCTGGGTGCGCCACCTGGGTCGCGGTCTTCCTCTACTGCGCCGTCCCTCGGGATTGGATTCGAAGACCTTCCGGGCTGGAGCGTTGATGTCCATCCGCTCTACATGACCTAGCCATCTAAGCCGTTGGACTTTTATTCTGCTAACTAGGTCAGTGTCGTACAGACAGACCGTACAGTTCGTCGTTATATCTTCTCCTCCATTCTCCATCTATGCGTACTGGACCAAAAATCACCCGGATAATTTTTCTCTCGAAGCATCCTAACACGCTTTCTTTGACAGGGTCCAGTCCTCAGCGCCATAAATGAGAACCGGTATGATAAGTGTCTTATAGATGGTGATTTTAGATGCTCGAGAGGACTTTACTTATCATTTGCCTTCTAGGTCCAAAGAAGCAGCAATTTGTAAGAGTTATTCCTCGTTTGATTTCAGCGCTGGTAGTTTGCCTCAGATGTATACAGTACCGCACTTAATTATTGGTACAGCAAGCTATTTAAACTTTGATTCAACATTTTGAGGCTTGGAAATACGCTATTTTGCTAATTTTTGTTTGTCTAGTATATGCTTATATTTACTATCAAACATTTGATTAAAATAAGTTTTTCAGGTTTAAAGAAAAAAATATTGAAGTTAGAAAACACCTTATTTCTCCCGCACAAAATAATTGGCTCAATATGTTTGTCTTGAAATAACAATAGCTTTCTGACAGTTCTGTCAGTCAAACTAAAAGCTGCAGTTACATTTATTCAAAAAAAAGTTTTATTTGTATAGATACCAGTAGTTACTTTGAAAATTTTGAGAAAATAAAACAAAATATTACAATGAGCCCAAAAAAGAAGGAAACCACCGAATCGGAAAGAAAAATAATTATTTACATGCTTAGTCAAGGCAGGTCATATGCAGAGATGGGACAAATTATGGACAGGAGTCGATACACAATTCGCATCGTTGTGTACCGTTTTAAAGGGGAATCAAACTTCAAAAGTGCAAAACATTTTGATCGTCCTCGGGTTTTGAATGCTCGTGAATGCAGCCGCATTGTACGGAAAGTGAAAGTTAACCCTCAAATTACATCAACTGAAATAGCTGCTAAAGTCAACTTAGAATTTGAGACATCAGTTCACCCCATGACGATAAGTAGAGTACTCAATGAAGCTGAATACAATGCATGTATTGCTTTGGAATTTGCCTTTGAGAACGGAAGCAAGCCAAACGCTTTTTGGGATTATGTACTCTTTTCTGACGAGAGTAAGTTTAAAGTTTTCTGTTGTGATGGTCATACAAAAGTCTGGAGAAAACCAAATACAGCACTTGAAAAAAAAAACTTGGCACCTACAATTAAACACGGCGGTCTAGGAGTTATAGTATGAAGTTGTATGTCTGCTGCGGGCGTGGTTCTTGTTTTTATCGACGGAATTATGGACAAGAAAGTTTATATCAACATTTTGAACAAAAACCTGAAAAATAGTGCTGAAAAGTTGAAAACAGGTTCATTCACTTTTCAGCACGACAATGGTTGGCATATAAAATTCCACATGTGCTTCCACACAAACCACAATCCCCGGATCTCAATCCAATTGAGCATTTAAGTGAAGAGTTGGATAGACACGTAAAAAAGCGTTTGATATCTAATAAAGCTCACCTCAAACTAGCATTGATAGAGGAATGGCAAAACTGGAGAAGAAACGACCAAACATTTGGTGAATTCTATGCCAAGGCGTTTGGATGCTGTTATAAGCAAAAGGGACTCCCTATTAAGTACTAATACTCACTTATGTATATGTAAATTACTCTGCTTAAAGATTTAATATATGGTGCCAATATTTGTGTGCTGAAAGAATTAGATGTTTTGTTATTCATTATTTTTTGTCCATAAATCTGGACAACTTAATTTAAATTACAGTAACTGCGTTTAATTGTATACATATATATGTATATAGCAAACCAATACAAATTTTAAAAATAGCGTGTTTCCAAGGCTTAAAATGTTGCTTTAAAGTTTAAAAAAAACGTGCTGTGCCAATAATTAAGTGCGGCACTGTATATATACACTGCCAATCACTAGGATGAGGCCACATATTTTTCAACCGATTTTCGTTCTTTATACCTGCTGGAAATTTCGTACCAATACAAATTTACTACATTTGAGTAGGTAGATATTTTCTTTAAAAAAAGTAATAAAATTAAGGGTTAAGGGTTAAATAGAAAAAACAGTTGGAATTTCCCTACATTAATTAAAGAGCTACTTAAAAACAGTATGAAAAAGTACGTCACTTGGATGAGGCCACATGAAAAATCTTATAAATATCAATAAAATGAAAGAAATGTTTACAGCTTTTTGTTTTCAAACATTTATTTATTAAGTTTTTCTCAATTAATAATGAGTATGCCCCCCATTTTTCGATATGACCTCTATTAGACGGTTTGGAATGGAATCATAAAGTTTTTTTTAAATAGTCAAGTGAAATCTCGTCCAAGGCATCACGGATAGCTTCAATTAAGGAGTCCTTGTCTTCAAATTGTCTACCGCCTTCATGAACTTTTCGAGATAGCCATGCCCATACGTTTTTGATTATGTTCAAGTCCGGTGAATAGGATGGCCATGGCAAAAGCTCTACGTTTTCTGATAAAATCCAGCTTTTGACAACCCTGGAAGTGTGGATGGGGGCATTGTCTTGTTGGAAAATCCAAGGCAGAGGTCCAAAAATATTTTTCATCTTCGGAAATGAGCGTTCCAACAAGTATTTGTAGCTGTTTCCGTTCATTGTTAGAGAAAGAAACTCCAATTCGATTTTGTTATAGTAGGTGATAGCTCCCCACACCATAACACCTGATGTACGGCTGTGATGTCTTCCCAAAATTAGTTCCTCTTTTCTTAAATCATGGAAATAAAAGTTGTAACCATTGGGGCCGTCAAGGCTAAACTTTTTTTCATCCGAAAAGACGACGCGTTTCCATTGACTGCTCCAAGAGACATGTTCTGTTGCAAAGTTCATTCGCAGCTCCTTGTGTACTTGCTTTAGAACAGGTTTCTTTTTGAGTTTTCTTCTCTGGATAGTACCATCTTTTCTTATTATCCTTCGGACTCTCGAAATACTGGCTGATACTCCGCTTTTGGACCTTATTTTAGTAGCTGATTGAGTAGAATTTGAAGCAATACGTAAAATTAACTGCTTTTCTCGGGATGTTGTTGCTTGGGCTGTGCGTCCTTTTTGGTTTTTTCCATAGTTTTGAGGATCAACAAGATAGTTGTTTACAACTGTCTTACTTCTGTTCAGCTTCCTTGCTATTTCTCGGCTTGAGAGTGCCATTTCCTTGAAAGCATCGATTTGTCCTCTTTCTGCTACTGTCAACGTCTTTCCGGAACCCATTTGTAGTTGAAATTTAATAAAAATAGTTATTTGTAAAACATTCTTAAATATTGTAACCCAAATTTTGAAAAAAAATTGCTGATCTGAACTTCTACAACGAAATATTCGCAATGGCTTCATCCTAGTGACTCACTTTTTTATATCCTTTTTAGGTAGCTCATTCATTAATGTAGGGAAATTCCAACGGTCTTTTCTAATTAACCCTATAATTGTATCACTTTGTTTTAAGAAAATATGTACCTACTCTCATGTAGTAAAATTTTCCGGGTTAAACAAATTCCAACAGGTATCGGACCGAAAATCGGTTGAAAAATATGTGGCCTCATTCTAGTGATTGGCAGTGTACTTATATGAAGCCTAGGTTTAATATGTCATCAGGTTCATGGAAATGGATTTAGCAGAAAATTTCAAATCAGTTGGTCGAGCAGAAAGGACTTGGCCAAAACTTTTATCCAGCAAACTCGAAATACAGTATTGGTGGTACAGTCGAACTTCCCTATAACGAACTTCTACATAACGAAGATCTCTCTATTACGAATTGATTTTGAGTACACACATCTTTTTGGTTACTTTTTTGGTCTGTTTTGATCTCCTTATAACAAATTTCCATAAAGCAAATTTTTCTCTAAAACGATCAAATTTTGTTGCTGGAAATCCAAATCCATACGTTTTAAGTTCCACATAATGAATTGTTTTCAAATAAAAAATAAAAATTATAAGGGGATTTTTCCAAGATTTTAAATGCAAGCATTCTATGTTCAGGCTTCAGTGAATATGATTGAAAATGTCTCGAAGTCGCATTTTTCTTGAAAAAAAGTTGTTGATAATTATTAATAAAGTTAAAGAAGGCTTGACTAAAAAAACAGATATTGCTAAGTAATTTGGAATTACTCCCAGTAGCTTATCAACAATTTTAAAAAACAAAGCAGCGATTTAAGAAATGTAAAAGACAAGGAATTAAGCAATAAACGCAAAAGCCTTCGAAAATGTATTTTCGAAGATATTGATGAAGCAATGCTGAAATGGGAAAGTGCAGATGTCAACACACAGGATCGTGATGATTGGATTATAAATGTTTGGCCACGGTTGGTAAAAAATTTCAGCTAAAACAACATCTTTAATGGTGATGAGACTGGTTTGTTTTTCAAATACTTACTTACTTAAGGTGGCGCTACAGTCCGGGGCGGACCTGGGCCTCAACCAACAAGCGTCTCCATCCAGCTCGGTCCCTAGCTAGCTGTCTCCAGTTTCGCACGCCAAGTTGGTTGAGGTCCTCTCCCACCTGGGTGCGCCACCTGAGTCGCGGTCTTCCTCTACTGCGCCGTCCCTCGGGATTGGAGTCGAAGACCTTCCGGGCTGGAGCGTTGATGTCCATCCGCTCTACATGACCTAGCCATCTAAGCCGTTGGACTTTAATTCTGCTAACTAGGTCAGTGTCGCTGTACGGCCCGTACAGTTCGTCGTTATATCTTCTCCTCCATTCTCCATCTATGCGTACGGGACCAAAAATCACCCGAAGAATTTTTCTCTCGAAGCATCCTAAGACGCTCTCATCTTTCTTTGACAGGGTGCAGGCCTCAGCGCCATAAATGAGAACCTGGATGATGAGTGTCTTATAGATGGTGATTTTACATGCTCAAGAGAGGACTTTACTTCTTAATTGCCTTCTAAGTCCAAAGAAGCAGCGGTTTGCAAGAGTTATTCTTCGTTTGATTTCAGCGCTGGTGTTGTTGTCTGCATTAATAGCGGTGCCTAGGTAGACAAAGTCCTTAACTACCTCAAAGTTATAGCTGTCCATGGTGACGTTTTGTCCAAAACGTCGTCGTTCAGTGTCCTTTTTTGATGACAGCATATACTTGGTCTTGCCCTCATTGACAACTAAACCCATCTTCTTCGCTTCCGTCGCAATGCTCAAAAACGCTCCACTGACATCACGCTTTGATCTTCCAATTATGTCAATATCATCTGCGTATCCGAGTAATTGGATGGACCTTTGGAAGATTGTGTCTCTAGTGTTAACGATTGAGTTTTGCACAATTCTTTCCAGAACGATGTTGAAGAAGTCGCATGACAGTGCATCGCCTTGTCTAAAACCTTTTTTGACATCAAATGCATCGGTAAGATCTTTTCCGACCTTGATAGAGCAGCGTGCATTCTCCATCGTCATTCTGCACAAACGGATATGTTTGACAGAGATGCCAAAACTAGACATTGCTCGGTAGAGCTCTTTCCTATAGATGCTGTCATACGCGGCTTTAAAATCGATAAAGGGATGGTGGGTATCGATTTGAAGCTCCTGGGTTTTTTCCAAGATCTGCCGTAGTGTGAATATTTGGTCGATAGTGGACTTTCCTGGTCTGAAGCCACACTGATAAGGACCAATCAGGTTGTTGACGAATGGCTTCAGACGTTCACATAATACGGCAGAGAGGATCTTATACGCAATGTTAAGGAGACTGATGCCTCTGTAGTTGGCGCAGTTTAGAGGGTCTCCTTTCTTATGTATCGGGCACACTTTGCTGAGATTCCACTCATCGGGCATGCTTTCTTCCGACCATATTTTGCAGATGAGTTGGTGCATGCTCCCTACCAAGTCACCGCCTGCTGCTTTGAATAGTTCGGCAGCGATGCCGTCAGGTCCAGCAACTTTGTTTGACTTAAGTTTAGATATAGCTATCTTCACTTCGTCAAGGTCGGGTAGGCGGAATTGTTGATCTGCGTCGCCGAGGTTGAGTGGTTCTATCTCCCTTATAGCGGAATTCGGTTCGTCATCGCCAAAAATCCAAGATGTTTTAAGGAAATAAAATCTCTGGATGTAGATATTAGTTCAATAAAAAAAGCATGAATGACAAGTAAAATTTTTATAAAATGGCTTTTAAAGTTAGACAAAAAATTTCTTTCGCAAAAGAGGTAGGTTCTTTTTTTGATAAATTGAAAAACATTGGGCCTGCCTATTTTCCTACCAACATGACTTCTTTACTTCAGCCAATGAACCAAGGCATTATCTACTACTTAAAACAACATTACTGACAAAGTATTTTGACAAACATATTGACACAAATGGACGAGAGCAAACCTGTGTCAGTCATAGACTTGCTACAAGACGTTCGAAATCTAAGAAAAGTATGGAATGTAAAATGGAAGCATGTTATTCAAACTAAAATCACTGTCTTCTTTTAATAAAAGTAAAAACAAAACATTTCTGTATAACGAATTTTCTATATTACGAAATAATTTTCTTGTCCCGTGCAAATTCGCTATAGGGAAGTTTGACTGTACCTAGAACTCTGTCATTCAAAAGTCTGTTGTTGTGTTGAGTTCTGTCGAAGTTTTTGAAAAAAGTGTTTACATTTTTCAAATCAATATTAAAATTAGTGCCAGTTTGTATTGAAGAACATACAAATTTTCTAATGAAAACGAATTTAAAGACTTAATAATTCTCATTGCAATAAAAACTCCTGAATTCAGATTAAGAATTAAGCTTTATAAAAGCGAATTTTTTAAAATATTTTACGGTGAATAAATGTCATGATTTATAGTTGATTCAGCAATGTTTTTTTCACGATTTTTAAAATTATTTTAATAAAATTTTAGTGAGATCGAAAATCAGTTACAAAAGTAATAACAATTTAAGCAAGTTCATTGTTGATATATTTAATAGAATTATTAAAACTGGTACAACTCATACTTCTTGAAAAATTTAAATAAAATAAAAAACTACAGGTCAATTTCGTATTCGTACCCTATTTTAATCATTCAAAACATTTGCTTTTAATATCTTGTGGCATAACATTTGGAAGTCTTGTCATTGACCTTACCAATTTTTCAGTTGTTTCCGAGGTTTTTTGTGTCCATTCATAGAGAATTTTCTACTTAGTCGTTTTTGTTCTTAATTGTGCATATGCGAATTCTGCTGTCGAGTTTGTCTCATAAATTCTTTATCGGATTAATGTTTGGTGATTGTGGGGGGTTTCCAAAACTTTACTGCAATTAAAGAGAAGCCACATTCGGGTTTCATTCGACTTATGCTTTGGGTCGTTGTACTGATGAAAAGTAAAGTTGTTTTCTAGACCCATTTGCGCAGCACTATCTTTTAAATTGCTCTTCAGGATATCGTTGTACATTTTGCGATCCATAATTCTGTCAATTATGTGTAGTTTTCCAACTCTCGCTGCTGAAAAACAACCCCACACCATCACGACCCACCATCGTGTTTAACGGTTCCTCGAGTGTATGAAGTATTTGTCTTGCGGCAAACCATTTGTCTGCCATTCGAGCCATGAATATTGAACTTTCACTAATCTGTGAAAATAATCGTTTTCCAGAAGTCAAAGTCTTTTGCTTGGTATTCTTTGGCGAATTCAAGCCGTTTAAGTTTGTTAACATGACGAATAAATGTTTTTTTGCGCGATACTCTTCCGTTGAAACCATGTTCCCGTATACAATTCTTTAACGTTTCAGTGCAAAATTGCAGGGATTGGCGAAAATATGTGCCAATTTTGATGAACTTATCTTTGGATTTTTATTTATTTTAAGCACAATTATCCTCTTGTTCTGCCTGTTGAAAATACTGCTTGTCGTATTACGAGGCAAGTTTTCAATCCTTTTTTCCTTGACAAACCGGTTAACAATACTTTGAACCGTTGACTTAGCTCGATTATCTAAAGATGAAATCTCTTTATAAGATTTACCTTCTTGGTGGTATTTTACAAAGATTTCTCGAAGTTCTTTAGAGGTTCCACTAGCTTATCTTTTTATTGTTGTTAAATTCTGAGACAAATAATTTAAAAATTCTAAATAACTTCAGAATATGTACTTTAAATAATAGCACATGAATTGACAAAACACATTAGATTGAAAATGCATTTGAAATTAAAGCTACGAAATTGATCTAGTTTTACAATAGTTTTTATCATTTTAGCATTTACTTAGTAAATGATTTTTACCAACTAAGAAAATTTGATAAAATATATCAACCATGAATACACACTTAACCTGCAGTTGGTATTAATGTCCTACATCAAGCCATTTAGGATAAGGAGAACATTCAAAGTTTTAATAAAAGGGGTACGAATATGAAATTGATACAATGTAAAACATACTATAGAAGTATCGAGTTGGAGTTTTTTTTCCTACAACAATGAACGGAAACAAATTGAACATAATAAAAACTTTTGTTTTTGCCTTTCTTATTAAGTTTGGTAAATGAACCAGCAATTTGTAGTTAAAGACGCCACAATCGAAGCTAATGTGATATTTAAGACCTTGGACCTATGACTATTTAGAATACTTACAAAATAAATATTTCTATTTCGAACTTTCTTATAATTGAGTTTGAGGTTACATATATCCAAAAATACCAGGCATATATATTACATACGTATTGGCCCCTACCAATAATCAAATTCAGAGTGGACTTTTAAACTTGGGGAAAATTACTATATCATATCAAATAGTTAACCATGATTGTTGAGTTTAAATTCGACGCGACCTTCATATTTAGGTCATAGCATGTATTGTTTATAATTAAGAGTTCATAGAAAAAGTTCACACAGATTTTAACCTCAACATTAAGTTTGATTATTGTTAAGTTTCATTATAAATTTAGAAAAACATTCTAAATAATTATTTTAAATCCTAGTGACGCACTTTTTTAGAATCCCTCTTAAGGTGGTTATTATTTGATTTAAGGTAATCCCAACCGTCGTTTCTATTTAATCCTTACAATTCATTAATTTGTTAGTGGAAAATAAGTACTTTTTTACTTGTGTAGTACATTTTTTCCGGTTCAAACTGTCCAACAGGTAAAAAGCACAAAAATCAATTAAATGAATAAAAATGTACTAACCTAATATGTTTTATTTCTTCTCTTGTTTTCTGCCTTAAATAGGTACTAATAGATTTATTCATTATATATTTATCGTGTTAATATGACAACATTTCAGGTTTTAAAAATTTTACGAATGTACATATTGAAGGTTTTTGTTGATTAAAATAATTAAGAACATAAATTCCATGGAGAAGTAAAGAATTTGTATATTGTTTTTAACAAAAATGATTATGCTTAATGCGAACTTAAAATTCTGTAATATCGGCATTTCTCTACGACACTAACTCCATTGTAGCCCTTCTGTTTTCTAAAAGTTAGTGGCAAAGTCGTTAAAATCAATTAACTCTAATTTTCAACCAAAAATAGAAACTACAAATATATTGTTAGCATGAAGAAGTTCAATGCCTGCATCTTGAAACTTATAAAACTAAAGTAAAGAGAATTTATGATAGTGAAATGTTTATTTACACTTCTATCGTTTAAATAAAATTTTAAATGAAAAAACGGGTTTTATATCGCCACGTATAATTACATTTCAGGACGAATAATCGCACTTATCTTACAACAAGAATCCACATAAAATTTATCTTTCACCGTTGTTTAATATATCAAAAATGTAACGCATATCTGGTCAACAAAACTTTGAATACTCGAATAACAAGATTCCGTTTGAAGAATAGAAAATTGACCGCTAAAGGTCTCGATTTGATCTTACGGTCATATATATATATATCACTTTTGATTTTCATGAGCGCACTTTTTGCATTTTGCGAATTTACAAAAACAAGATGACACTAAATACCGTAGACAGATTGTTGACGGTTCAAAACAAAAGTGAGGGGCGAATGATAAGTAATGCACAATCGTGAATTTTTTAAAAATGACGAGAGATAATTGAAATGAAAAAATATATAAAAATACACTTCTTTAGCTTCACAAGTTTTTATCATACCGTTACTGAAATATGTAGCTGTTCTCTGTTTTATCCAAGACTTCACTGCTTTCTTGACTTCTTCTTCCGACGTGAAATGGCTGCCTTTGAGGTCTCTTATAAGGTCTGGGAAGAAGTGGAAATCACAAGGTGCCAAATCTGGTGAATAGGGTGGGTGTTGAAGAACCTCGAATTTCAACTGTTTGAGACAGATACTGGTTGCATTTAATGTGTGAGGTCGGTTGTTGTCGTGATGCAACTAAATGTTTTCAGTTGATCCACGAACGCGACATACTCTTCTCATTTTTTTCAGTAACTCAATGTACCGGGCTGAGTTTACACTTATCCCCTTTTCCTAATAATCCGTTAGATAAACTTGATTTCTATCCCAAAATACCGTAAGCATAATCTTTCCTGCAGAAGGCTGAACCTTAAAGTTTTTGGGCTAGGGAGAAGTCACATGACGATATTCCATACTCAGTCTTTTTTTGTCACCGGTCACAATTTTTAAGAAAAACTGCTCTCCTTCTTGGTGATAACAATTCAACAATTTTTGGCTAAACTCAAATCGAATTTTTTTGTTTTCCTGTGTCAAAATTTTTGGTACCCAACGAGCGCAAATTTTTGAAAGCCAATTTGCTGAATAATGAATCCGACTCTTTCTTGCGACATCCCAATAATATCAGCTGTGCGGTTTTAAGTTATTCGGCGATCATTTTTAATAAGCTCGTCCACTTGAATTCGATGTCTTTCATTACCAGGGTCAGCTAATGTACATTTTGATACCCATCGAGATAATGTGCCATGGTATAGAGTTTTATTACTGTACACAACTTTTAAGCTCCGGTGAATGTCTATCGGATTAACATTTTCGGTGGTTAAAAAATCAATCACAGCTCATTGTTTTAATTTCGTTGACAATACGTCAATACTAGGCTCCATTCTTACACGCACTGATTAGAAACAAATCGAGTCAAGTTCAAATTGGCATTTCTCAGTTGTAAACGATAACAATAGCTATATTTGGATATAATTTTGAAGTCTTTATCTTATTACGATCGAGAGTTATTGGCGATTGAGCATTACTTATTATTTGCCCTTCGTACTTATTTTACTTGAGTATTTCAGAAGTCCGTCAGACATATCTGGATAGCGATCCTGGTTTCAGACGGATAGAAAACCAATAATGGAAGCATGAACTTATCTGTACTACTGAACAAAATATGTATTTAATAATAAAGTGACAGCACACAAATACTACTGTTACGAACATTAAGAATCTTTTTCGATCACTATCCTCTTCAAGACAAACTTTTTATCAAGAGCACTATTAAAAACATTTGAAATGTAAAAATAAGCTTTCGTGACAACGTTAAATCGATAAGGAAAGACCAATATGGGTTCTATTCCTAAAAAGAAAGCTTCAATGACGAATCTCCATTTTGGTATCAGAGCCAAAAACGATACTCGACAAAACCCAAGCAACTTTAAAGTGAAAAATTGATATAAAGGACCAAATACATTCTTTAAAAGCATGTCTGATTTTATTTAAAAAAAAAGAACAGTTTTAGATTCACCTGTGGAAAATAATTATAAAGAAACTAAAATAAATAAAATACCTAGCAGAAAGAACTTATCATCGATTAACTTTGTATGCCTTGTATGTAAAAACTTATAATTGCCACTCAACCCCATCGTCTTATCGAGCAACGCGTTAATGCTGTTGATGTTTTATTTTTTATTAAATTTTTATTTTATGTGCAGTGGTGGACAAGAATTTAGCACACTTATTTGATGAAATGAAAAATCTTGTATTTAAAAGGTTTTGTTGCACTGAAAGCTGCAATTTTAATTTATTTATATGCAATATGGTGGGATATATGTTTTAACCGAAAAGAGCATTGTACAAGTTATTCCTGTAAAAAATTGTTAAAACAACTTCTTTTACCTGGGCATTTCTTTAGCACACTTTTATAGATGAATACCTTTTAATGTATGCAACTTACCACTATGGAGGAATCAATATTTGGTAGGGAATCCTTTGTTTTTTTTTATGACTGCACTGATTCTTCTAAGCAAATTTTCAACCAAAGCCACACATCGTTGTTATGGAATGCCATACCATGCATCTTGAATGAACTGCCATAATTCTTTCAATTTTTCGAATTTCTTTTTTCAGTTCGATATTCCAAATCATTCCACAAATTTTCGATCGGGTTAAGATCGGTTGCGCTGGCCACATTATAACGTTAATTTTATTTACCTCTAAGCAATTCTTTTATTTACAAGTTGTGATGTGTGCTTAGTCATTATCATGCATAAATTTCAATAGAAGTGGTAAATTTCCTTCTTTAAATGGAATCATATGGTGTACCAGGATAATTTGGTACACATGTTGGTCAACTTTTACCATAGGGCCAACACCGTGCCAGAAAAGTGAAGCCTAGACCATAACATTCCCAACACCATGTTTGAAAGTGTTGAGGATTGTGTTGCATATTCTGTGGAAGCAATACATACTTGTTTGGATTACAAACTTATGCAGTTTTCTCAAAACGAAAACAAATTTATTTATTTAGAGTAACAGTTTTAAGTTTTTAATATGGTTGTCAATGACTACATAACGATATTTCTTATCTTCTTCAAGTGTGCTTAATTTTTTGTCCACAATTGTATGCACCGATAAGTTTAAGTTTGTTTATCAAGGAAGGTATTATTAAGAATGCACACTATAACATCATAAAATAGTTTTGTTCACGGATAAGAGCAAATTCAACTTGAAAGGATCAGTAAAGTAAATGAAGAATTCTCTCATAAACATACACATGCAACCGTGAAACATGGCGGTGGGTCGGTCATGGTGGGGCGATGTATTTGGAGTTGTGGTGTTAAAAACTTACACTTTGTGGGTGGTAAAATGGATCAAAAGGGCTACATCAACATTTTACAGCAACATTTGTTGCCAAGTGTCAGTAAGCTTGGAATAAGAAACAATTTCATCTGCTACCAGGGCAACAACCCCAAGCATACATCTTACACAGCAAGGTCGTGGTTGTTGTATAATTGTCCCAAAGTGCTTAAAACATCTGCAGTCCCCTAACCTTAACGCAATTGAGAATATTTGGAATGAATTGGGACTTCGAGTCGCTCAAAAGAATTTTCGAAATTTTCAGGATCTAAAGACGGGTCTTCAAGAAGAATGGAAGTTTGATCAAAACTGGTTTCTTCAATGCCTCGACGCCTTGAGCCAGTAATTAAATCAAAAGGATATGCCACAAAATACTAAATGCAATGTGTTCGATTATTTGTGAGACATGAAATTATGGATTTGTTTTAGTTTTTAGTTTCCTTTTTTTAAAAAGTAATTTGAAATTTTGTTTTTGTTTATTTAAAATAAATATGAGTTTCTTAAAGATAAAATATGATGTTTAATTTTAACACCCCATATATTTTCTTTAAAAAAATGGACTGCGAAAATTTTTCTTTTCTATGTCCGATTAGTCGTGGGGGTCACTGTAGACCTCGAAACTCTTATTTAGCTGGACTGCTAGACAAGTCACAATAATTTCTTAGAAAGAATATTACAACAGAAATTTTATGTAAATAGCTTCGTTTAAAAAACTTTTTGAAACAAGTGCCCTCGACTCTAAAACAATTGGCAAAAGTTGGGTAGTCAATAAATTGACATTCAAGGCCTACATTTAACTTAATACTTCTTGGGAAGGGCATTCGAGAATTTTAAGTGGCCTTTATAAGTTAAATGCATTTTATGTTTATTGACTTCATTCTAATAATATAACAGTGATTATGAACTACATATTATATCTATGTATGTAAAGCTAGAAATAACTTACCTCTATACATATGCAAACAAACTTTTGAGTTAATGAATTAAAGTTGTTTTTTTATTATAAGCTATATGTTAATTACCGTTTTATTAATTTGATTTCAAAATCAAAATTATAACAGCAAAATTTAAAAATCAAAACAAAAACAAAGTTCAAAACGTGTGAAATTCAATTCATTACAAATTCAGTCTAGTACTCTAGTCTGAGTCTGCCAAAAAACAGGGTTGTCATAGGATTTTAGAGGTTAACCAGACAAGAAGAATTAAGTGCTTCCAAAATACTTCGACATCTAGAATTTGCCCAGTTTATAATTCTACGTTTTCAGAGATTTCCGTTTTCTCTGAAATAGTATCAGCAATCACAATAGAATTTATATGATTCGATTTCTCAAGAATTCTCTGTGGCACAATTCAAAAAGGGAGAAAAGATATGGAAAGCTAATTTTGAATAATAGATGAGATTGAATATTGAATAGTAAATTATGTTTATATTTCAATCTCCTACTGAACCTATCATTTTTGAAAAAAAAATCATGAATCATGAAAAGTTAGTTGACAAAAAATGTATAAGTCGGGTATAACACAGCGCATGTATTTAATGCGCATTAATCTGCTATTTTGTTTTGAAGTGTCATTCTGTGATGCGCGCATTTTTGCACGAAGACTTTTCTGATGTTTAAGTGTGTGCATTGTTTTGACAGATATCTTTTATTTCTACTTTCGTTGCTCGCTCGGTGTACCCAACTCACGGTTGCCACATTGGTCATCTGTGACCAAATTTGGTCATTTTTCTCTAAGTCAAATATTCATTTTTAATTAAATTTGGTCATATTTTTCGAAAACGAAAAAAGATGTTCGACAATATTTGAGTAACGAAAACGTTCTTTTAACATACTCACTTGGCTAAACAGAAACAAGTTTTCGAAAAAGTCATTAATAAACTCGTTTCTGATATCCAATGGAATAAATAAAAACAACAATGCACAGGAGCTGTTTTGGTTGATTTGGACACCGTATGGTTAGAAAGTCTACCTTAAACTGAGCAGGCTTGGCATAAGCAAGCCATTGTCGTATATATTTTATGATTTGCTTAACGGTAGAAAGTTTGTTGTCAAAAGTGGCAATGTAACTTCTACCAAAACATTTTCAATTAAAAATGATCTTTAACAGGGAGCGGTGAATTCGCCGATTCTCTTCAGCATTTACACCAGCGATCTGATAGGTAGTCTTACAAAGGTAATTGCGTACGCTGACGATCTATAATTGCGCCCAGAACGGCCCGAAAGGTTGAGGTTATTAGAATTCTCTTGCAGCGCGATTTCGACAAGATTCAGCGATATTTCCCCGACTGGGAACTGAAAATAAATGTCCAGAAGTCGGAGATAATTCTGTTTTGGACTCCGTCGGCTAGGGCCACGAGGGATACGTGCAAGAATTGGCGCAAGATGTTCCTCTTCACGGGAAGCCATTAGCGAGCAAAAGTGTAGTGAAGTACCTCGGCATCTGGTTATATCAGTATTTATATTTCGTCAGACATATATATGCTGCTCTGACCTGGGCCAGAGGAGCCTTCACTCTAACGAAACGGCTGTTTTACAGCAGTCAGATTGACCCCAGAGTGAAGGTAATTTGCTACATGGCCCTCATACGGCCGATGATCGTTTATGGTTGTCCTGTGTGGTTCAACGTGGCCCCTTCCTTAATCGAGATGTTTCGGTTGTTCGAGCGACAGCGTTTACGACGCTGTACCGGCTTATATATATCGAACAGCCGAATCTTCTTACGTGCATTCCTATTCCAACGAGGTCCTGTACAACGGGGCTCGAATCAATAGAATTGACAATTTCGTGATAAAACTCGTTTGAGGTCACCTTGCAAGAGCTATGTCGCCGACCAACAATTTAATTTTCGGGGCGTTCTATCCGAAGGATGAGTATTTAGAGTGTGCACGCTTGAGCGGCTTCATACCACCAGAGGCATTCCTCTTTTTAGATAGATGTGGTCTGATACAGGATAGATTGGCAGTTCCGCTAATCTACCTTGTCAGACGACGAACCGTTGATAGGCGACTCCTATACAATTGGGACGTCATGGCACAAGGCGGAACAGAGCTCCTTCGGTTCAGTAGGGCTGTGTCCGAACGGAACCGAAATGATAGGGTGAAGCAGGAGAACCAGTTCTGGTGGCTTCAATCGGCACTTGATATTGGGTAGTCGGGATGGGGTTTTAAGCCTTGGCCGGGTTACATACTTGTTTTATAGTTTTATGATTTAATTTTAAGTAGAATATGCATGGTGCCACAAAAACATTGATGCAAGGAAAAACATGCGCTTTGTAATACCGGGCTAAGTTTGAATCCACATGCGTACAAATGTACCTTTTTTCATCATTGAATGGAATTTTTTGACAGGGGTATTAAAACGATCATTCAGAATGTCTGTCACTGAAATAAATATGGCTTATAGAATTTTTTTGACGGAAATCTGTAGTTGTTATTGTTTACAATTGAAATACAAACTAGTGAAACCATCGATTCTTGAAATAATAGAATCAGCTTTTGAAAAAAACTAGTTTCAGACAAGAAAATAGTAAAATATTTATTAGTAAAAATAATTACTCAATTAAACTATTTCTTTTGAGTGATTTTGAATTGGTTATTACATAATTTGCATTTTTAACCACAACGGAACACAAAATATCTTTCCTAACAGTTTTCTGCATTAATTTTGATTGATGTTTTTTAACAGTTTCGTGATTTTCTCAGAGGTAAAAAAAAGGTGCCAAATGATAACTGTTACTGACCCTAAATAGCCGATTAACACTTACTCTACTCAACTGATGTGATTTCATTAGTTTGCATCCTTTTTTTTTGCAGATTTGAAAGTGCGGAACGGCAATGCAAATTTACTTTAATTATGGTTTTGTGTTGCATTAAAATTCATCATTAAATTTCCCATAAACTACAATTTAGCCTCCTATCTCTGTCTAACAAATATGAATTCATCATATTTTGACACCTCTTTTAAAAAAAAAATTATATGCAAACTTGTTGCTAAAAACCGGTCAAAGAAAAAGTGACTTGTATAATTTAGATTAAGATTTTACAATTTTATAATAATATAAATACATAAAATATTAATGAAAATTATAATTTTTTATTTAACAGTACGAAAAATTTGGAAAGAAACGCCGTCAATGGGAAGATACTGGAGTACATGAACTAATAAAACTTTGGAAGTGTTGTGCTTATGAGCTAAGAACTATCAAACGTAATGGACATCTCTATGTTGCTATGGCAAAGCAGTTATCTGCAATAGGAGTACCAGTCACAGCATTAGAAGTTCATTTTAAAGTTAATAATTTAACACAACGTTATAGGTAAGATCTTGGAGTACAGCATACAAATTGATTCGGTTATTTTAAAGTGAAAAATTTAAAACTTTTTTCAGACAAGAATCAAAAACCTACGAAACTACAGGAATTGTGAGTACTTGGAAGTTTTACAGCTTGGTGGATGATGTATTCAAAAGTTTATCTGGACATCCATCTAACACATTCAAAACGTTCGATCATATATTTAAAAATATTAAAAATATCTTTAAAAGCTATTTTAAACTTTTGTTTTAGTGAAAAAAGAGTAATGACACCTGCAAGCAATGCGAGTAGTATATCCGATTCGTCAGTCTGGAAAAATTCAATGTCCGAGCCAGAGTTTAGTAATAACTCCGAACCTTTTTACAAGTAATTTCAAAACTGTTATACTTTTTTAGAATTGTAAAATAAAGTAATATAAATATTTCAGAACCGAATATATGCAACCCCGTCATTATATGGAGCCACCATCGCATGGAAACTCCACAAATCCTGAAGTTCCGGCATTCATGAGTAATTCGCGCATGAATGAAAGCAATATGAACTCAATGACACCAAGTGTGCCCAATGGTGGTGATGATGATTTTGTCGGTCGACTAAGTAAAATTAAAAAATCCGATGACTACGACAAACTGGTGGATATTGTTAAAAATATTGTTGATAATTATAAAACCGGACAACCGGACAAGGTTGACTCGTTTACAGATTTCTTAAAATCATACTTACGAAAGTGGCCCGATCGAATGCAAGACGAGGCAATCAATCATATAACAAATTATATCATTGTCAAGAATATGGAGCATACAATAAGTAGCGCAGCTGCTAATAGGCAATAAGAATCAAAACAGTATAATGAAAGTGTAATATTAGGTTTATAGGAAAGAAAAGATGACAAACAAAAAAACTAAAATGACTTTTTATTATAGAATATAAAGCATACATAAGAATGTACTTAAATCTAAATAAATAATATATTTAATAGACTTATTTAAAAATGTTTGTAACGCTAGCTTCCAAAGGATCTTTGTGCTTCACAAGAGGGAATATGTATCTCTACCCTAAAGGTCTGTTTCATAATGTAAAAGTAGAGTTTTGCTTTGCTTAAATTACTATCCAGTTAAATCCTCTAAAATCTTAAACTAATCGAGCTAATCGTGTAATTTATCAAAAAGAACATCCGTTTTAATTTTTAAAAGAAAATTACTAGTATCGTTGGTATTCAGGATAGCACTTTTTACATTGTTAACTGTCAGTTATCTGCTTTAGGCGCAGATATCATTGGTTTTCATCATTGAAAACAAACATTGCAATTTTGTTGACAGGTCGTTTATAGCTTTCATTAAAAATGTCTGTCATTGAAAAAAAAATCCAGATTGAAGTCCACTGAAAATTGTTTACTGACAGAAATCTGTCATTGAAATTGTTAAAAATTGGAACACTGATCAATGGGACGATTCGTTTCACTTTTGAGCATAAAAGTATCAGGGCGGTTATTATGAAAAACGAAACTCGTTCAAAATAACGCTTATTCGTTAAATTGCGATTAGAAAAAACGATTGTAGTGGCACTAAATCCTCAAATTGCGATTAAGAAAAACGAGAATCGTAAAAATGACGATACTCGTATTTTTATTTACGAGTGCCTTCAGCTCTCGTTCAGCTTTCATTTTGGGAGTAGATGTCAAATGTCATTTATTTTTGTGTTTTTGTTCGGTTGGTTTTTGTTTTGTTAAGTGCGCAAAAAAATGTAAGTAAATAATAAATAAAATTGTCAAAAACATACAAATAAGTTATTTCTAACCTTCTAGGCCTACAACTAATGCTAAGCAGTTGGATTTGCTGGTAGCTTTTATGGAAACCAATCCAAACATAGCAAAAAATTACTTGCCGACGAGCCAAGCCAAAGCCAAATCCAAAATTCTTTGGAAGGCTTTGACTGATAAGCTTAATGCTAAATGAAACTTTGAAGGTGAGGATCGATCTCTTCTAATACATATTTGAATGCGTCCTTGTTCAAACGATAAAGAAGCGTGAACCTGGCAAATATTTAAGGAGTTTTTTTTAATACTAGATGGAAAGGATTTCAATTTATTTACGTTGAACTTGGAAGGCTCATTGGGTTCGATGAATCTCTTAAAACTCTTCTTTTTATACGCATTTCCTCTTCTTCTTTAGTTTGGGATTCATCAATCGCTCTTCACCATGACTTTCGTTTCTTCGAGTTTCGTTTTTTCTGCCGTTCGTTTCGTAATTCATAATAAGGGCCCAGCTGTTCAGGAAAATGAATTTCCGTCCGCAAAATAGAAAAATAAATGTGCAATTACACTTTTTTCCTCAAAAAAAATTCTTTGTGTTGTTTCCGATCGATCAGTATACAATTTCTATTTATAATCAAAAGGAAACACCGTAATATATCGATTTCAATGATAGCAATAATTGGTCCCTTATTGGTAACTTAACTCACCCAATGAATGCAGTACGATGAACTCTAATGTCAATTTTTTTTTTTAAAGAACCAATGCATTTAAAGCTAGATATATTTCATGAATTTTAATGCAGAAATTTAATTTTTAAGGTCCAGTTGTAGATATCACTAAAATCAATCCAAAACATTTTTGAGAAAAAAGTGTAATTGCACATTTATTTTTCTTTAAAAATGTAATGTATTTTTCTATTTCCCGGACGGAATTTAATTTTGCTTAAAAGCTGATACTTTTAAGTTCAAAAGTGAAACGAAACGTTCCACTGATTTGTGTTCCAATTTTACACAATTCCAATGACAGATCTCTGTCAGTAAAAATTTTTCGGTGGATTTCAATAAGGATTTTTTTTTCAATGGGCAGACTCAAACAACAAAAGGGACTTCATTTGCAGTCAACTTGATTCTATGAACGTAAACATTTGACCAAGGCCACTAGTTAGTAATAAAAATCAATTTTCAGTTGAATGGAAAAACATTATTAACTGTCATTTTGAGAGAAGTAAACTCGACTTTATAGTCGACTCGACTTGCCAATCAGATACTAGAAACTTGCCTTATTTTAAGTGCCTTATGTGGTATGAAACAGCTCAATGACAGAAAATTGTAATGTTAGCTATAAACCTAGCAAAAAAATTCCAATGATTGGTTTTAATAATAAAAACAAATGATAGCCATAATTTGCTCCTAAAAATTAAAACAGAAAACTGAAATGTTTTATTGATGATCGAAAGGTTCTGTTAAGTTGTTTCCAATTTATGGAGCAGCGTGAATTCTCCATGGTCATCCTGCACAAACGGACTAGTTTGGCAGGGATGCCAAAACTAGACATTGCTCTAAACAGCTCGTCCCTATAGATGCTGTCATATGCGGTCTTGAAATCCACGAAAAGGTGATGGGTGTCGATTTGGTGTTCTTGGGTTTTTTCCAGGATATGCTGTAATGTGAATATTTGATTGACTGTGGACTTTCCTGGTCTAAAACCACACTGATAAGTACCTATTAGGTGTTTATGGGCTTTAGACCTTCACAAATTACGGGAGAGAAGATTTTATAGGCGATATTAAGTAGACTGATTTCTCTTTAGTTGGTGCAGTTTAGAGGGTTTCCTTTTTTCAGGTTCGGGCAAACAATACTGAAGTTCCATTCATCGGGCCTGCCTGACAGCGGAATTCATTTCGTCGTCGCCGTTATACAGTCTGCAGAAGTGGTCCTTCCATATCCTCAGCATTGACTGCGGTTCCACTATGCTGTTTCCACTTTCGTCTTTGCAGCCTTCGGTTTTAGGTTTATGTACCTGTGAATTCCGTTTCACCTGTTCATAAAACTTTCGAACTTCATTCCTGCTTTTAAACCTCTCAACTTCTTCTACCGGACGCTTCCCATGCCCTCTCTTTTTCCTTCTGAGAAGTCGGTGTTCCTCTCGCCTCTTCTGCTCATAGAGCGCATGAGCAGCTCTCGTCCTTTTATGAAAAAAATATTATTAAGGCAAAAACACAAAAGTTGACGTTTAAAATTAATTAAAAATTTGTCCACCAAACGTACAAAAGGTACATAGTTGCAGGTTCAAACGACATAAGGGATCTTAAAGTTAGGCAAGTTTGTAGTATCTGACTGGTCAGCTGCAAAAAAAAATACCATCAAATTAAGGCAACTTTATTGGAAATTTGACTGAAAAGTTGGTCAAAAAAATCTCCATAACTATTAAGTCAAGTCAACCTCTATCACTTTTTTCATTCAACTGAAAGCTTAACTTTATTATTGTATGATTTATTTATTTTCTGCACAACTTCATTTAATGCTTTCTGTAAAAGAGTTCCTTGTCAATTTTAAAAAAAGAAATAACTAACATTTCTTTACAATACAAAATACCGATCGTGATGGACTTGTAGCTTGCCTGAGGAGTGTTTTGTCGACAATAATTTGTTTAGTACTGTTTGTACCATAGAGGAAATATATTATCTAGAGTCCCGACCGGTACCCGTCCTACCTGAAACACCCTCAAATTTTATTCGAGGTGAACTCTCCCAAATTCGAGGTGAACTCTCACAAATTCTCTATCGGTGAATACATGTGAGTGGAGAAAAAAAAGCAAAATGGGGGATTGGGCTAAAAAGAAACTTATGGAATTTTTGTGACCTGTCAAAAATGACAATCAATTTCGCAAAACAAAACAATGGGTTTCGGATTTTTAGAGTAAGTTTTTGTTAATTGTTTTGATTTTTAATATAGTTTGATATTTTTCAGACCAAAATTCTTTATAATGAAGAGGGTATATACAAGTCCACTTCATTGAATAAAAATTAAGTCAAATTGCAGTGAAGGAGGTGCAACAATAATGGATTTATTTTATATTCTTTCTTTTCATTTTAGATAGTGCCAAAATGCAGGAAGCAATTTCCTTTAAGTAATTTGGAAAGCAAACCAAACAAGGCGCTGATTTGCAGGTAAGTTTTTTGTATATTATATTTCTCTTAACAAAATAATATCAATGTTTTTAACTACAGATACTGCCCATTGTTTTTGTATGTACTTCTCAACTGCAATAGCTGCCCCAGGTGTTGACGGCGGAGGTGTCACCATCAAAACCATTAGAAACAACACGAACAAGTCAATGATGCAAGTGGAAGTTTTGCCATGTAATAGTCGACCGCTGACGCCCTTCTCCATCAATTGTGTAAGTACGTATCGAAACATTCATATCGTAGTCAACTAGCTTAATCTTCATCTTCTAGGTGTAAAGAGTACTACCAGTCTGCAGTTCTGCAAGAGACGCAAACAAAACAAGAATACAATCGCAGGAAGATTTCAAAAAATGTCCAACCCTGACTGTAAGTGAGTTCAAATTTTAAATCTACAACGAATCCATTCATTTTGCTCCTAAGGATCGCACTGGCTTAACGGTGTCAATCATTCGGAGGCAAATGAGCTGGCCCGACAAGAATCCCCCAAGAAGCCAAACAGATTCAGATTAGTCTCTCGGCAGCTACTGACAATGTCGGCGAATTAAATCCATCGATTTTCACACAGAAAATCAACATCAAAAAAAGTAAGTCAACTTCCATTTCAGATTTCCTTATATAATAAAAATTAATTTCTTTATAGTCACGACAATTCAGCAGCGTCATGGTCAACCTGCCGATCAACCATTCACAGTGAACAACCTCTATTCGTAGCAGAAGCGCTCTCTGCGTTGTCGACAATGCGAATACAATGTCATCAAGCCGGAGTACCATCCAGGATCGATCAAGTATCGCATTCAATTGTTTGCTAACTACCATGTGCCAGACGTTCTGCTTGTGCGTTGTGAAAAGCCACTGAAGCCTGGCACGTCCACTGAATTGATCCTCAAGCTAACTAACCCAACGATGTACCATATGACCACAACCATTATGAAACTGCTAACCAAGGAAGAAGAACGGCGAATGATCGACTTCGAATAAAAGTTCAACGAAAGGAACCAAAGTAAAAAACAAAAAAAATCGAATTGGAAATTCTTATTCTATGTTGTTTCTCTTATTTTTTTTATAAATTCACCACTTGGAGAAAGTCCAATAACGTAACAATTAAATTGAACTTCACACCTGAAGAAGGATTGAAACCAAGCGATGATGTAGATGTTACCAGGGATGAGAATGCTAACCACGAAAAGTGAAACATTTTGCCCAAAAAAACGAAGTAGATTTGTAAAATATGTAGCAGATATTGAAAAAAACACAAAATACACACTAAGACTTAAAATTATAGGTATTTGAAGGTTAAATGCTTCTTGAAATTCGCAAAATTCAGTTTGTCGTTTAGAACTGTGAGCAAAATAAAACTAAACATCTTGTAAGTATGTCTCAATTTGAAATTCAATTTTTTTTATTGCCGCTGATGCACATAAAGGCAGCGAATGACAGGCACAATGAATCAATTCAACACATCTTAAATGAAATTTTGTGCGTTAGACAAAATTTTAAAACGAAGCAGAAATAAGTTGCTACGTAGCAGATACATACAAATAAATTAATGAAGTAGATCTGCTACATATGAAGTAAATACTCATCTCTGGATGTTACCCTTAGTTTCTTGATGAAATATACTTTTGTGAATACATACACACGCCCGAAAAGAAATAATGTCAAAAACACGCATTATCATCGAAAGTTTTTGTAAAAGTTGGTCAAATTGAAGCCTAGATTTATTTCTATGTACATATATCTAGAAAATAATCTTTTTTTCAAAAAACTTGTTTATTTATTTTGAGCTATACTGTAATTTTGTATATATTGTATATTCTATTGTTTCTTTGCTGACTAGGATCATTTTTATTCAAAATTATTTATGATTTACTTTACTTTAATAATAAAGGAATTTGTTTTGAATTCAAAGATGTTGGTGCTTTTTGCTTCAGAGGACTTACATAACTAAATGTTCGTTGGAAAAACGAATAAGCTGTATAAAGTATATTTTTCTTTATTGAGGCATTACAAATTTAATATTTGTAATACTTATTCTTCTTATGTTTTGGTTCATCACGTTCGTGTGTATTCTTTCGCGATTCCATGTGGTTAACAGACTCATGAGTTTCATTTGATTCTACCTAAAGTATTGATTTGTAATACTTTTATGGTTTTAAAAAGTTCGTGAGTTTATTGTTGATGCTGATTACGAATACGAACTTCGATTTTAGCTAAAAAAAACTATTTTTCAACATTATTTTTGTCAATATTCAATTTACTACAGGAACTTGATGTTTTATCCTAAGACTACAAATTCGTAATAAAAAGTACGAAACAAATTTGAACGAAATACTGAGGAAAAATATTGTAGGTTTGAAAAAACATACATAACTCATTTTTTTGTTTTGAAAAAGCTATTTCATGAATTTAGATTAAAAAGTCTACATGATTTAAATAATTCCTTATCACAGAAAAGAATACAGTATTATTGTTAAGGACTTTTAACTAATGTGAATTTTAATTGTATAATCTAAACAAATTGTTTTTATTCATATACTCATCCTTGCCAACAAAAATGGAACATTAACCATTTTGAACGGATCGATTCAAAATCGAAAACTATGAACAAAGAAAACATAAGAAATTAACAACTTGAAAATCCAAAAAGCCAGAAGTTAAGCTGCAACAAAGCATTAACAGCACCAACAGTAAATAAATGAACGCTCATAGAATGAACTATGCCTTCAACGAACCATTAACTCGAAGTGTTAGAGAAATTAATAACTTATCAAATAATATTGACTTTAATTTTCATATTAATAGAAATACCTTCAAATATATGTATGCTTAGTTTATTTTTTTTAACTTTACATTCTTAGTTTATAATATAATATTTTAAATAAAACTTGTCATATTCATTAGTCTATTTGAGTATACTCTTAACTCTAATGGATGTAATAAATAAATAAAATACAAAACATATGAAAATGGGAACGGAACACATAAACTACATTTACTTTTGATTGATATAGAACCCTCCAGTTGTGATGATTCTGATCGCATCAGCTGAAAGAAGAATTTTAATTTTAAAATAAATTACCTGAAGCAAAAACTTAACACTTTTCACTTACTCTCAGTTGTAAAACATTTAGCTTTTAGTGCCAGATCAAGAATGGATAGTCCAGGCTCCGAAAAAATCTCAACGATCGGATTTCGTTGTAATTCAGTTCACCTAGTCCTTCAACATTTCCCTTATAGAGCACCGCTGTGACTTTTTCGTCTTGTTTTAGACATACCTCTGGAATGAGAAAAACTTAAATAGCTAAAAGAAGTGATTTATTTGTTTATTAAAAATCACCTCCATAGACTTGAAGCGTCACATCTTCTTTGTGCTTTTCTCTTCTCTGGTAATTTTTTGTGTTCTTCAATGAGAAATGCAATTTCTTCTTTGTGGGATAAAAGTGAACAACTTGAGAAGCTTCTCGACTTCAGAATCTGGCATTTTCAAAAAGAACTGATAAAGAACAAATGGCGACTTTTTTCTTCGTTCAGCCAAATACCATTGCAGCAGATTTTCCGAACTTGTCTTCTCCTCCGTTGATCACTATTGGAAGTGCCAATCCAAATACTGATTTCTTTTTTTCTACTCTGCTGATAGTTCGTTGCCAGTCATTAAGTTACCCATTTGTTCACTGCCTCCCATTTGAAAGCGACAATTGTATTTCTGAAGCAAATGCAACAAGTCATAACCCTGGAAAATTTGTTATGTGAATTCGGTAAAGCTCATTCTAGCTGCACTATTAAGTCGCGACTGGACTGACGATATTGAGAGCAGTAATCCCATTCGAAAGTGTCTTCCCATATTGGCAACAAAGTCCTCTACATTCAGATTTTCTTACCATGATGCATTGTTGACGACTCTGAAAAAAGATTATCAAAACGATTGAGTTTTTAAAGCGCATTAGGTTTCTATTATAGTTACCTAATTTGTCTAAATGACCGACAACCCTAGTTTATTTCGTTTTGTTTTGCCACTAGGATTACCGATAAGACCCGTATTCCAACTAACGCAATTGGATTGTGTCTTTCTCGATGCCATGCAGAAGTCCAATTATTACCAGGAGATTGCCAACGTTAGACTATCGGCAGCTTGATCAAAGCCGGCGTAGATTGATTGTTGTTTACCTGTGAAAAGTTTTGCCATTTCCGGACTGCCGTTTTAAGAAGAACAGAATATAATTCATTACAATATACAACTTACCCAGCGGTGTCTGGAAAGAGATCCTGAAAGAATCCTCTATCAGCTAGAGCCAAGTTACGTAGGGAAATACTTCTTCGGATATGATGAAGTCACTTTTTAGATCGATGAATTAGTTGACTCTGGATCATTTTGTATAAAATTATTTATATAATATAGATAAAACAGTTAATCAGGAGTACTATTAACAACTTTGTTTTATTAATTTTCACTTTTGTTTTGATTTATTTGTTTTGATTTATTTAATTTAATTTTCGCTGTCAAAATACTTACCTCGCTTTTGATCTGTCAAAACTGGGTACAACTCATATATTGCGCCACGTTCGCATTGCAGTTCTAGGGTGCGCCTATACTTTCGGCATGATTTATTCTGTTTTTAGCTACACTTTTCATAAAAATTATAGAATTTGTTAAATATTATTTTTAGCACTGTTTTCACTAAAAAGGAGTTGCAAAATTAATTTTTCTTAAAATATTGCATTTTTTTTCAATTTTTGAATTCAACGGATCTCTTTTTTGAACGGCTGAGTTCACCTCATAGTTTTTTCCCCCGCGGTCGAGCAATGTGGGCACAAATTCCATAACAACTACATTCATAATGGCTTGGTCCTATAAAAAATGCACGGGACCACTAACACTTGCTTATCCTTATGGACAAAATCCTCCCAATTTAGCTTGTAGGCCGAAAGAGAGCAAACCCATTAAGTCGGGACTCTAGATAATATATTTCCTCTATGGTTTGTACTATGAACTTAAAGCAGAGGTTTGTGAAGTAAAGTTCTAAATTTGAAATTTATGACACTTGAAAAACTAACTAGTTGCTTTGTTAAAAATGTATGTTCAAGGAATGAAGTTGACTGCAAATGAAGTCCCTTATGTTTCCTGAACATGCCCACTCTTATGGGGTATTTTGTATACAAAAATGGATCAGCTGATTTTTATAAAGCCAAAGCGAAGAAGATATTTGATATCCTTTTTAGCTAGTTCCCTGGGATTATCAAAAGAGTAGTCTCCCAGATGACGTTTGCATCTTAGTGAACGAGCACTGCAAGTGCAGAGGAGGTGAGAGATTGTTTCCTCTTCTTCCTCGTCCATTTGTCCTGCAGAAGTCATTTGAGGCTACACCAAGTCGTATTGCGTGTCTGCCTATAATACAGTGTCCCGTAAGGACACCTATTATGGAGCTAATATAAAGCCTGCTTTGAGATAACAAGTCCTTAGAGCGCTTTAGGTCCAGTGAAGGCCATATGAGTTTTGTGGCTGCGCATGTTGGTAAATTGTGCCACCTCGAGTTTGTTATTGCATAAGCTGTTTCTTTTAGCAAAAGTTCACATGTAGCTATCTGCATACTTATCTTCACCCTTTCAGGTGAAATAGGTATGACGGTTCCATTTTTAGCGAGTTCATCTGCTCTACAATTTCCTGTGATATCTCTGTGGCCCGGTACCCAACATGAATGTTAAATTGCTGCACCATCTCCATAAGAGATGATGGACAATCAAGGGCCGTTTGAGATTTGGTTGAGACACCGTCAATAGATTTAATAGCAGCCTGACTGTCAGAGAAGATGCGGATATGAGAAGTTGCTATCACGTTTTCTCTTAGCCAGAAGAGAACTTCTTTTATCGCTAAATTGTCCACTCGGAAGTCGCTACAAAGATTAGGGAGGCGGAATGAGGTGCTTAGATTAAGCTTTTATGAGTACACACCACTACCAACTCCCTCATTTGTCTTGGATCCATCTGTATAAAAATTAATGCTTTTGTCATCAAGAAGTTTTTGTCTTCCCATTCATCTCTGGATGGAACGAATACCTGGAAGTTTTTTTTTTCCAAATTGGGGTTTTGGAATAGTGTAGTATATGTACTTTGGTATAAAACCAAAGAGGTTCAAAATGATGGAGTGCCCCACATTGTTGGGTGGTCCATTGAGATGAGGCATTTAGTCTTATAGCTGTACTCGCTGCCATTTGTTTGCTGAAGATATCAAGGGGTGGCAGATGGAGGAGAGTGTCTAACGCTGCTGAGGGTTGTGGTTCTCAATACTCCGCTTGTGCAGAGACATGCAGTGCGTTGGACACTGCAGAGTTTGTCGTAGTATAAGTATTGGTCGGAAGACCGATGTGTATAGCCAGTAGGTTATGCGAGGTTGAAAACCCCATTTGTTTCCTATGGGTTTCTGCAAAGAAAAAGAGCTGCTGTAGCTTTTTTAACTCTTACCTGAATATAAGATTTACAACTTAATTTTTTTGGTAAAATATCAAACAAAGATATTTGGCTTCATTGATAAAAATTAGTGGTAAACTTTTTATTGAAGGAGGTACAATTACTTTGATCTTGTATTTAAGTGTAAAAAGGGCAAGGTCTGTTTTTTGAGGATTAATACTAAGTCCGCAGTGATCAGCCCATCTAGTGAGCATATTGAGTGCGTTTTGGAGGAGGTCTCTCAGTGTAGTAGGATGTTCTCCAGTGATGGCGATAGCAACATCATCGGCCACTATGTTTCACAGTAGAGGGGACAAAACACCACCTTGCGGAGTGCCTCTACCGGCAGACTTTTTCGTACAAAAATCCCCTATCTTAGAGTTGATGATCCTGCTTTTTAGCATTAGATTAATCAACTCACAGAGTGAGTATTCGACGTTTAGGACCGTCAAGTATTAACTGCCGAAATAACTAATTCTTCAGACCATTAAGAAAATAATTTTTCGGTGCATTATGCGCTTTTATAAAACAATACAATTTTCTTCAAAAACGTTAAACTTAACCACAAGCTTTCAGAATCAAGACTGTATACACTAATTGATTTCTTCTCTAGATCAAGAAAAGAATTCTCCGGTTCATTTATTTGCATTCAGAAAATTAATTTTAAATCTAACCACAAGTGTCAACATTTGGCCTGACGAAGAATAAATTCAATAATGTCAAAATTTAATTCTTCGAAAAGAAGCGAAAACGAAAAATTACACATTTGTAAACGTTTCGTTTAAAACAAATTTGTTTTATTTTTACCTATGCCCGAAACGCATTTCATATCAAATTAATTCACTTCCAGTGTGTCAAATCTGACAGATGTCAACTTTTCAAGAACCAAAATATATTAATCTTATGTAGAAACCTAAAAGACCTCTCGAAGTCTTAATTATTTTTACAATTTAATAACTGAAAATAATAAATACTACACAAAATGTCCTTACTACCTCCACCAATAAAACGTGAACCATCAAATGCATCAACATTTTTTGAAAATCAAGAACTAGATGAAATGGCAAAGCATTTTGTTGGAAACTTTCAAAGGTACACAGCTAGTATTCAAATCACATCACATTTCCAATCTAAATTCATGAGACACGAATTATTAAAAAGAAAAATCTTTCTAGATTTCGAGAAAATATAATAATACCAAGAAATTTAGGACCAGTACAAATCAAAAGCGACCAGGAAAAACTAGTGGAATCCACTCTTGAAAGTTGTGGCTTCAAATCAGTAATGGCATGTGTTATGGGTATGAATGGTGGCCGGTGTGAAAGTGACATTTTAAATGTTGTAACATCTTCTTAGGATACGGATTAGGTGCTGCTATTGGACTATTCAGTGCATCAGTCAATCCAAATATAGCAGACCCATTGGCGAATGAAAAACAACAGACTGCTAGGCAAATCTTTAAGGAAATGCGAACTGCTGTGCATTCTTCAGGAAAAAACTTTGCAATGATTGGAGCTGTTTTCTCAGCGGTAGAGTGCACAATTGAATCGGTAAGAAATAAATTGATTGGAATTTTAAAAAGCCAACAATGATTCTATTGCCATCTTAGAGTCGAGGAAAAAGTGATTGGAAAAATGGAACATATGCGGGAGGAGTTACGGGTGGCATAATTGGACTAAGGGCTGGAGTTAAGGCAGGCATTCTGGGAGCTCTTGGTTTTGCTGCATTCTCAACTGCCATTGATTATTATATGCACCAAAGATAAATTAATAACAACTATGTAAATAGCAATAATTATTTTAATAAAAATAAACAAAGATTCACTGTTAACGTTTAAACATTCGCAGTTTTTGACCCCCATCTGATCCATAAAATATTCCAAGTTGTGTTAGAGATCATGAGAGCTTGTTAAATAAGATGCCTTTGATTGCAGTTACTTACATTTCTTGGATCTCCTAAAATTAACCCGCTTTTGGCTTCCATTTCTTTTTAACCATGTTTTTCTGTGAGACTTTGAATTAAAGTTTTAGCTTTAATGATCTTAGTTTGGTCCCTGGATAAAAGAACTTATTTTATGGAGTACTTAAGTACAAAATAAGAAACTTAAAAAATTCAATCCAATAAATTTAGATAAAATATATCGTTAGCTTTACTTGACTTTATCACAAATTACATCGACTTAATTTAAATTAATTTTTCTTTTGGAATAAAATATTTTTTACTTTAATTTTTTTCTTTTTTTTGTTTAAATAAAAGAGGTTTTTGCCTCTTAGTCCGCTTCACCATCCAAATTCATTTCCACATACAGAGTTCCTTTGCGCTTTCCTTTCAGTTGAAAGCATAAAGTAGCAAGAGAATAGTGCAGACTCCAATGACGAGTCCCAATATCATCGAGTCACGACGTTTCTTTATATTTATCCGCTGCACCAAGCTGTAAAGTAAAACATTTTAAGAAGCAAGAAAACCCAAAAGAATCGTCAATCTCTTTACCTGGAAATCAAAGGAAATCGATTTGATATATCATTGAATCTAGTCTGTAGACGTTTGAACGACTGCCTCTGTGAGAGAAGGTGTTCCTTTGTCTCCATTGCGATGCTGATCTGATCGTTTATCAAAGAGTTGGAACTGTAATGTGAAAAAAAGAGATTTAAATCTGTCTCTACTTTTTAAGAACCTGGAAGAAACTTACCTGTTGATGTGACTACTTTCTTTCAAGTACATATCTCTCCTGCTCAATCCAGAACTAGAAGGACTGTTAAGGTTTGTTGATAGCCCAGAGCCGCGTAACAGCTCCTCGCGTTCCATGCGTGTGGTGTGATTGGCACATATTTTATTGAACTCTTGTCGGTAGCCTTGCAGAATTTCTCGATGTCGTTGGAGGGTGTGAATGGCAGCTGCCCCAGAAGTCGGCAATTCTGACATGTTCTCATTGAGTGATGAAAGCTTAATAATGTCAAATTGATGATTCACAATTTTAAATTTTCATTGGAAAATATTTAAGAAACAAATTTTCTTTTAACAAACCTTATCGAGCATTTGAGCAATTTCTTCCGAAAGTGAATCGAAGACATGTTCGCCAAGAAGCGGTGATGTATCTGCTGAACTATGACCACCCGAACTAGAGGAGCCTGCCCCAATTTTACTGAATGCAACGAGCTTCAAATCGATTTCATTCTCTAGGTGACGGGCTTGTTTACGGAGTGCTAAGTCAATAGAATAACTATAATAAATAAATTATTCTTATTTTTTATGTTTTATTTTGTTACCATCATAATTTGAGCTACTCATTTTTGTTTTCAACAAAAATAAAAACAAAAGACTTTCGAAGATAAAGCTGATTTGTCGGTTTGGGTCGTAAATTCTTTTTGACGTTAACGAGAAATGTCATCAATATGTACTGGAATGTTGTCTTTTGTTTGTTTGTCAGATTTTGATCTTTGGAAATTAAAGTTTAAGTCTTGTTTGGAGACAATCTGCATTCCCCGGAAGAAATTTCAATGCCACATTTTTTGATACAATAATATTTTAATTAATATAAAATTGAAATTTTTTATATTTAAGAAATTAAAACAAATATAAATAATTGATTTCGGATTGTGGAAGTAGTGATGACAGATGTGATGTTATGAAACTCCTTTCCAGTAATTCAAATGTCAAAATCAAGAACAGAAGCGGCCCTTACTGTCCGAACGCAATAACCGCGGCGCATGGAGAAGGGAAATACGAGAAAGCGTCAAGTGATGTGTTACTAAAACTTAAGTTTGAATTTACTTTACTAGGAGATAACTTCTAAATAAATAACCATTTTAGTTTTATTATCGAAATTTCGTTTAGAAAGGTCAAAGATTTAATCTGAGCAATACTTATTTGAAATATTGGTCGCATTCACAAAGCTAGTCAAAATTTAACTAGCTTTGTGAATGCAAAATTGCACTACAAAGCCAGTCAATCCGGTACTGTCATATTAATAACATATATACATACATATATATATATATGTGTTCTGAACTTCAAATATATTTCAACTACTTTTGTAGTTAGATTTAGCCAATGGTCGCATTACAAAGCTAGTGGCTACGTAGTGAAGGGATTCTGATTGGCTTAATCTAACTACAAACGTAGTTGAAATTTCCCCTCCGACGTAGTGTAAACATTTTTGGCTACAAAGTTAGTGGAGAATGATTTTGACGTTTCAGAATCAACTGCTCGGTAAAGATATACGAATTCAAAATGAAATAAATCATTCGGTATTTAAATACTAATATAAATCATTCAAATTGTGATTAAAATTTAATTTTATTTGATTGAATTTAAAAACACGAAAGAAAAGTTAAAGTTATCAAATCAAAAATGTTTCTTATTTTACATATTTGTATTTGTCAATAATATGACAGTTCCAGATTGACTAGCTTTGGAGTCTAGTTTTGCATTCACAAACCTAGTGGAATTTTGACTACGTAGCCAATAGCTTTGTGAATGCGCCCAATCAGAATCCCTTTACTACATAGCCACTAGCTTTGTGAATGCGACCATTGTTCACACCGATTAAAGAAAAATAACTATCTCATATGTAATGTTGACGAATAGATGTGAATTTCAACGGAGTTTTAAAGGAAAGTGTAATCATTTTGAGGAGAAATTTCGCGCATACTTAAATGACTATGAATCAGCTGTTCGCTTTAGATTTAGCGCTCCGATCAAACCCTACTCAGTACATATGTACTTTATTGTAAAATCCTTTAAATGTCAACAAATCTGAAACCAAATTAATTGGATTTTGTGATCGACCATGTTTACTATTTTTGAAATCAGTTTTAAATATTATAAAATTGCACTGTACAGGGTTATTTGCGGTTTCAAAATTAAACGTAATTAAAACACATACAATATATTTTTGTTATGACATTTATTTTTTTTTATAAAGTTTGAACGTTAAAATTATGTGTGAAACACTGCATCATTTAAATGACTACTACGTTTTTGCAAGCATCGATTCTTTTGAGGTAATTTTCGACCACTTTTTGACACATATTGGACGGTATATCAGCCATAATTTGACGAATGTTGGATTTTAAGTGCTCAAGAGTTAAAGGTTTATTTGAATAAATATGGTCTTTCAGGTAGCCCACTAAAAATAAAACCATATTCGGTCGAGTTGTCTCGTTGAGTCGATGTATTCTCTAAGTCATAGCTGGCAAAAAAAAATTAGTTATACAAATTACCATAACGCTCCGAATCGACGGTGACAGTCGTTCCATCGTTGTTTTCGAAGAAGAAAGGTCCAATCAGTGCGGACCAAAAAGTGCACCGAACAGTAACTTTTTCTGGAAGTAATGGCTTCTCTTCAATTACTTGCAGATATTCAGAATACCAAATACGACAGTTTTGTTTATTACCCACCAAGCGAGAAATGTGCTTTGCTTAAGAATTTTCCTCGTATGTATCTACGACGTTGTGAATCTTATTCCTGAGAACGATGAGAGTTCGACACATTCGGGTCTTAAACAACACTTTTAGTTAAATCAACTATATTTTTAGTAGTACGAGTGAATGATGATGTACAGGCCTTACAAGATCTGTAACCAATCCAGTTTCTTCAAATTTCTTCACAATTTTATCAATTGCTTGTGAAGATTGAAAAATCTTCTTGTGTAGTTGGCCAATTATGTAAGCCATAATCTCCTCTTAAAGATATGTGGCTGTGGCGGAATCACCATTTTTCTAGTAGGTTCTAACAATTTGTATGTATTTTGCGATATTTAAACGATCCATTTTGGTACAACGATTATGTTTCAAAATAAGCTATTCGTGGTGAATAGAACACGAACTTCTTTCTTGGCGTTGGAACTAGGGTTGCAAAATTTTAAGTCACTTCTTAGCTTAACTCTTATAGATTTAAAACAAAAAAAAAACTCTAAATCATAATCTGCCAGTGAATAATAAATTCAAACTCGTTTTAATTCAATAAATTAATTTTTAAGCTACTTGGTGACTTATGACTTATATTATAAGTTCAATTTTGGCTTGAGGCTTCAGAAATTTTGTATGAGAAATGAATTGACTAATTTGGTTAAAATCTCCAAGGATCATGATAGGTTAAATCATCCAAAATATTCTGGTAAACTTAACTAAACGTCATGTGACTTTTAATTACCAGAATTCCACTTTGTTAAAGAAATACCATATTTTTTCCGAAAGGTTTTAAAATTAATAATCATTAAAAGCGATATGTTTAAATGATTTAATATATTTTTTGTGTTGCTTAGAATTGGCATCTTCGAGTATTGGATTTTAGAAGTTTTGTGTGCGTATAGGGTCCGCCATCCAGGGTTTTTTCAACTAGTGCTTATTTCTTGAATGGTAACACTTAGCTCATGTCTGATTTGAAAGAACGAATATGATTGTTGCTTGAACAACGCTTAGAGAAGATGCTGATTTTGCCAAAAAAAAAATATCTTTTCAGATGAAGCTCATTTTGATCTTGGCGGGTTTGTAAACAACCAATATTGTCGCCTTGGGGCGCAGAAAACCCGCAAGCAAACATTGAAAAGCCGATACATCCAAAACGAGTCTTTGTTTTGTGCGGATTTTGGTCCGCAGGCATAATTGGTCCATTTTTCTTCGAAAACGACCAAGGAGTGGTCATTACAGTCAATGGCGATCGTCATCGAGCCATGTTGAACGATTTTTTGGTTCATAAAAGGAGGAGGAGGATATTGACAACATTTGGTTTCACCAGGGCAGCGGCCGGCGCTAGGTGCAACACACCCAAAGCTACACTTGATGTTTTTATAGCATTACAAAAAAGATGTTATTTGGCGGTATATGTAAAACGAAATAATGTTTGTGATAGCAAAAAACAATTTACGAAGTTTAATATTTGTCGTTTAACGAACGAATCAGCTGATTCAACTACACAGCATTTAACCAAAAGACCGTTCACCAAATTTTTTTTGTAAACTTAATATTTAACACAATTCGTAAAGTGTTAATACCATTATGTTAGTTCTTCAAACCTTGGTTTTAAGAAACATGCAAACGTATGTATCCATATGCATATTCCTAAATTAATAATCCACCCATAAACTTACAAAAGCTTATGAATAAAATGGTTCTTAATTTGTAAAACACTAACAAGATTATGAATAAAAATCATTAGATTTTTTTGACAGATCGTTGGATTGGATTTTAGCGATCATTATAAATTTCTGTCATTGAAACAAATTTCCTGATTGAATTCCACCAAAAATGTATCAGCTGTTAAGGAAAATAGAAAAAACACATTTTTATCGAAAAATAACTGCGTAGTTGATTTTTTTTCTCAAAAAAAATTCTTTGTGTGTGATTTATGGTCGATCAGTAAATAAATTTCAACTTGGCGTGCCAAACTGGAGACAGCTAGCTAGGGACCGAGCTGGCTGGAGACGCTTGTTGGTTGAGGCATAGGTCCGCCCCGGACTGTAGCGCCACCTTAAGTAAGTAAGTAAATACATTTTATTTCAATGAAAGGGAAACACAATCAAACTTTGTATATATATTAATATACAAAGAATCAAATATCCATTCAAAAAATGTTCTCGGTTGATTCCAATGATAGTTATAACTGGCCCTTAACTCATAAAATTGCAACCCTGATTGAAACTAAGTTAAGTTTTTAGCAAAACTTTCAAATATCTTAGTTCAATGGAGTTAATCAGTTTAAATGTTCAGGCTAGATTCTTGCATTTCATTTTAAACACGTTGGAATATAATCATGGATTAAAGATAACCCACTGTGAAAAAAAAACAAGTCTTAATATCATTTTCCATCCATTCCATGTCAAACCGACTGACAGTTGCAAAAATTGTTGATGTTTGGTGCTAGTATATAAGGGTTTTAGATAATAAATTTAAATGTACAAAATTAGATTTTGAATGAAAATTGTTCAATTTATTCTGTCCAATGAGAGCCGAAAAAGGGAAAAAATTGGAATTTTTTCACTTACAAAATTTTAATACACATATGTAGAAGAAATAAGAAGTTAGACGAATAAGATACGATTAAGGGCCCCCACAGACTGCAGACATTTTATCGGCCGATAGTTTAGTCGGCTTCTTAATCAATATGGAGTGAAATGCATATGCGCATCGGCCGAAAAGTTTGTCGGCAACCTATCGATAAAGATGTGAACTTTGCTTTTTCACTGGTCCCTTCACTCCAATTTTAACCGCAGAAGAAAAACTTAATTCTAAAATAAGTATTCTTAACGTTCAGTCTACTTCTAAGCCAACAACAGAAGTACAACAGAATACAGCAACCCTTGTACTCTTTTCCAATTTCGTAACCGACACCTTTCAAAACATTTCATCACCTGGCAACTCCAACGATTTAGCCCAGTCTTATTAAAATGTTTCAGATGAATCGCAAATATATGACTTGGAAATAACTTAATTTCTCAAAACGCCAAGTTTTGTAACATTAATTCTAATAAAAATAGTTTAAGAGTATTTGTGGTTTATGTTACCTTATTGTTACGCTCAATCTCTCTTCCACAGGTAAAGAAAGCCTTATATTTGTATCCTCCTTCACTATTGCAGGTCCTATTAGCTTGACAAGTTCATTGAAGCTGGTAATGCTCATTCGATAAATAGACGAACATATTTTTGGGTAATCAAGAAATTTGAAATGCATAGGGTAAAATTTTCCACTAACTAATCTATCACTGAAAATGAGATGCACCCAATAGTCAATACTCTCGTAATCTTTTCTTGATTTTCCTCCTCCGGAGTATGATGAGACCAATAATTTTTCTGGACAATAATTTTATTGTGCGACCACTTCAACAGTCTTTTTTTTTGTTTGTTTGTTTATTAACCAATTATACAATTATTACATTTTTGCTATCGCCCAGTTTACAGAGTTATGGTTAGAACTACCTTACTTCTGAAAAATATTATAAATAACGCACAATTTATTGAATTTTAAAGATACTCGTATAGTTTAGTTTGAGGAGGAAAGGTCATGAAAACCTCCTATTTAAGAGTTATATAAAAAAAAAGTATGTACTGTGATCAGTTTCACTAAAGATAAGGTAAAAATATTTATATTTATGTGTATATATTTACATATATATATATATATATATATATATATATATATATATTTTTTTTTTAATTAGAATTAATATCACAGAATTTATAGGTACTAAAGAGAAAAAGAAGTAAACAAGAACATGGAATTACTTAAATTAACAGATGAATGAATAATTAAATAAATAAGTAAGTAAATAAATAAATAATTGAATAAGTTGTTAATAAATAATAAATACGTAAGTTAATAATAAATAAGTGAATTAATAAATAAAAAAAATAAATAGACAAATAATAAATTTATAAATAAATAAGTAAATAAATAATTACATAAATAAATAAATAATAAATGAACAAACAAATAAGTAAATAAATAATATAACATAAATATGCAATAATGAATAAGATAATAAATAAGTTAAAAAAAAATAATACAATTTGTACATAATATTAATAAACAAAAATGGTAGAAGCTAGGAATTAAATTAACTTGTAATAAGAACATTATCTGAAATTTGACATCGAATATCATAATTTTCTTTTAGCTTTAAAATTCTGTCGGAAACATAATCGACATCGGTAAGATTATGCAATTCGCTAGTTGAAAAATGCCATGGAAGTTTGAGCATTAACTTCAAAACTTTATTTTGAGTGATTTGTAATTTTTTTCTATGCGTTTTTGCACACTGTCCCCAAACTGGACTCCCGTATAGCATAATAGCATAATAAAAACTTATTGTCATTGTTCAAAAGAGATTTTCTGTTAATAAGCGGATACAAAATTTGTATTGTTTTATTAACTTTTAATATTGTTTTTTGTACATGTTCATTGAAAGTAAGTCTTTTGTCCAAGTGTATTCCCAAGTATTTTACCGAGGTTCCCCAAATTATATTCGTATTGTTTAACATCACATTATTGCTGGGAAGAAAACAGGACTTGATTTTTTTTTTGAAAAAAAAATTGCCTTTGAAGCATTAATTTGAATTTTCCATTTGGTATAGTAGCTGTCTAAAATGTTCAAAACTGATTGTAGATTAGTTTCAATACAGAAACTAAGTACATCAGATGAAAAAATGGCAGTATTATCGGCATATATAGCCGATTCACAATTGGGCAGCTGAGGAAAGTCAGCAGTATATATGTTATAGAGGAGAGGGCCTAAAACAGATCCTTGTGGAACTCCTGCTGGCACACAAAGCTTTTGAGATAAATCACCACTTACTCGTACATAAACAGCGAAATATCTATCTGTCAAAAAACTTTGTACTATTTTAATAAGGTATAATGGGAAATTAAATGTTATCATTTTATAGATCAGACCATTATGCCAAACACTATCAAAAGCTTTTTCCACGTCTAAGAGAACTAGGCCAGTTGATTTTTGAAAATTGAAATTAGAACGAACATGCTTAGTTATTCGATTTACTTGCTGAACAGTGCTATGCTGTTCACGAAAGCCAAATTGTTGAGGTGGATAAATATTATTTCCATAAATAAAATCATTTAATTTGAATTTGATAAGTCTTTCAAATACTGTGCTTGTGCAACTTAAGAGACTTATAGGTCTATAACTCTTTGGGTCATTTGATTTTTTCCCGGGTTTTAAAACTGGTACAACTTTAGCCACTTTCCAGGATATAGGGAAGTATTGAAACTTAATGCAGCAATTGAATATAAATACAAGATATTCAAAACCAGTCCTTGGTAATTCTTTAAGAAAAATGTTTTTTGTTCCATCGAATCCTACAGATTTTCTTATTTGAAATTTTCGAATAATGGGAATCAAATCATCCATACCAACGTAAAAGTTGTCAGGTACGTCAAGAATTAATGAATTAAAATTGGTTATAGAATTTTGCACAGTATTTTCAAATTGAGGAGATACTATTCTGTTGAAAACACTGTGATTATCATAAAAAGTATTTGCAAGGGCATTTGCCTTATCGGTATTAGTAATACATATATTATGATTGTTTTGAAATGCAGGAACAAAACTATTTTTCTTCTTTAAGGCTTTAGCTATGTTCCAGAATGGTCTACTATTTTTATCTAAAGATTGGAGTTTTAAATTCCATTCAGAGTTTCGGAACATAAAAATTTAAGTTTTTATTGTATTATTAAATAGCTTAACTTCAATGTTTAATCTTGGAATACGATTACGCTGCCACTGTCGTCTAAGACGGTTCCTTAGCTTAATATCAGATGGAGATTTCTTAGGAACGGATACATTTATGCTTTCAGAAATAGTAGGATTAAAGACATTGATACAACTATCTATTTGTTCAGTGGATTCTATAGTGTCTAAATTTTTATCGCTATGTCTTTAACGATTTTTCAACAGTCAGTTACAAACTAGTTCAGCCCAACCCAATTAAACTATCGGCCGATAAATAGTTCAATTTACTTTGTAGAATGGAAGGCGAAAATGGAGAAAATTGGCATAAGATTGAATGGATGTACATATAATGTAGTTATTCATGGCAAAGAATTTGTTGCGAATGGATTGGGAGATTGGGACAAGTTTTTGACATTTTTAATATGATATAAATGTCAAAAAGACATTTGACGCCCTCCGCAGCCTACTTATTGGATTCTGCAATTAAATGTGATTCACAATTACTTTACTTATGCTTTACTTATGTTTTTTAAAACTTTTTTATTTTTGAAAATATGGATAGGTAACTTAATTTCAGGGATGATAAGAAGAACTGATGGAATGATATACTCGTACATATTGTAACGTATCTCAATCTTTTATATGATTTGATATCAAGAAGCTCAACCATTCACAAAAAGGAATTAAAACAAACACGAAATACTTTAAATAACCCATATCCACCAACAATATCATGGGAAACAAGAACAATACTTCCTTAAGGCAAAAAGTCAATGGGTCACAACACAACATAACCCAACAAACAAAACAAAAGAGCAAGTTGCCAGACGACTTCAGGTAATGCGAGCAACAAGCTTCAGCTTCAGTTCATTCAAAACGTGATCGGAGGCCAAACATAAAGTTTGTAACGGGTGTATTGCATTATTTCACACAATCGGCAGTGGGTATTTAATTCGTATTTTTCTAACTGTATGTATATCGCAGCACCGCCGCCGGGCGCTGCCGTCGCGCAAAACCGCCAACAACAACAATATAAAATATAATATTGCAAGTGTTAAGGTGTGGATTAAATTCGAATGTGGGTAATGGGACGCCAGAAAACTATTTTAAGGGTGAATCAAAGCAAAAGTGTGTGGAAAAAGGGTCAATTTATCTAATTCAACAACATCGATTGCACCGGTACTTTACGACATAAGAATGGAGATTATTTATTATGTGTGTTATTTGTCCAGCATTGTTAAGGTAAATCGACTTATTACTTAATTCATTTTATACTTCGTATGTATTAAGGAGGACTAAAGATAAAAAGAAGATATCGAAAGGTAACAATGGGTACCTACACTATCTTTTGAAGTGAGCTGGCTTTATCGTTAGGTTTTATTTTAGATAGGTATAATATTTATATTTAGTTTAACGCCAGGGACCATTGATTGTTAAAGGTGCCAAAGTTGAAGCTAGAATAAATTGATGAGTTCTTAATTGTCATTTCGCTTACCACCACCTGGAAACCTTTTACTAATGCTAAATCTCAATCACAAAATTTGTGTTGATATCTACTTATGTGTTATCAGATGCGGAGAAGTTCCTTTGTTTTCATTATGACACACTCAAAAACAATCCATGAGACATTCGAGGATAATCAAAAATAAAAATTGCGTAAAAACATCAACGTTCATTCCATTGTTTTACTGAAAATGAATCACATTTAGGGTAATTCATTCAGTCTTCTTAGGATCTTCTATCACCTAACGAGCATTTTTATTTTAAGATTATTTGAATGTGGGTGCGTTCCTTCTTACTTATCTGGATAGTTCGAAAAACAGTTCTCATATGCCACTTTGATGAATGTTTTGAGAGTAAAAAATGTGTACAAAATATTTTATAAATACATAATTCTAAATCAAATATATAAAAGAAGCTTTAAGTTTTAAACAAATTTGTACTTACCATTTCGTAGAACGGCAGTGAAAGATCAAATACGCAACTAGCCGTGTTTTTTTTGGTATTCCATACATAGTACAGTGAAAATTGCCAAAAAAACGATCCGCAGTAGTCCAGTTTTTATGTATATTTGAAAGTTGATACAATTGAATATTGGCAAAATAATTTATCAAAAAATCCAAAAAAAAAAATAGCGAAATTTAGACCATCGGCTGAAATCGTGTAAACTAATTTTTCATAGATGACTATCAAAATCAAGAAAGTACGTCTGTGTAAGGTGATAATCGGTTTCAGAGTTTTAACCAAACAGTTTGACAGTAATAAAAACTTCAAGAAGAAGGTTTGTTCGTAGACTACTACATTTACATGTGGTGTTGAAGCGAGCTTGAAGCAATTCTTTATATACCTGAATCGAGTTGAAATGAGTTCGAGTCAAAATTTGTGAAGAAAAACCTGTGTGGAGGAGTTGGTTTTACAGATAATGCATTATGGTCTGTTTATTTGCATGTTTGTGTGAAAAAAATGTAGTTTTGTTTTAATCAAACTAAAAACAAATTGCACATAAAGTAGGTAGGCTATCTCACTTCCACTTCATAAGAAACATCGAAACACCATTTGCATTTTAGAAAGTGCTGTCAAACTTTATCATTTTTAAATCTTCTTGTGCGGTGGAAACACCAAAAAGATTTATTTAATCTAAGCTAAGATAAACCTTTGGTGGAAACATACTCGTAGCAAAACTTAATTCTCTATTCTATTGTTTTTTCTTGCAAAATAAGCCCAGTTAGTCCATTTTCATGAACAAAACTAAATAATATCAACAGTAACAGATTGATTTTTTTTTCCGAATGGAAAACACACATGATTCCAAAGGCACAACTACTCAACGAACACAGCCATCGAGAAATGCAATATCAATCGAACCAACATTTGAGAACGAAATCACATAAAATAAATTCGAGACTCGTATAAATGTCAAAAACCCATCCATAGTAAGATTCTACTTTAACTTTTGTCGGTAGTATTCATAATGTGGATATTGTTTTTGTTATTCTTGTAAAATCCTACTATACTATTGATAGATTTTCCAACAAAACAAGGCTATTACATGTTGCAAACTGCTTTTTATTTTTACTACTAATAAAGCGAATAGGAAACTAATAGTTGCTTTTTTTAGATGTCATTCTTTCACTATATATTTAGTTTATTGAGCCAAAGCTACACGAAACTTCTCACTTCTTTTTCTATCCATAACGAAAATACACTATCAACAAAAGTTTGGCTGTCAGTTTGATTAAAAAGCATTGGACAGGAACAGGTAACATAAGAGACTTGTAGGTAAGGCAAGTTTCTGGTAACTGATTGGCTAGCTGCCAAAAAATTACCTTAATTCAACTTTAATGGAAAGTTCGCTGGAATGTAAGTCTCCCTAACTATCAAGTCAGCATCTGGCAAAATGACAGTCAGCCATGTTTTTTTTCATTCAACTGAAAGTTGAACTTTATTTCTCTCTGAATTTTTATTTTCTGAATAGCCTGAGGAGTTTTTTGTAGACAATATTGTTTTTGGTAGTTTTTGTACGATGAACTGAGTTTGAAATGTATGACACTTGAAAAAGAAGTTGTTCAAAATTTGTATTCAAAGAATGCAGTTGACTGCAAAGCAAGTCCCTTATGTTGTCTGAACCCGCCCATTATCATGTGGTATATTGCACAAAATATAGTAATGACTTAATACGAAGTGTACACAATTGAACAATCTTTCAATATTGGCGAAATTTTTTAACACATTTTAACCAATTTTCAATATTCAGTTTTATTTGACACTTAATCGACGGCAAATCAAAAAATTGGCCGACTTCTTGCAATCGTTTGTACTAGTCCAAGCACACATTTTTTTTGATTTTCAAATAATGAGATGGTTGTACACTAACAACATATACAGTGGCCGACAAAAGTCTACGTACGACCACTTTTTTTGCCATTTTATAAAAACAAAAGCTTTTAATATAAAATTAATGATATAGTTTGTTTTTAAATCTATTTTTATTATTCCTACACGAAAAAAAACAAACTTGGATTTTTTACTTTAAAATATTTTAACTAAAAACAATTAAAAAACACTGACAAAAGTGTACATACGACCGACAGCACTGTTTTTGTTGTTGACTACTAAACGAGAAGTACCGTTATTTATTTTATTTGTAGTTTTCTATTGTACCAAAGCATTGTACAAAGTAGTATACAGTCGAAGTTTAAAACGTTTGAAAAAATTTTTAATTTCAATAATGACTTCTAGCAAAGAAATTTCAATTATTGTCGAAAATTTGATTATAAAACATAGAAACGAAGGAAACTCTTTTGGTAATGTAGCAAAGCTATTAAATTTAAGTAAATATACAGTTCAAACCATATTTAGTAACTTTAATAATACTGGTACAGTTGAAAATAAGCCCTGCAGTGCACGCCCGAAAAAGCTCAATCGAAAAGAAATAAGCTTCATCTTAAATGAATTTAAGAAAAATCAAAAAGTTTATGCCACAAAATTGGCTCAAGACCTCGCAACAAGATCGGAAACTTTTGTGCATCCACGCGCTATTTAAAGAATCTTGAATAAAAACGGTTACCACAGCAGAACTCCTAGAAAAAAAAAATATTTTTAAACGATAAAAATCCAAAACTTCTTTTGTAATTCGCCAAAAAAAATATTGAAAAGGACATGGACTTCTGGAAGCGAGTTTTGTTCACTGATTAATCGAAGAACAACATATTTGGAAGTGATGGGAGAGACAAAGTTTGGCGCAAACAAAACACAGCCTTGGATTCGAAGAACTTAGTCTCTACTGTTAAGCATGGTGGAGGCAACGTCATGGTTTGGGGTGCTGTCGCTGCGTCTGGAGTATTAAAATTAGTGTTTATCGAGGTAACATGGATCGCTTTCAGTACAAATCCGTTTTAGAACAAAATTTGAAACCATCAGTTGATGCCTTAAGTCTTGGGCAGAATTAGATCTTTCAACAAGATAACGTTCCCAAGCGCAAGGCTCCGATTGTAAAAGATTGGCTTCTATACCGTGCTCCTCGACGACTGTACACACCGCCTCAAAGCCCGGACTTGAATGTTATTGAGCACGTGTGGGAGATTCTACAGCGAAAAATCTGAAAACATAATATTAGCAGTGCTATAATGCTTAAGGAGAAGCTCCAGGAAGAATGGCACAATATTACATCCACTGAGCTCAAAAATTTAGTTTCGTCGGAGCACAGACGACTACTGGCAGTTGTAGATGCTCGTGGTGGCTCAACAAAATATTGATTTTTTTTCAAATTTAAGATTTGAAGACCATTTGTATGTTAGTTTACATATCGTACGTAGACTTTTGTTAATCATTTTGTTTGTACTTTTTGTAAATAACATTTTAAGTTTATAATGAATTCACTTTTTTTTTTGGGTAATGTTATTAAAAAAACATTTTAAACAAAACTGTAGCATTACATTTGCTTACATTGGTTTCCAACTCCTTTTGATGGGGAAATAGTGGTCGTACGTAGACTTTTGTCAGCCACTGTAGTCCTTTCCAAACAACTAAGTTCTTGAGCAGGAAATAATAGCAAAAGTGTACAGGGGTAGAATCGCGTAAGGCGATAGTTGATTGTCACTGTTTTGATAGTCAATTTTGATTATCAACCTTTCTTTGTTCTGTGTAAAGTGATCGCTAAAATTTTACTATTTCCTGGCAGCACTTACCCAAGTTTGGGAAACTGTGTACAAATTGCAACAGGGATACATGTCATTTCGATCAGCTATTTCGTTTATTGTGTTGAATTTCGAATTTGCAAAGTATTGTTTCTGTGAAAAATTCCTCTAACTATACTAAATACTAGTTATAAATTAATAAAAATATTTGTTATATTTTTCAAAAAAAAAAAAAAATATATTCCTTTGTTGAATCTAAGGGCTCAATTTTAATGAAAAGTGGGCATAGAACCGACTGCACAGTCGTTGATAAACACCACCAAGAAGATTTAAAGTTGCAGCCAGTTGAAGGATAGGAGCAACCGCAAAACATACACAAACGTTTCTTTGGTCAATCGAACATTTTTCAAGAATCTGAAATAAATAATTTGTATACATACATAATGTTGTAAATAACTTATTCATAAATATTCATAGAAAGTTACATAGTAACATTAGGTTAGGAAGTTCCAAGTTGCTTTATTCCTTAAGTTGATTCTCAGCAATTAAACTTTTTTATAGTTATTTCTCGTTCTGGTGCTCTAATAGTACATTTGCATTGAAGTAAACATTACTGTTCACTTATTTTTATTTTAACTTTCATATATTTTCATTTTTTCACTAAATTTTAAATTTAAAGTGGAGCTGAACTTCGCACAAATTATCTTTTTCACAAAAAAATTAATCAAAATACCTATATGAAAGTGACACCTAAATAGCTGTCACCAAACCATAGTAAAAAAGTGATAGTCAATTTGATAATCACCTTACGTGGAGCAAAATCATCAATTTTGATGGTCAACAATCAACAATCACCTTACGCGATTCCACCCCAGGATTTTGAAAGAATTTGAAAACTGTATTAAAATCAAAAGAAATGAGTCTATCAATTTTATTTTGTATTTTCAAGTCTTTCAACCATGTGAACAGCCAATTATTGGAACATACAAAATTGTCTGCAATTGTCAGCCGATTTTCTGCCAAAATAATATAAAAATATATTGTAAACAAAATTGCAAACACATTTAATACAAAATGGAATAACTATCTATTGATAAATAATAATCCTTTTATTGATATTTTGCATATATGAACGAACATTTTTTTGGTACCGTTATCCATCTGTCATGCACGTGTATCAGTTTATAACCAGCTTTAGTATCGATAAATAACTTTTTGCTGAGTCATAAATTTCTTCTTTAAGGGGGCAGTTATAGCTATTATTGCTTTTCATCATTAAAAAACAAATCATTCTAATTTTTTTGACAGGTTGGTTATAACTTTCATTGGGCTGGTTCAGACTTCATTTGCAGTCAACTGGATTCTTTGAACGTAAATTTTGACTAAGGCAACGAGTTAGTTGGTAAAACGTCATAAATTTCAAATTCGGAACTTTAAATCACAGAGTAATTAAGTTCAGCTTTTAGTTAATGTAGCAACCATGATTAGCCATTATTTTGACTTAATTGGTGTTGACTTGATAGTTAGGGAAATGTTTCTTTGAAATGACTATCTTTCCATTCTACTTTCCGGTAAAGTTGTCTAAGCTTGAAGGCAATTTTTTGGCAGTTGGCCAATCAGATACTAGAAACTTGGCTTACTTCTGAACCTGTCTATTAAATATTTCTGTCATTGAAACAAATTTTCTGATTGAAATTCACTGAAAAATGTCTATTGACAGAAACCTGTCATTTAAAAATGGAACAAAAAAACGAGTGGAACGATTCGTTTCACTTTTGAACATAAAAGTATCAGCTGTTCAGGAAAATAGAAAAATACATTTTAGCGAAAGATAATTGCGCAATTAAATTTATTTAAACTTTTTGTGAAAACACACTATTCAAAAAATTTATTGGGTAGTTTATTTATAGAGGGTTACCTTTATAAATGATTCTAATACTTGATAAATTTCCGATTGTGTTTGAAAACAACGTTTTAAATAAAGAGTGTATAAGTTAATGGAAATAGTCAAACAAAAAAACAACTTTTAGCTTAATTTTAAATCAATTTTCAGACTCCTTCAAATTCAACCATTATGTTGAATCAGCAGTTTTTTCAGACACCGACAAATACCAGAAATTCTTGGATACATTTGGATTCCTTTTTTGGCATCCCAGCTATTTTGGATCATTAAACGTTAAACACTAACAAAAAAGATATCCGGATACCCAATGGCTGCGTTCAATCTCGTGTTGGATAAGGTATCTTGGATAGGTGGATTTAAGATACCTTGTTGAACGAGTTTTAAAGCTTTATTGAGATAGCTGTCAAAAATAAAAACAACATTCAGCTGTTCACAAAATGCAGAGAAACATTTAAGCTTCGAAGTCAAAATTGTTGTAAGATAAAACATTTAATGGAAAATTCGTCGGACCATGATGAATTGATAAGTGCGTAACAATTTAATAAATAAGTTAATTTTGAAGTTTAAAAAAAATAGATTAAAATCACCTCCTATGTATCTTTTTGTTACCAACAAATGCAAAAAGCTGAAATCAATTTTCGAGTTTCTTGAAATTCAACCATGTGTTGAATCAGCTGTTCTGTCAAAAACCTACATACCCCAGAAATTCTTGGATACCTTTTTTGACATCTCAGCTGTTATTTTACACGTAAAACACTAACAAAAAGGTATCCGGATATCCTATCAGCCTGAGATTGAACGCAACCAATCTGTCTGAGATTTAACCCAGCTATTAAAAATCATTGATCAGATCAAACCCAATGTGAATAAACAATAAACTTCACATAAATAATTAAATAATAAGTAAAAGGTTTGTAATATTATTCTTCAACACATTAATGTTACCTTTGGACTGATAAGTGATTATGTCCATTTATTTCACTTTAAATATTGATTTTATTAACGATTAACATTTAAAAAAAGTGCTTGAAAAAAAATTATAGTTAATAAAACATCTGCAGCCCTTGTACATTGTTACCATTATTATCAGTACGGTATGTACGTAGATTTATTTACAATAATATTGTTTATTATGTTTCTAATCAAAGTGAGTGAAAGAAGGCATATTCACAAGGGTCAGACATAAGATTACAGTGTACAGTTAAGCCAAGCGTAGTGATTCACAATATCACAAAAGCAAATGAAAATAAACGAATACGATTGCCAAGATATTGACGACCGCGTATCTTATCTTTTTTTTAACCGAATGATAAGAATTTTTGTTGTAATACGAATACTTTCCTAATAATAATACACAAAATTATTCAGTTCCTTATCAGAAGAGACACAGAAAGACTCTTATTTTCGATACGCATAGTTACTCGTATTTAGAAATTGGATAAATATAAAGTTAATTAATGAAAATGAAGTGAATCAAACTATTTTCTTAATATAAATCAACTTACAAAAAAAAAAAACAAGTTAAGTGTAATTGCTAATAGAAAACGTGAATTGTCTTATAAAAATAAAACAGACACACTTTAATTAATTAAACTAAAAATAACTTTTTGAAATGGATAATGTGATTAGTATATTGGTGAGTGTTTTTTTTCTTACCTATTGATTCTTTCCCCATAACGTCCGCGTGCACCTAGAAAGTGTTCAACATGTTTAAATAACATGTGGCGTAACTTTGGTATTTTGAATTTTAACGTTTATTGAAAGAGAACAAAAATGGGAAAGAAACGTCAAAAAGAACAAGTACTTATTAGCGAGTATGTTTATTGATTCAAATTACAGAATTAAGAAATCCCTTATTATAATTATTATGCATTTAATTGAAAGATAGCTAATTGCGTTAATTTGCCACTACTAGCCGGAAATTTGAATATGAACAAAAGGCGTTCGATAGGTCATGGAATGGCATCATACTTTTTTACACCCAGCAGCTTTTATTGGAAATGCTAAAGAAACGCACCCATGAACCTTCGGTCAGCTGTCAAAAAGTTTACAACGAAAATACAAAAAACTAATCTAATTTATTTGACAATTTGGAATATCTCTCCGATCTAACTGTACTGTCTTGGTTCTGACAGTTTATAGTATTCAGGGTTTTCCATTAAAGGTGGTTTTAATATGGTTGCATCTTTATTTGAGAGCCCTCCCTATTAATGTCATTATGTGTGAAATAAATCTCACTGCATTTGACCGATGACATCCGATTACATCGACTTACAGACAGCGACGAACTGTCAATTTATAATAACCCCTTTCTCCATATTTACCTTAGCCATGATCTTTCACACAAAAACCAAAACATGAGTGGTATAATTTTGAGGTTAAGTTGCGCGCGAACAATTTATTCGTTGCAATGGGTATGTTATGTGGAACGCGAACAGTTTGACAGTTCATAACAACCACATTGCAATTCGTTACTACCAAAATGTTTTTACAATTTGTCTTATTTTAGAGAACAAAATGCAAATTTCATTATCCTATAATTAGTGTCAAATGGTTTCCTATAATTTAAATGTTTTTTTTTTTTTGAAATTGACTGTTTTGAAATGTGTAAAACCACGTCCACGTTCGTCCATTCGTTATGTTCACTTTCATCTGCAAGGCCCTTTAGAGCCAATTTACGTGGCCTCGATGCGAGCTAACCATGCAATAAAACCGCTCCTGGAGAATATGTATATCGATTGTGTCTTGAGGTGTGTGGTACGCAGCATCGCATCATCTGTTCACATAATTACAACTGACGTTTCTGATATGCCAAATCAGAACACGTTTTTATTCCCAGCTCAGAATTCAGAACACTCCCGTATCGTATTTGTTTATGAAATAAATTAAAACACGAAATAATATTTAGAAAAATAGGAATGAATTCATTATTTGAATAAAAAAATAATTTTAAAATAAAAATTAATTTTACTGCGAATGGAGATGCCGGGGTTTGAACCCGGGACTTCTCACATGCGAAGCGAGCGCTCTACCACTGAGCTACATCCCCACAGATAAATTTTGTTGTCCAAGTTCTAATTTGAAAGCGTTGTCAATTTTTGTGAGGCATGCAATAAATGTATTACTTTAATAAGAGAGCAATCAAAACATCGCATCGTAGGTAGCTTTGCTGGTAACTGTTATTTTAAGCGATGTATAGTAGGGTGGAGTGATCTTATATGAAAAAAAATAATAATATGAAAAAAATACACCCTGCAAAAGTTGTATAGGGTTTGTTGCTACAAATTCGGTAGCAACCAAATCAAAAACCTTTGTGAACGGGCTAAATGAAACACAACGTAGTTCTATTGCCAGGTTACAAAACCTAAATTAGTAAATTTATTACAATTAGATTTATGCATTACATACATTCTTAATAATGTTCATTACTTACTTAGTTTTTGAGTTAATACAGTTGTTAAATTTTAATTTTATTATACATTTTAAGTAGGTTTTGTTTTACAATTTTAGAAAGCAAAACTGAATGTACCTCGTGGGCGATCGAATGGCAAAAAAGGAAAATTCTCGAATCTAGTAAATTTTTTTTTGAAAGAAAACAAAACTAAGATGGCCGATCTATTCCTGTTTTGAGTGGCGCCACCAGTAAGTTCGCCTTGGAACTACTGATGATGACTTAAGGTGCGCACGCATCGTCTTTAACAGGGTTATTTTATTAACTTTAATTTTTGTTTTTAGTTTCCAAAATGACTGAGCATCGCAATTTTAATCGAACAAAAATTGACAAAATATTTAAAAAAACATACCCCCAGCAAAAAATTTGTTTGACCATTTTATGAACAAAAAAAATTATTTTTAGTTTTGAAAACAAACGCTAGGGGTCGCGCATCGCAATTTAAAACTAAAAAAGGACATAAAGTCTAACAAAAACATACCTCGCGCAAGTTTTGCAAAAGTTTTGTTGGGTAGTTTTATTAAATTTTATTTTTATTTTTTTTACTTTTTTAAAAAAAAAAAAATGGCCGAAAGGGGTACTTTTTTTAATTGTTTTAATTTAAAAAAAAAGGTTGTTTTCATCTTATTATATAAAAAAACATGATAGTATTTATATATATTTTGTTTTTTTAACTTTTATTTTTTATAATTTTTTTTTGTTTCTAAATATGGCAGTTCTTTTCGAGACATCAAAGTGTTTTTAATAAGTCCATCTCTGTTTTTTAAGCCCACAAACAGTCTGGGAAGCATCAGTCGCCAACTTAACCGCTCTTTCAACTGCTCGGCTGTGGCATTTAAGCTGTTTTAATAGATTTGACTTCCTGGTTTCATTTTGTTGCACAATGTCCCAAAGGTCTTCTTCAGTAAAACCCACTTGTAAAGGAGGTTCAGTTAAACGGTTTCTTTCAATTTGACACCAATCTATCAACTCATAGTATTCATCTTCTTCAAAACGGAAGTTTGGAAGCTGAAATTGTCCGACAACTTCTTCATCATTATTGCAATTGCATGCTTCTCTTGCTTTAAGTATACGGCGAAGAGCTAGCTCCCGAATATTTTGGCGATCATCAAACAACATAGCTATTAAAATGTTTTCACAGTGCCCAAAATATCCATTCCGAGCGAAGACAGCATGTACTACTTTTTTTAAATCATCTGGCAAATACCTTGCCAACTTAATTGTCTTAAAAAAGTGCTTGGCACAATATACGAAGGAAGGCGGAGATTTTATCTCAAACCACATAACAGAATAAACTTTTGCAATATATTCGACTTTGTGCTTCAATGGCTCTTCTGGAGATTCTTTTGACACATAAGTTCGAAGAATGCGGTTAGCTGTCGTAAGCCATCTTGAATGCACCATCGTTCCAGGATTTTTATCAAAAATTGATCCTTCACGGACACCGTTGCTGATAGCTTTACATATTTCATAAAAATATTTTTGATCCGAGCTCAGGCAAGACAATGGGAGATCAGGTAAGTTAATTTGAACTGCCTGACACTGAGCAACACATACATTTTGGCAGTTCTTTAGATCTTTTCCAATATCACCAGAGTAAGCTTTTGGTCCAGATGCTTTTCCATAAAGCTTTTCAAATAGATGTCTAAGAGGCAGTTCATTTGCGTGGAGCATACAAATAGACCATTGCAGAGGGCTTTGAATTTTTATCTCAATTTGCCGAATAATTCCACCTCTTAGCCCGGTATTTACATTGGTTCCGTTGCACCCAATAAGTTTAATATTGTGCATTGAGATACCAGTTTATTCAAGAAACTGGATTATGGCATTTGTAATAGTTTTGGCTTTTCCATTTTCTGGTGAAATATGACCAAGGTACTTGGATTCCGGTTCTGCAATCAATACGATATGATCTTCAATAACATTACCACGAGGCGTTTTTGTTGAGTCCTTGCGACCATCAAAATAGATCCCTAAGGGTTCACGCGTTAATCAATTGCTTCCTTGATTTTGACCTTTTCCTTCTTACTTTGCTTCTGTCAGCAATATTTGATTGATCCATGTCATGGATAACACCGTAGTCTCTTAAAACTGCTGTTACCATTGTTGCTGTTGCTCTATCAGACATTCTGAATCTGTCTGCCACCTTCGCAACATTAGAGAGACATTTTCGGTTGGTGTTGAAAAGAGCGTCATTGCCTAACCGTGTTTTTTTTTCTAATAGCATTGAAATCACAACAGATTCGGCATCTGAAGAGTAGATTTCGGTATCGTCTGTTTCAGTTATGAATTGCGTCGGCTTGCAGGAAGAGCTTGAAGCTGAAGAACTCGTCAACTTTCTTGCAAGGGATTTTTGAAGCTTACTGGTTTCAATAACATCGACTGTGCCAATGGCCATTTTTCTTTGAGTCCTTTGATCTTCAAGAAAGGAACGCTCTTTTATTGGAACTTTTTTTTCTTTTGAACAGAAGCAGCACTTCAAATCAATGCACTTACAAGCTGATATGTCAAAGAGTTTTTTACCATCGTTCTGTGAGCGAGTAATAGTATCCATTCTGACTTTAATTTCTAAAAAAAAAATTCCAGTAAAATATTGTTTTCGATTTTCAAGGCAAACGTACGACGTATGGTCATCTCTACAACTTACTTTTTTTTGAAACAATAATGTTTGTAAAAAATAATTAAAAGGAACACTTAAGTATTTGTAAATCAAACTTTCTTTTGTAATACACGAGTCACAAGTTCGATGAAGAAAAATTTCTAGTATCTGATTGGCCAGCTGCCAACTTTATTGGAAAATTTGACTGGAAAGTTGTTCAAGAAAAATATCCCTTATTTCACTTATGTCACAATGACGACTTATCGTAATATTTCATTCCAGTGAAAGCTGGACTTCAATTTTTTTATTATTTATTTATTTCCTGCACAAATCTGTTCAATGTTTTGTGTAAAAGTTTTTCTTGTCAAATTGGAGAAGAAATAAGAAATATTTCTTTAAAATACAGAATGAAAGTCGAGATTGGTACACAATTATGTTTTGGTAGTTTTTGCACAATCAACGAATGTAAGAGGTTAGAGAAGTACATCAGAGTTTGAAGTTCATGAAACTTGAGAACTAATTAGTTGCCTTTGTTAACATTTACGTTCAAAGAATGCAGTTAACTGCAGTTAAGTTCCTTATGTTGCCTGAAACGGCCCTATATTCTAAGGGTTTATTTTGGCGCGATTGTTTTCCAGCACGTATTCCAACGTTCCTATTCCAACTAAAAGTGAATCAAAAATACACCTTATGTCACTTATTTCAAATGTGGTTTCAATAGATTTAAGGTGGTCGTATGTGACTGGTTGGTTGGCTTGAAAAACGGATAGAAGGCAGCACCATTAAAACAAATAATACCATTAAATAAATTTAAACCCACCAAAGTATTTGTGTCGCAATTGAAATATTATTGTTTTCTTTTTAACAATTTTGATTTTGAAAATTATTTCTTTTCCTGAACTATGACCAAAAATTGAAATTTATTTTTAAAAATTGTTCCTTTTCCAAGCGTTTTCTATTGTTTTTCTAAAAATTTGCCCCTACTATGTATGTAGATGTAGAAAATTTGACAAAAAAGAAACGATCCCCAATTAAACCTTAATGGCTGCGTTCAATCTCAGACGTAGGTATAGGTTATCCCGATACCTTATTGTTAGTCTTTTACGTTTAAAATAACAGCTGATGAAAAACAGCTGAGATGTCAAAAAAGGAATCCAAAGGTATCCAAGAATTTCTGAGGTATGTAGGTATCTGACAGAACAGCTGATTCAACACATGGTTGAATTTCAAGTAACTTGAAAATTGATTTCAGCTTTTTGTATTTGTTGGTAAACAAAAAGATACAAAATGTTAGTTGAAGTTGTATTTGAGGATGTTCTAAAATGAGATCGAAATTCTTCCAAACTATATCTAGTTGTTGTCCCTTCATAATAGTCCTCGTTTCTGTTAGGATAGTTTTCTGTTAAACGTTAATCCATTAAAACCGGAGATTTCGCAAGTAAATTATTATTAATCGTATAGAATTTAATTGAACTAGAGGAAATCATAATCAGATGTAGTTACCTTTTTCTCCTTTACCGACAAATAGTAATGAAAATGTCAAAAGGAGAACATAAATGTATGTCATTCTTAACTCGAACCTCATATTTAAAAATGTTTAAAATAATTAAATTTGACATTTTTGTCCATCCCTTTTCTTTTTTAAATCCTTTATTTTATTTCTTGTATTCACTTTTTTAACGAAGATGAAGAGTTGAGTTAAATGATCCTGTTTTTGTGGAAATGACTAAATTGCTGCAGTTTCTGAACTAGTGGATGATATTTATATTATTTAATGTTCCTAAAGGGCCTTGCGCATGAGAGCGAACAAGGAATGATCGAATGGACGAACAAACGTGATTTTACACATTTTAAAGAGTCAATTTCAAACAAAAACACATTTAAATTATAAGAAACCAATTGTCACTAATGTTAGGATAGTAAAATTTGCATTTTGTTTTCTTAATTAAGAAAATTTTGTAATACAAATTTTACAGTAACGAACTGCAGTGTAGTTGGTACGAACTGTCAAACTCTATTCGTGTTCCACATACCATCCACACTCCAACGAATAAATTTTTCGCGCGCAACTTAACCTCAAAAAACATCCACAGTTCGTAGTTCGTAGCTCATGTGCAAGATGCTTAAGTCTTAAAACTCAATTATAAACTTAAACCGAGTATAAGCGGTACTATAGAGAGTGAAACCGACTTTCTAGATCTATTTTTAAATTGATTTTCAAAACTTATCAGGGAATTGCCCGTTATTTGATTCACTCGTTGCAGTGTGGATGGTATGTGGAACGAGAATAGAGTTTGTCAGTTCGTAGCAACTACGCTTCAATTTTACTACCAAATTGTTTTTATAAAATTTTCTTGTTTTACAGAACGAAATACAAATTTTATTATCTCAACATTAGTGTCAATTGGTTTCTTTTAATTTCCATGTATTTTTTTGGAAATTTTGAAATGTACAAAATCACGTTTGTTCGTCCATTTAAGAAAACAAATTTATTCGTCGCGAAAAAATTGAAGTATTTCGAACTGTCAAACTTTATTCGCGCTCCACATTATCCACACTCGCAACGAATAATATAGGGCCCTATTATGACTTGCGAGTCGCAAGAAAAATTTAATAAATGTGACTATTTGGTATTACCGTTTGCGAATCGCCTAGTTGACATTCGCCTAAAATGTCAAAAAAATAGCGAATTGAAATCTCGCTCTATTACCACTAGCGAACGTTCGCTTTTATCTGTCAGAATCGGTCGAACTGTAATTCTTCGTGACTTGAAGAAATTTACTGTTAAATTTGAAATCGGTGGTTGTTTGTTTGTTTTATTTTGTTTTGAGAATAATTTTGGAAAATAAAGCAAAATGAGTTGCACTGGAAATAGAAAAAGGTAATGAATGCTTAAAATTAATGAATGCTTAACAATTGCAAAAATAATATAGAATTTTATTTGTATACCTAGCATAAAAAGAACCAACTCCAACCAATTTTCAAAGCTCGTTGAAATTATGGAGACAAACCCCGAAAATGCGAAAGGTATAGGATCTTTCGGATCTTCGAAAAAAAACAAAGCCTAGTATTTTTGAAAAAAAAAATTGTTCTTAAAAATAGCCCATTTACTTCTTTACCTACGAATGGAATATATATTCACACCTAGATATCTTGACCGCTCTCCATTCAACCACCAGCTTTCCAAAAGATCCTTTAATTCACAATGATTCCACACAAAAGAGTCATGTGTTGAACCTGGATATCTGGAATCAATAAATCTTATAATACCATTATTGTCACAGGCCTTGAAATGAAAAAAGTTTGAGTGAAATAATAAGAACTAACCACCACTAACATTCAAACTATAAAATCCTTTTCTGTTTAAAAATTGATGTTGTAGCTGAACAGGAGCGATTATTCCAATGTGAGTCCCATCTACACAGCCCACTATTCCGGGTAATCTGGCCCTTTCAAAAAAGTAATTTCTTGCTTCTTGTTTTTCAGAGGTAGACATGTCTGCCTTTATCCACACAGGACAAATTTTCACTTCAAGTAAATCAAGCACTTCACTTAGAACTACTGAAACTGTGAATGCGCGAGACCCAGCTCAAAGTCACTTCCCACACCATTTTGGTAGCTTCCACTGCCGAGAAAACGAAACGCACATGCAAGTTTTATATATGGTGGAATTGCAGAACTTTGAGTAGTTTTAAATCCTGGTGTAATGATGTTTAAAATATAACCAAATGCATGCTTATTAACGGGAAAATATGACACAAACCTATAAAAAGAACAATTGAATTAAATTGAAATAGAATTCACGATTTTATTCTTACAAATTATCTGGAAGTTGAAATGGGTTGGAGTTGTCCCTTAAACTTCTTCGTAATCTACACACCAATACTTTCTCCGCTCTTTCGTTTTCATCTTCATCTTCAAAAAATATATCAACACTGCTTATCATATTTTGTTTTATTTATTCTACTTTTTTCCAAATTGTAAACAATATATCATCAACAATAATTTTCAGTCTTTGACGTTTCACCGAGTCATGACGTTACATATTTCACTTCTTAAAGTTGGTAATATTGTTTTCAAAAGCGAACGTCGAAGTTCGCCTTTCATAATACCACGACTTAGGCAATTCGCCAAATCGTTCGACTTGAGTCGAACGTTCGACTCGCGAGTCATAATAGGGCCCATAGTCGCGCGTAGTTAACCTACAAAATTCATTCTTGTTTTGGTTTCGGTGATCAAAGTCAAACTTTATTCGCGACGAATTAAAAACTCTCATGTGAAACAAATGTCAAAATCGACGAATATTCGTTCATTCGTTGGTCGTGCTCATGTGAATAATGCTTTATTGTAACAGGAGTTTTACTTACATATATGACATTTGTTCTTCAATTAAGTTAGCATTGCGAAAGTCGTTATGATAGCGTTCTACTTAGCGTAACGCTACTTGACATTTGGCGTTCAGTAGAATCTAAATTTTGAATTGACAAATGTCACTCTCAGCAATATTGCAGTTGTCGTTTAAGTAATCCAAGACGACAAGAAAAACGTTCCTTTCTGACGGCTGTAAATTATCAAACGCCACGTTCGTGTGAAAAAATGCAACGGTTATTAGAACTGATAGAACTTAACCCATCACCGGCTAAACACTTTATGAGAGGCTTCCATGAAACAGATGACAGAAAACAAACAGTCCAATGTTATTCATTAGTGTCCTTTTAGGCTCAACTTTCCATTACCGCAGCACGAAATTCGATAGATATGTGCAAATAAATAATAACTATAGCAATTTTAGAGCGAGGAAACATTTATTTCTATTTTTAATTAATTCTTAAAGTTCACTTTTTTCCATACAAAACACTCAAAAATGGTTGATTTTGACATTTCTTCCCTGTTTTTTGTTCAGTGTTGCCATACTTGTTTTTTTTTCTTGGTAATTTCTTTTATTTTAGTGCTCAAATGGAAAAGTACTTTGCATATACCCAAACTCGCACCCACCCCAAATCCTATAGTGACCCCAAGCTGGGGGGTTGCAGGGGGCATCATGCCCCCCCCTTACATACCTAGCTGTTAGTACGCCGTGCTATCAATTAAAAAAAACTTGTTTTAGGCTCAAAAAATGCAATACAAAAAAAGTAGGGTTAAGTCCGAAAAAGAAAATATTTTTTTTTATGACTTAAAGTTGTTTCCTCGCCCTAATATTTAAAACATGTTCTATTAAGACCCCTACCTAACTGTAAAAAAAAAATCAGAAGGAATTTCGTGCTGCGGTAATGGAAAGTCGCCCCTCCTTTTATTTTAATTTTGCTTCTGAAATAAAGCAAATTTTTTTTTAGAAAAGTATATCTTTTATTATTATACAAATTTACTCAGTGTTTTACTAAAACATGTTCTTCTTTTCGATTCCTAAAAAACAATGTCCTATCTATATCCGCTCAGTTAAGTTAGATGCGGTTCAAAATACTTATTCCAGAAAAAGAGTTGTTTGTTTTCATGCCAAAGTCCATTATCCAAGGTGGAAACATAATGATAATATTAAGGTTTATACATATTTAATATTTAGCTTCTCACACTTCAAACGAAATTTTATTTGAATTCAAAAATTTTGATTTGTTTTTGTATTTATCAATTTGTCATAGTCAGCTGTTTATGTGAAATGTGTGTGGATTGTGTTTAAGTAAATACCGACTCTAAATTGCCAAGAAAGTGACAAGCCACAAAAAAACAAATGTGGTTTAAGTAAAACGCCTGTTTACTACTTTAATAGCGCCCAGTAGGACTTTGTGTCATTAGATTCTGCCATTTTATTAATAATGATTTTTCGAAAATTATTTTACCCCCGGTCAGCATGGGCAGGTTCAGAAGACATAAGGCACTGGAAGATAAGCAAGTTTTTAGTATCTGAATGGCGAGTTGCCGAAAAATTGCCTCCCAATTTATGCTATCATATTGTTTGTCAAAAAAATATCCCTATCTATCAATCCAAGTCCACTTATGTCAAAATGACACTGCAAGCTGATCTTTATTACGCCTTAATTTATTTGCTTTTGGCAAAATTCAATTTTTTCTTCTATGTAAAATAGTTCCTATTGAAATTAGAAAAAATCGTAAGTAATGTAATTTGAAATAAATAACACAAGTCATCATGGACTTGTGGCTTGTCTAGAAGTATTTTGTAGATAACAATGGATGCGTTAAACTCAGACAGATAGGGTTTTTATTAGTGTTTTACGTGTAAAATAACAGCTGATAAAAAACAGCTGACATTTCAAAAAAGGAATCCGAAGGTATCCAATCATTTCTGGGGTATGTACGTATCTGACAGAACAGCTGATTCAACACATGTTTGAATTTCAAGTAACTCGAAAATTGATTTCAGCTTTTTGTATTTGTTACATAATAGACGATGAAGAAGCTATTTGCCTCCGAATTTAAGGAGGTAATTATGATCTATGTATTTTTTTAAATTTCAAAATTGACTTATTTATTAAATTGTTACGCACCTATCATTTCATCATCGTCCGACGAATCAGTTGAATTAACTATTAAATGTTTTATCTTACAACAATTTTGACTTCGAAAATTAAATGTTTCTCTGCTTTTTGTGAACAGCTGAAAGTTGTTTTTATTTTTTGACAGCTATCTCAATAAAGCTATCCAACTCGTTCAACAAGGTATCTAAAAATCCACCAGGGTTAGTATACCTATAGTATATCCGAACTTGAAATTTATGACCCTTAAGAAACTATCTAATTTCCTTAGTCAAAATGTATGTTCAAAGAATGCAGTTGGCTGCAAATAAAGTCCCTTATGTCGTCTGAGCCTACTCAATGTCGACGGAACTTAAGGTTGCACAAATTTACATGGGGCCCATGAACCTTATGTCTTGCTTGTAACGTCAATAGTCTTGATCAGATCCCGATGTTGAGATGAACTTATCCATTGAAACTTATATCTTTCAATAGCATACTCGTAATATGACCAAATGAGCATTACGTTTTTTAAAAAGGACATATTGTCCAAACAGACGTCATGTTGTTTATAAAAGTAAAAGTCTTATAAGTCGAGTTTCTATCTCAAACTGAGATCTCAATCAGTGTTCCAGCGCTTGAGAAATTGGTGAAGAAATGTGTTAGAAATTAATCGAGTTCTAATTTTGCTATAAAACGAGTTTAGAGATAAGAACTTTGACAAGAAATTTTTCTTCGGTGTATTTTATGTATTTTTCTTTGAAATTATATTTTCAGGTTCTGTTGCTAACTTTGATTTTGCTTAAAACTTCTTCTGCGCAACACGAAGACATACCTTATCAAAATGTGGAAGATATTTGTGAAACATGTAGCTGCATAAATGCACACGATGCAGATAGTAAATTCCATCACATGTTAGATTGCTCTGTTAAAAACTTCAATCATATTCTTCCAAGATGGCCAAAAGAGTTTGGCTTAAATCACAAAGGTAATCGAACGTTATTACTTGTTACTGATTCAATTAATCTCTAATCTGTCTTCTAGGTGTGGATATCGTTGCAACGTTTTCCGGTAATAAAATTGAACTTTTACAACAACTACCTGCTACAAATGGATCTCTATCGTTTAGCTGCAGACATTGCACCATTAAAGATATACAAGCTCCAACATTTATGGACGTTCCCAACATAATTCGTTTAGATTTAAGTTGGAATGAAATTACCTCTGATGTTCTGTCACCTGATTTGTTCCGAGGTCCATACAAAAATACGGGCTATGAACCGATTAAACTACAAGAACTTGACTTGAGTCACAATAAAATAAGTTTTTTGCAAAAGTTTGTATTTGAACATACACCAGATATAACAAAACTGAATCTTGGCTACAATGACTTGAGAATCTTGGGTACTTCCAGTTTATTTGCTATATCTTCTGCAACAACCTTAGAGGTAAGCAAAATATAATCAATTCCATTCCCAATCCTTATCTTCTTTGATTTAAATTTCAGTTCCTTGACTTATCTTACAACAACTTGGAGTCTTTGCCGTCGACATTGTTTAAAGATCTCATAGCTTTGAAGTCGCTATTAGTTCAAGGCAACAAACTAAAAGCAATTCCCCCCAACTTAAACTTAATTGGTCGAACTTTGGAGTATGTCAATTTTGCTGGCAATCCAATAAAAACTTTGAATGAAGCTAACCTAAATGGACTTAAGGTTTTGAGAAAGTTGAATATCAGCTCAATGGGGGAACTTACCACAATCGAAAAAGGAACTTTCTCCCATTTGGAATCCTTGGAATATTTATACTGCAGTCGAAATCCATACCTTACAACTTTTGACATCGATGGGCTTCTGCATTGCAGGAATTTAACCGCAGTAAGTCCTAAAATACTTACCCTATAAAATACTCGAAACTTTAACTGAATAAATTCATTGCAGTTAGATGTGTCTTATTGCAAATTGGAAACAATCAGCATCAATGTGGACCTCTCAAATGCTTTGCCTTCAAACTTCACAGCCCAATGGCCAAAACTACAAACCATAGGAGTT